>NC_040245.1:27461666-27764696 GCF_001444195.1 Xiphophorus couchianus | reverse complement strand
AAATAATGACTTAAAAGGGGCTGCAGTTCTGCTCAGAGACTCGGACATAAAAGCAGATTTTCTGCTTCTGCTCCTTTTGACGCCGACCGTAACAGGTTAGTGCTTAAATTGGGCCGTTATTTTTTAAAAACAACAGAAGTGATGAAATGTAATGAAAGTTACAGTCGATCCAATCCGTTAATGTCAGAGTTTTTTCACATTTAATGAGTACTTTACAAATGTCTGAATACGTTTTTAACGGGAACCTGAAGCCGCCAAGTAGGGCCTTTCACGCAGCAAAAATAAAACCAGCCCATTAACTTCATGCTTTTTTTTTTGTTTTTACGCTCCTGTCATCACAGTCCAGCGGTGAATAATTTAGGGCGGGCACAGTGTGGCGTGCGGTGAGGGAGTCATTGCTCTCCGGCTCCAACGCCGTAGCGTTGGTGAGAGTCGTAAGCTCGTCATGAATAAAACATCTCTGCGTCTCAGCCAGGAGAGGGCTTACGTTGCAGCAGTTTGCAGGCCAACTGGGTCTTCAATTGCGATAAGTTATGGCGATTTTATTTGACAGAAAGACACGGCAGCTCTAGGGTTCATAATTGTGAAGTGGAGGTAAATGATAGACGGCTTTTATATGTTTTTCAGATGAAAATCTGAAAAGGGAGGCAATGCGGTGTAGATTCAGATTCGTCGTTGATTTCTGTACAAACGTTCATCTTTCTAAAGTCGTTGTCAAAGATCATCTTAGTGTTAAGCAATAATAACGTCAAGTTCTTAATTTGATCTAAATCTTGAGTTTACTCTTGACTTTATTCCACTGTAGCTCGGTTGTCGTCCAACTGGAGATTGACTGGCATGTTCAGGATGATGTGCAGTAACTTCTAAATATTAGATCTTAAACAGGTAAACGTTTCTTCTTTTGTTTTTCTTTCAATTATGACTTTGTTTTAGCCACTGTTGCTTAGTGCCAGATTTGTGGAGTACATGGAAAATAAAAGCTTTCTGTTCAACAGATGCTAAGGCTAGTTAGCTTGGCAACCAAGGATGGGATAAACAGTTTATCTACATGCTAATGGTGGAGAAAATCAACGTTGTTTCTCCTTTTTGCAGATGGCAGAAGGACCACAGAGAGGAGCCAGAGGAATTAATTTTTTCCCCAGATTATCTGTCTCATGGTATACAATCAGAACATAATGAAAATTTTTATAAATATATTTTAAAAACATGTTTCTTCCTAACATGTCTTATGTTTTCCTTGGACTTTATGAAATGCTGTTGGTTCTCTAGTGTCCTCTACAACAGGGGTCTCAAACTCCAGTCCTCGAGGGCCGCAGTCCTGCAACTTTTAGATGTGCCTCTGCTGCACCACCTAAATAGAATAATTAGGTCATTAAGGCTCTGGAGAACTGATCTACACAAGGAGGAGGTAATTAAGCCATTTCATTCCAGTGTTTTGTACCTGTGGCACATCTAAAAACTGCAGGCCCTTGAGGACTGGAGTTTGAGACCTGCGCTCTAAGCTCACTGAGTAACACAGAGTTTGTCGGTGATTGGTCTGCTTCCATTTTAAAAGTGGCCCATATTGCTGAACCGCACCATGGCTGGACCCCCTTCAGTTGTAGTTCTATAGGGCTATGGGGTGGAGCTAATGATGTCACATTGGGAGCCGTAAAGATGTCACTTCTTGTGACAAACACAAATTTGTCACATTTACTTGAGCAGCTTTTTGGAAAAAAATTCCTCTTAAAAGTGTTTTTAGTATTCTGTAACTTTTACTTTTACTTGAGTAATTCGTACTGCTACGCTTGCTTGAGTAAAATGTCCGAATGGCCTACCCAGGCTTATGTGAATCATTTTCATTTTGGTCTTTAAACTTCCCACATAACTTTAGATTTTGGTGCGCGGTGAATCGGCTGTGTCGGCTGCTGGTGGTCCTGGCTGGTTCCAGTAACTGAACATGAGAATGAACCGCTGTCAGCACCGGGATCGTGTGTCGGTGTCAACAGACACAAAGGCTGCCTCTGAGTCTGTGGTGAGGGCAGGAGGGACAAAAAGACCAACATTAGCTGCGATTCCAATACAAATGTGCACAAAACTTTGTCAATGTTCTGCTAACGTTGAAAAAAAACGCAAATTTGCCATTAAAAATTCCTTTAAATAAGGAACACAATTAAAAACACATGTCAATAAGTTTGCTCACACAGTAAGTGATTAAAAAACATGCCGTGCTGTTATCCTCCAACTACTTCCTGTCATCTTCTTTGTCTTTTCCACCAGTAGTAACATTCGGTTGTTGACCATGTGGCTCATGTGCGAAATACACTAATGCTGTGTTCAGACCGTATGCGATTTGAGCGGAATCTCGCAGTGATAGATGCGCTGCGCGGTTGAAACGTTTCAAGCATTCGACGATTGTCAAGCACGTCCAAAGCAGCAGATGCCAGAGTTGGAGATTGTTGGTGCCAAAGTGGGTCAGCAGATCGTCAAACCGTCAAAATGAGACCAGCGTAGCGCTGAAAGGAACCCTCGTCGGCGTGCGGTTAGATTTTGGAACTCACCAAACTCGCAACACCCCTGAATTATTTGGTGAATTCAAACACAGCGTGGAGTCGACCAGTGGTGACATTCTCTCCGCTCAGTAAAATAAAGCCCAGACACTTTCTCAATATTTCATCCGCCATTGTCCAAAGAGACTGAAATAGGAAAAATAAAATTTAGTGGCTCCTCCCGACACGCTTTGTTCCACTCTTTGCTCAGATGTAGCAGGTCTAGAGTGATTTTGAAGCTCGATGTTAAGCCTCTGACTTCAGACTGCACAAGCGTCCAACTTGAGACACTGGACACGTTCTTGATTTACGTTCGGTCTGAACGCAGCATAATGTTGACACAGCCGAAAACATTTTATAGAAAAACGTGAATTTGTTTGAAATTGGCAAATTTATGTAATTCCAATGTGCGCAATTATATGGTCAATGGAAATTCATCTTGTTACCTTAATTGTCTTGTTCCTCTGTTCCTTCCTGCACTGTAGGGGGTCTACAAACACCAAAACCATCTGGAAATCCCAGTTTAACCAGAAAACTCTCAATCAGCCATTATGACAGTCAGTCAATTTAAACTCTGAGTTTCCAGCTCTTCCCTCTCTGGTCCGGGCAGCAGCCGTTCCCTGATTGTTCACTAAATGACTGTGTGAACTGGTGACTCTGGAGTCACGGTGTGCTGCGGAGATAAGCAGAGCGCTGAAGGAGTCGGTGAGCTTAGAGGGGCCAGAAGGAAGTCCTCCGGATCATACAGGAAAGGGTGTAAAACGAGCCGCTGCACAAACAGGAAGTGGATGATGGATTGCAGCTTTTGTAGCAGAGGAAGGAGGGAATTGCTCGAGAGTCGCTCAATCGCTCCAGCACATGGCCGGGTTGTTAGAAAACTCTCAAGCAGGAAAAGAGACTTTTAAGGCAGATTGTAGGGGCATGTGGTGACTGGAGGTTTATTTTCTTAACTGGCTTTTGAGTGTTTTTCTTCCTTAATTGCATTTTTATTACTCTAAGGATATCTTCGCATCAAATAAAATGTAGGTGTATGAAGCAATAATGCAATCACTCCGTTATTTACTTAGTTAATGGGAATTTTCTACTATTTTTACATTGCAAATCAAATTAAGCAGTTTGGTTTTGTTTGATATTTTGGATTTATTTATTTATTTATTTTTTACAAAAATGTATAAATCGTAGGCACTTTTATATTGTGGAAACTTTAAAACACTTTTGAAAAAGTAAAGTCTGAGGAAACTAGATGGTATCAAACAGTACTTCGTCTCTTGAAGAATTGATTTACTTTTAGTTATTAATCAATTACTAAATCAATGAATCCGATGAATCATTCCAGCTCTGATTGCGTTTTACAACTCAGATGTAACACAACGACACGATCATTTATTCCTGAGTCGCTCTTACAGTACTTCTACAGTTTAAAACAGAAGAAATTTGTAATTATTTAATTTTCTTGCGCAAAATGATTTGTTTGTGCAATTTATTTTAAACAAACTGCAAAGTTATCAGAGCAACGAACACTTCAGCAGACGAGAACACGGCTCGCAATACATCATAAAGGCTATTGCATGTACAGTTTGTCTAAATCTTTAATACAGCGCACCATATGGTGAGGATTATGGGATAATAAGTATGGAGTTTCATGTCTTCGCCGTACATCAGATTAGATTGGATATAACCTGCAAAGCGTGCGGTAACGACATGTGACGTGTCATTAAAACGCCTTCAGTGAGGCGTGGAAGAGGAAGATTCACTTTACAAACTATAAAAGACGCTTGCATTTCTAAAATATCTTGCAGTAATCCTCTGGGTGGTCCCACCTGTGCTCCAGCACCAACAGGTGGAGACGCATTTTCTGATCTATTTTACACAAATATCACCTGTTTGCAAGAGACAGTCAGGTGGAACAGCATTGACCCAAAACGTTTTGCTGTAAAGTTTATTTTATGAAAGATTTTGTAAATTTAAATAAAAAATAGCAGTGATTACTTTATTATCAGGAATGAAATGTTGCTTTCCATTCAACTTCATTATTTGTGTTTGTTTCCAGGAGACAAGTAAATACAGTTCATGATGAGTGTCTGAACTCTGACTTCATGTTATCTTCAGAAAGTCCTGCTCTCTCTCAGTCACCTGCAGCTTCAATGTACCTCATAAAAAGTCACATTTTCCTTTTAAACTGCTCACCATCCTCTGATAAGCGGCTCACTGGTATCGGCTAGCTTTGAGTCTTTTCTGCTCAATAAAAGTGTCAGCGCCACAACGAGTTGTTACTCCGACCTTTTAGCTCCATCAGTAATTGCTGAGATCATCTCCCGTGATCACATCACAAAAACGGATATTTTTTTTCCCATTCCAGATTTCTGTTTTGTTTAGAGGTTTTCCTAGTCTAATGTCTGAGGGATGAAGATGATATCCAGAACGAAGTCAGTATTAATTCCACCGGTACAAAATAAGTCACAAAACTGGCCTGTTAGATGACCAGCGGTATTATGTAACATATCATGTAACCTGGAGTGTCGCTTTGATTCTTTCATGCATGTTTGAGAAATCCTTTCATCTCCCATGGCAACCATTCAGCTGTGAAAACATCTGGTTGGACCGAGGACGAAGCTCCTCCTCTGAGTTGCAGTTTCCGAGCTTCTCCCTCACAGAGCAGCCTTTCCCCACGACTCCCATTCTCAGCTCCTTCAGACTAGCCAGCAGCAATTAGCAAACACCTTTTGGAACTGTACATGCCGAGCTCATTAAGTCAGCTCAGCAGGTGTTAAAGGGTTAATTCAAGAACGACGTTGTGATGACTTCCTGAAGGCGGAGTTTCAGAAAGAGCAGGAGCTTCTTAAAGAGACAAAGACACAATTTCAACGCGTTAAATTACAAAGTCTGATTTCTTTTAAGTCACATTTGATATATACATATAGCATTTTTACAACAACATTTTTACTTGATTGTGCTATAAAGTGTCACTATGTGCCTGGTCAACACATAATGCTTCTCCTTTAAAAGCCTCATTTGAAGCAACAACAACCCTGCTGACTGTGAAGTGAACAAAGCAGATTCTTATGCAATGTTTAGTTTTGCTATCATAACCTGTTGTGACCAAGGAAGCAGTTTACATCAAACAACGCTGTGGTGCGAATGTGGCCCCTACGCATCCTGCCACAGCGGGCAGCATTTCATACTGACCGTGAGCACATGTACCGCCGTGACGCCTCTGGCACAGAGCATGATGTATGAGGACGCCTCTACAGTCTGCCTGCAATCAGCATCCTGGCTGCAGGAGATAAGGCTCGGCTGCTCAGCCACGCTGCTGCCGCCGGTTCTGGAGACCCTCAGGACGGACTCTAAGACGCCAGGTGAACAGACGCACGCTTTCAGTTAAGTCCAAAAGTATTCACACCCCCGTTGGAGTACTAAGAAACTATGCAGAGAATATGTGGAAGGCCAAAGTAAAACAGCAACACGTGCTAATGGCAATGATACCAAAAGACATTTTTACATGAATGGTAATATATATATATATATATATATATGTATATTGTGTTTTAAAATTCAGAAAACAAACTTATTTGACGATTTGTGAAAATAATTTTCTAATTTAAATCTGTTAAGGGTGTGAATAATTCTGTGCTTTTAGGATTCATTTATTATTTAATGCAGAAAGCATTAAATAATGCTGACTGTTGGATGCTGCGTTACCCCCGTCTCATTTTGAACGTTTGCAATTGTACGTTGCATCAGAAATGCAGTAATGAGTGGAGAAAGGAGAAAAAAAAAAACTAAGACATGCCAGCAGTGGTTTGTGTGGCAGTGTGAGTCATTCTGATCCCACACAATCAAAGGGGGGGAAAAAACAAACCTATTTTAATTTAAATTTGACCGTTATTTGTTGACCCTGAACTTATTAACATACATTTTGTCATCTTCTAGATAAATAAAACATTATACAAAGATAAAAGACATAAAGAGAAGGAAACTTTTCTCAGACCACCAAAAATAAAAAAAGGTCCTTCTGGTCGGCTTGATTTCTTTCTTTGAAGTCCTTGAGGGAAGCAGCAGATTTGCATTTTTCTGTCTGTGGTCTGAAGAACGCTCTCATATAGATTCATAGGTCAAAGGAATGTACTTTTAGAAATGTGATCCAAATGTCGACGGAATAATCTGTAGCAGCAGAAACAATGCAGAGCTGCAACACAAACCTTCTACATCCATTAAAGCCAAAACCAACTCTGAATGTTTTATTTTTCTTTCTCTTTTTTTTTTTAGAAGTTGAAAAAAACCCAAACCCCTGTCATCTGGTTTTGATCGTAAATAATTTCTAATAACTTCCCTTCTCCCCTGCCGACGGATCAGCTCGTGGATCGTTCATAGAAAAATAAAACCCCACTCCTTAAAAAAAAAAAAAAAAAATCATCATCTCAGCATCAGTTCTCCACCGTAAATCTGAGCCCAAACTACTTAGTCAGGGAAAATACTCTCCATGTGGAAGTTGTGCTACGTTGCATCAGCCAAAAGGGTGAAGAAGAAAAAAAAGTTTAAAACATCCAAAGAGGGGTCTGGGCAGGCTCCGATTTTTACGATCCCACAGACACGATCGTACTGGAACATGTGGTTTTGATGGGCTCACGTGCGAGGCCGAGGCCCGTCGAGGCTCCAGAGCGCAGCAATTACTCACTGAACTGCAGCAATGAGAACCACATGGCAGTTTTCAAGCCCAGGAAGCCGGGATCCCTGGGCCCGGCCGCGTCCTCCTCCCAAGCGAGCAAACAATGGCTCGGTATTTATTAAACCTTCCCGAAACACGGAGCTTCTCCCGAATAAACGTTTTCACACGGCACGAAAGGAAATGGGATGTGAACCAAAGGAACTCCAGAGCTGTCTGAAACAGGCTCAGATAACCAGCAGAAATGATCATTATAATGAAACATAAGCGTGTGGAGAGAACAAAAACACTTGTTTGATATGATTGTGTTTACAATATTAGAAACCCAACTGTTTTTTTATTTTCATTTTTTTCTCCAAAGACTTTTTGCGGCGCTAGTGGCTCATATTTTTGCGACAGTAGGGAGGAGAGAGGGCAAGACATGCAGCAAAGGTCGTCGGGACCGGGAGTCGAACCCGCAACATCCGCGTTGAGGACTAAGGCCTCCAAACGTGGGGCGTGCTAACCCCCTGCGCCACCAACTGTTTCTATTATTGGTGGAAACTATGTTTCTAATCATTTGTGTACTAGTAGTTGTGCTGGATCAGCTAGTTTAGCTGGGAGCTGATCTACCAGGGTTGGTTAACTGCTGACTAATCGTAGTATTTTACCTTGATTTTTAACTTTATTTTCTCTTTCTTACAAACTTAGATCCCCAATTACTGCGATGTCTTTAAAAACAGCAATTAATCTCTATATATGAACAAAATAAACTGTGTTTAGTTTAAAAAGAAGAAGTTTTTTGCTGTTAAATTATTAAGTAGATAGACATGAATTCAACAACAACGGTGTTTATTGTTTTTGTATTCTGTTATTCAGGTTATTCAACCGTCAGATTTATGTAAAATGCTATTCTAGCCATTCAGCTGAGTCTCGAAGGCGGAGCTAGGTCCACCCAGGCGTTTTGCTCAGCTGAGTGGAGATTCAAGGATTTCTCAAACATGCATAAAAGAATCAAAACGATGCCCCAGATTTGTTTTTGAATAATAATAGGACATGATGTAAAACTCAAAAAAAGAGTTGATTTCCCATAATACTTCCTCTTTAAGCATTTTTCCACCTTTTTAATATTTTCCTTTATGTGGAAAGTAAAATGCAGACGGGCGTGTTTTGGAGAACCTTAAATATTAGTTTCCTCACTTTATGTGGCCTGATAACAAATTTGATGAATTTTTCTTCGACACGTTTTGCAACTTAAAGCTATTGTTTGGTTTTGAACATGGCATTGTTATTTTTGAACACAAGTGCGTGTGTGCTGTAGCTAAGAGAAAACGTTTTTCCTTTTTTCTGAAGAGCCATGAAGGATTTAAGTAAAATTGGTTAATTATCCTTGCTTTATATTGTATTATTATCTCTTTTCTTTTGGGTTCTCTGCCGTAACTCGGCTTGTGGAAACCGAGACTTTCATGTGTCCGGTTTTCCGGAAGCCTCCTGCTCCTGCTGCCGCCTGACATGGCACACCTTCCCACTGACCTCCCCACTGGGATGTACTTGTAAGCGCGCACCTGTTGCCCACGGCCGGCCTGTGAAGTCTGAACTGTGTGTCAGCTGCGTCACTCAGCTGTCTGCTGTCATCAACGCAGCGCTTGTGTGCTGCTCATGGCAGACTTTGTGCGCTCAGTGCAGGATTCTTGCAGCCTGGAGGAGTCTGAGTTTGATTTATTGATCTTTAATCCATCAATCCATCCATTCTGTCAACAGTTTAGAAAGTTCTTCATGGCTGCTAAAGTCTGCAGATATTTTCGATCCCATTTAAAAAAAACTGCTTATTCTAATAGTTTAAGCACCAGATAAACCTTAATGTGCATTAATATGCACAGTGGAAGCCATCTTGGCAGAAGCTAATATCTATAGTATTCCTAATCATCACTCTTTAGGTTGTAGCCAGCCATTGCTAAGGAGAAGAAATGGCACTTCTGGATTGGCTGCTTGTCAAGAGCCAACCAATAGCATGTCAGCTAGTATTTCAGCTTTCAAAGTTTCATTTTCATTTGAAACTTTTAGATATGCTCTATGAAAAAATCTGTATATTTTACATAAATAATCTGGAGCCTGGTTCTGTAACATAATCTGTGATCACTGGACCGCCAATAGGCGAGGGTCCTCTGTTGCGCCGAATCAATTCGCACAGATAGAAAAAAAGAAAAAGAAAAGAAAATGATCTATTCATCTGAAGCAGACAGTTGCACATTCAAAGTCACTCAGAGTCAGTAAAAAATCTCACTTTTTCCACATATGATGGGTCCTTCTGTAATTGAAAGCTAGACTGAATCATTGATGTCAGCAGCTCTGCAGCAGTTTTGTAGCTCAAAGGAGAAGTGGATGGAAGTAGTTAAAAATCTCGCTTCTCTGACATGATCCATTTCACGGCAGTTCTCCCAAACCAGATTGAAGGTTCCGGTGCGCAGCAACAGTTGCGTTAAAAAATGGATTTACAACATAATTAAGGTTTGGAAAGCAGCTAAAGTGACTTCACACCGCGTTCCTATCCGTCTGTCCGTCTGTTTGTCCTTCTCACTGACCGTCCAGTTCTTTGTAGATTTCTCCTCGATTGAAATAACTGCTGTCAGTTTCTGATTAGGATTTTGTCTTTGCACTTTAAAAGTTAAAAAGAAACTCCTGACTCAGCTGGATTGAAGTTGAATAGAAGAGAAGCATCCTTCAATTGTTCCAACATGGGCAAATTTCTGCGCAAACAGCAGCGCAGTGACTCACACAAACACAGAATATAAATAAATACATAAACTACAGAATAAAAAAATAACATACTGCACAGAAAGGGCAACATTTCAACATAAATACTGTGTAGTTTTTAAAAAATACATTGTACTCCAGTCTTGTGGAATGTACAACTGAGTCAGTTAACTAATTTAATTCAAACTTTATTAAAGGCAGTATCCTGGTCAATAGTAGAGATTTTAAAAAATAGAGAAAAAGGGAGAAAATAAAGTCTGCAATCCTGTCATTGGTTTCCAGCTGTGGGGGATTCCTCGTTCCCTCCACCCCGTGGCTCCACCCTGATTGAGGCCGGTGTGTGGCGGACGGAGTGTGTGTGTGTGTGTCTCTTTATCTCGCTTTCCATTCCTCCTCCTCCCTGACGGCCACTCAACGCTACTCCTCAGCGTTACTCTCACTCCTAACGAGCAGCAGGTGACATCCAAGAATACTTTCGCCTCGTTGACAGGCCGCATGGCATACCGCTGGAAGGCGACGCCACACATTCCCAGCCACCTGGCAATGAGGTCAGGAGGATAATGTTCTCGCCGGGGCCGACGGCTCCGGACCTCTGGGCCGTTTCTGCTCCAGCTGCGGCAGATAGGCCTTTTATGAAATCGTTCTCCCTGACCTCTCGCTGTTGTTTCTGCCCAGTCTCCTAACAATAACATCGATGCAGGTCCTCATTCTTCCTGTATATTATTCCACTGAGAGTTTTGTGTTGCGTTCACATTACCGGGACCCAGGTTGCTTTAGCAGGCAGCTGCTAAAGCAACAGGGCCGTGCTGTGAGAGCCGTCAAGGCCTCCGCGGCTGATGCGTTGTGGCAGTGTTGTGGTGGATCCGCTCTGCCGTGAGAGGAAACACGGAGCTTCACGGGGGGGGAAATCTCTTAACATCCAAGGCTCGGCCTCAGTGGGGATTCTTCTTCATACGTGTGCGTGGCCACGTATTTCCTCCACTCACCTGATTTCCCATTCCTGCAGGTTTCTATTTCTGAGCAGAGATTAAAAAAAGAAATAAAAAAAAAAGAAAATAAAAAGCGATGCCTGCTAGAACTGTGTTAAAGTGCCGGTGTTTTGTGTTTTCCAGGCCCATAGAATCATTTATAGCACAATCAAGTTTCCTTCAGTTATTAGAAAAATGCTATACATATCAAATATGACTTGAAAGAAATGTTACTTAATTTAATGCCTTGAAATTGTGCCTCTGTCTCTTTAAGAAGCACTTTTTGAAACTTTGCCTCGTATAACGAGCTCAGCAGATGTGCAGTTTCATCAGGAGTTTGCTAATTGCTGCTGGCTAGTCTGGAGGAGCCGAGTGGAGAAGGGCCGCTCTGTGAGGCGGTAGCTTGTAAGTTGCGTCTCTTAGGAGGAGCTGTGCCTCGAAGGCGGAGCTAGGTCCACCCTGGCGTTTAGCTCTGTTTGAACAGTTGCTATGGGAGATTAAAGAATTTCTCAAGTATGCCTGAAAAAATCTAGTAAACTGAATTGAAACTGCTTTGAATTTAGCTTTTACACTTAATAAAGTGATGTTGTGGTTATACTGCAGAGAGAGAACCACTGTGTGTCTGAATGGTTTCTGTAAGAAAGAGGATGGAGACATAACAAAACTCTGGGATTTGATAAGAAAGTGCATGTTTTTCCTTACAGCTCTCTAAGGTTTGTTTGACAATCCTGTGGGAGAGTTATGGCTTTACCTTGGACAAAGAGCACTTGTTTTTATAAGCAAACAAGAAATCTGAGCTTTTTTGATAGTAAAGTCTAGCACTATACCCACCCAGTCCAGCTCTAATAAGCTGACTTCCACAAAAGACAGCAGAGATGGTACACTAAGTACTTTCTGCTGTGTTTATTTTTGGGGTTTATCCCATTTATTCCACAGTCTTAGGATTTTCTTCATACTAGAGCTTCAGATTTCCATGTAACAGCCAACTTCACATAAGGAGACAAAGATGAATCGTCTAAATTTTAATAATTGGCTCTGAAATTAAATAAAAATGTTACCAGCTGGCATGTTGCTAAATCAGTCAGAAATAACAGAATGTTATGCTGCGCTCCAGCTCACAGTCAAAAAAAGTTAACTGGAACTGAAGTCGAATTTCCCCCTGGTCCAACTAAGAAGTGAAAATTAGCCTGTGGCTAGAAAACCTTCATACAAACGATGGTTACTTTGTTTTTGTAGATAACATTGTTTACTGCGCTTCAATTCAAGTTTCCAAACTCAAATTGAATTGGAAACTGGGAGAAACTCCAACTTCTTCTTCTTCTTGTGATATATATTGGCGGTTGGCAAACAACTTTGCCACCAAATAGAAAGTATGTCAGTTATGACTTTTTTTGTTTTATTGAATACTAAAACATTTGCAACCCCCCTCCTCCCCACTCAGGACTTGTAAGGCCCACTTCGCGTTTCAATATGGCGGCTCCTCACATCTTACTGTGGCACAACATGTTTATTTTACAAGACACACGACACGAGTCTAAAATCACTGTGACATAGCGGCTGCAACTATAACCTGAACAAACTAAAAGCGGTGTTTGTTTATGGAAAGTAAAGGTTTAAACATGTTGTCTGTAACAGGCACTGCTAACAAAGTTTATGGCCGTCGCCTCGTTGAAATCCCGACTTCTTCACTTCCTTCGTTAACTTCCTTCGGGTCAAACCCAGCTCCGAGTGCATTGTGGGCAATGTAGGCAGTAACTACATTACTCACAATGTAGCATTAAAATAGTTCAGCAACAATCTCAGGTTCTGCTGCGGCGATGGCTTATCATTGTTGCAGGTCAGGAAATGTTTTTTGAACTACTTCTTTTAACGTGAGCCGGCTGTGCTTTTTAAATTCATGTGGGCTGTCCTGAAGGCCAACGCATGCTTTCCCACTGAGCCTCTGTGCTGCTGCATTGCTCTACATGGGAAAAACCTTACATTCCACACCCACTTGTTGACCTTCATGAACTCGAACTGCACTGATTCTTCAGAGTTACCTCAGCCGTGGGGAAGAGGATGTCCACATGAGCTCACAGGGAGGAGAACCCTACAGGGGGAACCTTTCACTCGGCCAGAAGAGCAATGGTGACTCCCCAGGGTTTGCTCTGGTTTCAATATATATATATATATATATATATCAATCAAATCAAATTTTATTTGTGTAGCACATTTCAGCAGCAAGGCATTTCAAAGTGCTTTACATCATATCAAACACAGAAACACAATGCAACATAGAATCAACAATCAATTGTACACCTCTCACAGAATTTTGCTCTGGGACTCCATCGTCCCTCACGGATTTTTGTGCAATTTCAACATAGAATCAACAATCAAAACACAGCATTAAGTCAAGTTCCATCAATAAATGTGTAATTGATTACATTTCAAACACAATCCTAAACAGGTGGGTTTTTAGTCAAGATTTAAAGGAAGTCAGTGTTTCAGCTGTTTTACAGTTTTCTGGAAGTTTGTTCCAAATTTGTGGTGCATAGATGCTGAAAGCTGCTTCTCCTCGTTTGGTTCTGGTTCTGGCTTTGTTACATATGCAGATATATAACAAAGGACTTCGAAACATGTTAAAAACATTGCGGTGTTGATGGATTGTTGTCTTTTTAATAACATACTGTTCCTTACTGTGGATAGTGGAGGGTTCTTCAAGGTGTTTATTTCAAGATTAGACTCCCTGGATGTGTAATGGTTCTCTGAAGTTTGCCTTAAACAGCAAAAAAAAAAAAAAAAAAACTGTTTATGATTGCCCTCTGTAAATCCAGCTGCAATAATCTCAGTTGTGGGATGTAATATTTAACCCACGTCAATCGGAGCTCGAAACTCCACCCACATAATAACCCAAACAAACAGGTTTTATAGGAGGTATTTTTTTAAAAACCAAATGTGATCTATCTTATTTATTTTTGTACTTTTATTGTCTGCTTGTTTCCACACAAACTTGTGGTTGGCAGCATGAGACATGAAGAACAGGATTCGTAGAGCAAGGATTGGCAGAAAATACTTCAAAAACAGTGTGTATGAAGAGTCTAAGTGTAAAGATGACCAGATTTACTGCGTGGTGGATATTTGGCTCATTACCCGAACACGATTATTTGTAGAAATATTTTACCGCTTGAGGTCAAAATCCCACTTCTGAGGGGTGTGCTGTGGTGGCGCAGGGGGTTAGCATGGCCCACATTTGGAGGCCTTAGACGTCGCGGGTTCGACTCCCGGTCCCGGTGACCTTTGCCGTATGTTCTCCTTCAAAAATGGCGCTGACTCAGCTGGCTGCCTGCAGACGCAGCTCCTGTTGTGTGTGTGTTAATCTGTGTATAAAAAAATTGTTGCTGTAACTGCGAAATAATTTCCCTGCTGGGATGAATAAAGTAATTCTTCTTCTTCAAAGCCGACCTTCTTACAGTGATAAGTCTTCTTCTTGTCTACATAATTACACCACTCCACGCCAAAGCACTGCATGTCAAATGAATCTCAGACTAAACTGGATTACACTAAATGTTTGTTGAGGTTCGACGTCAGGGAAGGGAAGAAAAATCCAAAGTTTTGGTAATGTGCACAAAAATATTGATTCAGTCGACGCTTTTCCAATTCAAGCTGACGTTGTTTTGGTGTTTTACACACATTTGTTTTTTTTATTTATTTATCAGACTCTAAAAGAAGGACGGAAAACAGAAAAGTTAAGTCAGTTTTTGTACATTTTCTTAGCATTTAGTAGATTTACATTTTAAGCAGTTTGACTCTGGTGAAACATTTTAGGAATCCTTTCACAACTTTCTCAGAGTAGCGGGAGCTAGCCGGAAGCTTGGCACGGTTTTGCTGACAGAACTGCTGAAACCGAGTCAGGTTTGTAGGCTGCTTTTCCTGCCAACCGTTTTCAGATCGACCCAGATTTTGGTTGGCGACTGAGATTAGAGCTTTATGACTATAAAACTGTGAAGTGGCTTTTTAAAAAATGTTTATATGACTTCTTCTTCGTTTCAGTCAGTATCTTCTGAAAGGTCTTTGGATTTTGTTTTAGTGCTGATGTCACATCAATCCTATTTCAGACTCTGTCGCGTGATGCTCACCCATGTTGTCCATGTTTGCTAGAATAATCAGAAGCTCGCAAAACCATATTATCATCATCATGGATTACAAAATTGTTTGAAGGTGTAAAACAAAGTGTGACGGATCTTTAAAAAAACGTCTTTCTTCTTTTCTTTGTTTCCTTCTTTCTATGTCTTTCTTTCTCTCCTCCTATGCAGACAGAAGGGTGACGATCAACAAAAAAATTATATCTAATGAAAATAAACAATATGTGAGATTTAAATGTTTTTATGACTAAATATTCCCCGCAGTTCATCCAGCACAGTAAAGGTTCAACAGAAATATCCTTACTGACTACATGGTTTGTTTGTGAGTACAAAATCAAAAGTAAGCTGCGACAAGCAAGACGTGAAACAGGGTTCAAATTGGCGAAACGGCTGATTCGACCTGGAGCCTTTTTAATTACTTCTGACTCTTAAAAGCACTCAGAGCCACAATAAAAACCAACAGTGGAAACTGAAACATTCCCAAATATAAACAATACATTTCTTCATAGAACATAAAATTAAAAAAAGAAAAGAAAAAAAAAATCATACTCATTGGATGCATTTATGTTTTTGGATGTGTTCAAATGTGCAGTAAAGCACAAATAAAACCCCCAGGAGATGCACAACGATCTTAACGAGTCGCCCAGAAAAAAAAGGGGGCAATTTCTTTTCAGCATCTCTGCTAATCAGTTACAGATAGTTTTCTTTAAAAAAGAAATCTGAGTCTGAAAATTTAATTTAAAAAAGTACAGAGTCCACATAAAATAAAATAAAAAATACACACTTTTAAGTCATGGCGATAAAAGCAAACGCTGCAGATTTTCCGAGATGGAGTTCGTGAATCATCAGTAGTATGAAGCGGTATATTTTATTGAAAGCTACAGTTTGACACGTTTTTTTTTTTTGTCCTCTTTACTCCTCGCCTCCAAGGCGTGTGCCAGATGCCCCTTTCTTTCTCCAGGGAGCCCCTCCGATTCAAACCCCGGCAGCTGGGGAGTGCTTTGAGGCAGAGGAGTGGCCAGACACCAGGGGAGTTTTTAAAGATGTAACGGGGCGGGGGGAGGCGGTCTTTTTTTGATTAGCCTCCACCTAATCTGGCACACGCCTGTAACAGAGAAAGCCCTCGCCTTTCAGCCCTTGAAGCGAATTAGCAGCGTGGGGGCCTTTCTGTAGGTGTGAGGGACAGAGGAAGAAGAGGGAGGGGGGCTGGAGAGACAGCAGGTTGTTTGCTCAGACGACGATGATGATGATGCTGCAGTGGAGAGAACGTGAACATTTTCTTTGTTAATGTGGATAATGGAGTCTTCCTTGCATTGCCAGCCAAGATGTGATTTGATACGGTTTGTTTCCACATATGCTGACTTAGGCATTTTAGATTGGCTGCAGCCGAGAGTGTTGCTCTGTCAAATTTATCGAATGAATAGAAGGAGTTAAAATCTCCCCAACCCCCCCAAAATATTATCTCTTTTGCACCAATACTTACAAACTGGACTGAGTGATCAGCAACATTTATGAATCATGCAATGGAGTCACAATCTGACTGAATGTCTGGGAAATAACTGGTCTACACAAATACTGTGATAAACACGCTGGGTTGAGAAGTTTATAAAATTCAGAAAACTGCAAAACAGCTGAAACACTGAGTTCCTTTAAATCAAGACTAAATAACCACCTGGTTAGAGTTGCCCATGAACCATAACGAATGAAACATTGACCAACATGTTTGATGTGTATGATTTTGGTGATGACGCTCATCAAAATCTAACGTTTGTTCAATTGTTGATGGTGTTTTCTTTAAAACTTTGTAATTTTTGTGTTTTTATTATGTAAAGCACCTTCAACCACCTTGCTGCTGAAATGTGCTCTGCAAATAAACGTCATCCATCCACCCATCCATCCATCCATCCATCCATCCATCCATCCATCCGTCCATCCATCCATCCGTCCATCCATCCATCCATCCATACATGCATCCATACATACATACAGTATATATATATATATATTTAGCTCAGACAATGGGTCCATGAAGACACCAGTGTCCTCATAATGGTTAAAGCTGCAGTAGGTAACTTTTATAATAATATGTTTCTCACTGAGACAGATGATCTGTGAAAAAATTGTGTCCTTGTGCCTCCCATGAAAACACATGCTATTTTTTATTGTTGCGTTTTAGGTTTTTCCTCGTCAACAGGTCAGTAACGTCACTGAATACAGAAGGGTTTTCACAGAGATGTGCTCAGGTTCAGTTCAGACATCTTCATTTTCAGCATTTAGCACTTTAGGGAATTCTCTTAAAACAAGAGACAAGACTGAAAACCAACAATGGATGGCCTTGATCTCCTTCAACCCAAAATACAGGGACCTTATATAGTTGAAAAGCCTGTATGGTCTGAGGGGACAAGAATGTTTTTCTATTCAAGGCAGTTCAGCCTGTTGTTGGCCCTCAACCTTAAACCAATGCTATAGTCCAAATGACAGAACGAATGGTTGGTTTGGTTCATCCTTGAAGAACAAAAGACTTTGTGAGAGAGTACACAGGGATAGGCTGGCTTCAGTTGGTTAAACTACAAACTGCCACATAGAAAGGAGAAGTTCCCTTTCAAAGACACACAAATTGTAACGCTCCCACAGGATTGTCAAACAAACCGTTTCAGCAGCGAGCTGGAAATAACACAGAGAGGGGAAGTACAACCGTCCCTTTATCATGCTCGGTTCTGTTGCGTCGGACAGCCACTTTGTTATTACTCATGTATCTGCGGCGCTTCGGGCCCCGCCGCTCTCAGTGAGTCTCTCCCTCGAGGTCCGCTGTCGACCCAGAGCATCGGGAGACGGGACGCACTCTTTACCGGGGCTGAACACGCTTGTCACTGCGGATTGTCCTCACAGCGAGCAGGAGGACGTTCATTTAACCTAACAAGCACTTCCAAGTTCATGCAGAACTTTTCATTTCTCGAGGCTTGTGGCTAATACTGTGTGTATTTGCTCTTACTTAGCTAACAAAGCAAAGAAAAAAAATTAGAAAACTAACATTCAGTTGTCAGATAAACTCACTTATAGACCATAAGTGGTGGAACCAGAAGCAAAGCTGCAGTTCTAGGCCTCAGCTTTAGAGGTATTCATTTTTGCTGGATCCCCTTTTGCGCAGACAGAGGGAGTGCTTGAGCTGCTGCTGGAGTTCTGGTTTGATTCGGGGGCCAGAACTGGAGAGATCCTGTGGAAAATATCTAGAACAGGATATTTATTACTTTATTCTATTAAACGGTGGTGTGTTCAAGCCATTCTCAGGCCTGGAAGAGCACTACTGAGGACGGAAAACAGTATGGGGGCGTTTTGGGGTGAACTGTAATATTCATCTTATGTCTTTCCACTTCTCAGCTTAACCAACCAACCAACACACACACACACACACACACACGCACACACACACACACATGCACACACAGTATGTCTCTCTCTCCCCACAAGGACTTAACGTTGCTCCATGAGGAGCAGTGGGTCCTCACAACGTAGTATTTGTTGGACAAATGGACCATACAGGGTGAGAAATGCTAACACAAAACCGACACAAACACACACACACTCACAAACACACGGCTCAAGAGGTAGGCTGTGCTGAGGGTGAAAACAAAGGCTTGCAAGGCATTGGCATATTTTATATGTAAGACACTGGAGCAAGAGCGACGCCTGGTGCCAAGAAGGGGAAATTTACCTTTTCCTTGTGTCCTGAATGTAAAAAGTGCTTAAATGCGGCGAATGCGTATTTGTATACATATGTTTATGTATGTAATGAGTATGTACTCATCATAACATTTGATTTAATATGTAAAGATTATGTCACCAGCGAAACAAAATAAGCTATTTTCAAATTCCAGTATCTTGAAATCTAAAATGAAAATAAGTAAATAAATAAATAAAAATAAAATCACAAAATAACAAGAAACAATTTTACACACACCCACGCCCCCCCCATATATATATATCAACATAAACTAATAAACCCAGTGCTTATCACGCAATTTATATGTGTCGTGAGCTGTAAGCAAAAAATGAAAATTTAAAACAATTTTGTTAGTTACAAGTTTAGGAATCGTTTCCTTTTATATATGGATCTAAATGTACTGCGCATGCATAAACATAATGTTTTATGCACTCAGCGACGTCCATTCGACCTACATGTTAAAAATATTCTTAAAAATCTTGGGACTCCTGTTTCCCACATTCTGCGCATCGAATCATCTGCACTCGATTAGCTTTGACTTGAGCTCCGAGAAATAGATCAAATCCTGACCTCAATTCGGGGTTTTGTTTTTATTTAGTTTTTTCTCTCCAAAACTCATACTAAAATGGACTGTCTAGCATCGTTTACAAGTAAGTGTCTGTAAAAACACATAGACAGCGAATTAAATCCAGCAGCTGCTCCTCCACTGTCTACGTGTTTTTGGTATTTTTTTCTAGCTAGGTTTTTTCTCTATGTTGCTAGCCAAGCTAACCTTAGCATTCGTAGATGAAGAAAGCGCATGAAATGTTTCATTCAAAACCTTAAAATATGTCAGCACACATTTCGGCATTGCTGAAGATATTCGACACCAGTTAAGCAGCGATACAGACGCAAACCTGAAGCTAATTATAAGGAACTAAATACAAACATTAGCTAGCTTTACAATTTGCAGCCAAATGTTATTTTATAGCCTAAATTAAACCCCTTTGTAATTCTGACTGACTGGAGAATATTTATTTAATGATTATATTTTATATGTATCCGTGTTCTACAGTCTATAATTAGTAAGTAAACCGTAACCATGATATTTGAACGCCTGTAATTTTGCAGATGATCCCTTTGACAAGCCGCCCTGCAGAGGATGCTCTTCGTATCTAACTGAGCCTTACATCAAGTGTGCAGAATGTGGACCAGCTCCGTTTCTGCTCTGCCTCCAGGTGAGTTAATAACAAACATGTGGCTCATCAGCAGACCTCTGACTGAACCCAGTTATAGGGGATGGTAAAATTTATCTTCTCTTATGCTTGTTGTTTTTGCACTTTTCTGCACTTGATTTTGGTCGAGTTTGGTGTTGGTTGCTAAAATTAACCTGTGTGTTATGCATGAAAGAGATAAGCACGTCGTTGGCTCCTCAGCACTCCTAAAATATCTCTGGACTGAGATGAAGCTTCGGGAATGGGGGTCTGCAGCCTGTGGCTCCAGAAGTGGCTCTTTAATAACTTTCAATCGCATAATGTAGAAATGGTCAACAGCTTGGGGGGGAAATGAGGAGAATGTTTCTTTTCTTTCCTTTTTTTTTTTGCATCATTGTGTCAGTTTTCATCTCTTAGCACACGTACATTTTGTGGACAAACGCATCTTGGCAAGATCATAGCATTTTCATCTTGCCCATTTTTAAAGATATTATTCCTACAGGAGAATCTCTTCCTGGTTTTAAAAGTCGTTTCAGTAGGAAGTCAGAGTGACTTCAGTCAGTCTAATCGTGTGGATCTCTTTCAGTGTTTCACCAGGGGATTTGAGTACAAAAAACATCAGAGTGATCACAAATATGAAATCATGGTGAGTATTTTTCTTTTATTTCACCATGTTGCAAACCCCCAACCCTTCTGCCCCCACATACACACACACACACACACACAGTCCTCTGAGATGTGTTACTCTACTTCCCCACTTTGCAGACATCGGACTTCCCGGTTCTGGAGCCGGGCTGGACAGCGCAGGAGGAGATGGCGCTGCTGGAGGCGGTCATGGACTGTGGCTTTGGGAACTGGTGGGCACTTCCTCACTGTGATTTGATAAGGCCTGATTGTTTTCCCTGTGCCACACTCTTTGGTGTCATTTATTTAAGGTTTCAAGGTTTGTTTCTGGGTTTCACGGCCTCAGGGTTGAAGCTCTTCATCACACCGCTGCTGTTTGCTCTCAGGTTAAATATTAAACGTTTGCGTCGTAGCTCAGAGCGCAACACGAAGCACGAAGCTGAGCAGTCGGCCTTGCGGGGAGACAGGAACACTCTCGGCTGAATGAGTTCAGTTTGTGATGCTTTAATGAGTGTGATGTCTTGGTCTGTGAGGAAATTTTCTTCCACCACAGGTTGTTGTGTCACTTATTGTTTCCAGCTAGAAAACAATAGCTTCCATCCATTTGTTTGTCTACTGATCCACTTATTTTTCCATCCAGTACATCTCTTGTGATGGGTTATTTTTGTTCAAATGTTTAGACTTTTGGATGAGAGGTGAAAATCTTCAAGAAACAAAAGAAGAACATCATGTTTTAATGATATTTCTTCATCAAAAACATACCCAGAGTGTTGCCTTAAGTCTTTCCTGCATGTTTAAGAAATCCTTTAATCTCCATGGCAACCATTCAGTTGTGGAAAACACCTGGGTTTCCCTACCTCCGCCTTCAAGGTGCAGCTCCTCCTCCGAGCTGCAGTTTCAAAGTTTCGGGACTTTCGCCTCGCAGAGCAGCCCTCCCTCCCCGCATGACTCCTCCACTCAGCTCCTTCAGACTAGCCAGCAGCAATTAGCAAACACCTGCTGAGTTCATTGTAGGAGCTGCTTCTCAGTGCAACGCTGGTAAAAACGTTGCTAAAAGGTGAATAGAGGAGCCATGTTGTGATGACTTCCTGAAGGCGGAGTTTTAGAAAAAGTTTTTAAAGAGACAGAGGCCCAATTTCAAGGCATTAAGTTACAAAATCAAATTTCTTTTAATTCATATTTGATATATTCAACTGAAGCTAACACAGTTGCTTAATTGAGCTATAAAATGGCTCTGTGTGGATGAAAAACACATAATATTGCCGCTTTAAAAATTCCTGAAATATTAGCCTGCGGGAATCTTCATAACTCGAAGGAACCCACCTCGTACTATACAAGCAATTCAAACACCCTGACTGGTTTTTAGTTGTTCGAATGCAATCTTGTTGAATCCTACTCTTAAATTAAACACACTAAATAAAAACAGTATTTTAAACGCTCTGTTTCCTAAACCCGTCAACCCGTTGTGACCCGTTCATAAATCTGGACTAACCGTCGGCGGCGGAGCCGATGGATGAATCTTTGTGTTTTTCTCGCTTCTCCAGGCAGGACGTAGCATATCAGATGCGCACTAAAACCAAAGAAGAATGCGAGAGCCACTACATGAAGAATTTCATCAATAACCCGCTCTTCTCCTCCACCCTGCTCAGCCTGCGGAGAGCAAAGGACTCT
Source organism: Xiphophorus couchianus (assembly GCF_001444195.1). Taxonomy (NCBI): domain Eukaryota; kingdom Metazoa; phylum Chordata; class Actinopteri; order Cyprinodontiformes; family Poeciliidae; genus Xiphophorus; species Xiphophorus couchianus. The sequence continues at coordinate 27,742,474 of NC_040245.1, read as the reverse complement.
TGCTATGCAGACGGAGCCATTCCTTTCAAACGTAAGCCGTTTCCATGATTTATTTTCATTTTCTCTCACAACGGAACACAAAACCCTTCGAAAGAGACACAATATGCCGATTATTTTCTTAATTTTCTTTTAAAATGATGGTTAATGAGATTAGTCTGACACGGTGTTTCAAGGTAGCTTTATAAATTATAGGAATTAATAAAACGTGAGAATTTTCTAAGTGAAGCGTGGAAAATGTTTTTCAATTCTAGACTTTATCTTCCGTCCTATATAAGATTCAAAACAATTTTTTTGAGAAACATGCTTTTTACTTTCATTTACATTTCAATAAAAAGCTTTACTTGACTTTTGCTACATGTATTTTCAAGTTTTTAATCCAAATTATTGATCATTAAACTCCCTGTGGTTCCTATTCTTGATATCCTCTTTTTTATTTTAGCAAACACACTATTGATTAAACCATCTGTATTTATTGTAGGTTATTCCAGTTTAGATTTTGTAAGACTACATTTTACAAATTTCCATCCAGAGGCGATGTGCTGCAAATGCCCAAAAAAAAAAAAGCTTTTAAATTGCCGTTTTATTGCAGTGGAGGAGAAAGCAACAGGCTTTTGTCGTTTGTTGAAAAGTCAAACATATAAATAGTAAAACACAAACGTTTAATATTTGACCTACTGATTGAAACTGACAGATTTTGAGCGTTGGCTGAATGATTGATGCATCTCTATAAGCTATGGCTAATTTTTTTTTGTTAAACTGTGTAAAATCCCCATGGCTTCATTTTGTAAAATATTTTTGTGAATTAAATTAAATTTGAGCTTTTTCCATTAAATTTTTACTTTGAACTTTGATTGAAATTGAGCACTGCTTTTACAATTAAAAAAAATGCTTCGTTGGAAAGTTGGATAATATCAGCGTCAATTATGAGTATTCAGGAAAGCCAAAAGAAAATTTGTAATGATACTAATAACAGAAATTAGTAATATTAATAATAAAATATGAACATAAGAATAGGCCTAAAATCTCCGACTGCCACACCTTTTCTATAAACATTTTTCTGCTTACGACGACTAGATGATCAGATTTTGTAACATGAACAGGGCAGGATTTAGAAGGATTTTGGCCCCTGGGATGGAAATTATTTAGTTTATTGGTGCCCTATCAACTAAAGAAAAATTTGTTTGCTAATACCGTATATTAGCAAATAACAGTATATTAATAGGTAGTGCTGTACATAAATGGTCATGACCTGATGATACCTACTGAAAATGGTAGATTTTGGCCCCAAAAAAGAGACTATAATTTCATAATTTTCAGACACCTGAGTATTGTTTATATTCATAAAACCCCCCAAATATTATTACATCTCACTTGATATAACAATATCTGCATTCATTTAAAAAAAATTTTTTTAAATGGTGCGGCCACCCCCCAAAAATGATGCCCTGGGCTACTGCCCATGTGAGCCCTTTCTAAAGTCCATCCCAGAATGTAAATAATCACAAACCACTGAAGCATTTTTGGTTCTTACATGTATTCCTCTGACCCCACAGCCTCCGACGACCCCCCCCGGCCGACCTTTGACTCGGTTCTGTCTCGGGACATGGCAGGGTACATGCCAGCCAGGGCGGACTTCATGGAGGTGAGGTTGAGCTGACTTCACCTGTCCGGACGAGTAAATCAGTCAAACGGCCACCAGAGGGCTCGGCAGTAAATGTTAATGAAAATAGTGACTCACACCTTGGGTTGTCACCCGGCAGCGAGTCGTCATAGCAACCTCAGCAGAGCCTGACGCCATTTGTATCTCTCTCCTAGGAGTTCGACAACTACGCAGAATGGGATCTGAAAGACATTGACTTTGTGGACGATGACTCAGATATACTGCACGGTGCGGCTACTTTATTTCTTAATTTTTTAAATCATGTTGTCTGATTTGCACCTTCTACTTTAACTTTCTGCTTCTTTCACAGCTCTCAAGCTCGCAGTCGTCGATATATATCATTCGAGATTAAAAGAGAGACAAAGAAGAAAGAAGTAGGTGTTTGTTTTTATTTCATTCGATGTGGAAATGCAGACAGTAGCGTGCAGTGGTCTCAGTTTTTCAGCAGATGGCGTCAGAAGCTTCTGTATTCATTGCCCTGCTGTTTTCTACACTGGGTTACAAACAGTAATTCCAGCAGCTCTCTGCTTACTTAGCATCTAGCATTTCACTGGACGGATGTATTTATAACATTGTTTGGTGTTTTGTCAAAAGCCGAGATGGGATTATCACTGAACGGGTTGCTAACTTTAAGCCGATTTATTTGCTGCCGTGCATTTGGTCTTTCAGAATTGAATTTACAAGCCGCAGGGTGTCTGTTCACTCCATGAATATATTTAGATATGCATTTGTTCTTTTCTCTAACATGTGAATGCCAGCCTGTTTGACAACATGCCCGTTCTCCCAGCAGGAAAGAAATAAAAAATGTTTTTTAATCCATCCATCCAATCCGATTTACAGAAAGCGGCGTCCTCACTTTTGGTCTTTTTGTTTCTCTGCATTTTGTCCTCTATCTTAGACACCATTCACATGAAATTCTAGCAGATTTACTCATTCCACTTTAGTTGTTCCAATCATCACATAAATATTTGATTAATTAAGTGTTTTGTGTGTGTGTGTGGGTGTCTTTTTTAGTATTTGCTACTAAGCTCTTTGTAGCGTTGGCCAAACTAAGAAAACTGAACATTTAAATGATCATCATAAGATGACAATAAAACTAAAATAAGATTTTCAGTTGTGTCATTATATTTTTTTAGATTTAAAAAAAAAAGTTTCCAGAGGTGGCAATGAGCTGCACAAAAATAGCAAAATTGAATAATATTATTGATCTCTGATAACCCACAGAAAAGTTTTTTTTATGATATCTTAAAAATTACAACGGCACAAATGGACATTTTTGCTGCACAAATGTAGCACACTTGATTGGCGCCATATTTCATTTGATTTTGTAAATTTGGGCTGGCTGGTTGACCTTTGACCTCTGGAAACTTTAATTAACATCGTTAAGATGATGGCGGCACAAGCAGAAACTTTTGCTGCACAAACGTTAGTGCAAACGTTTCTGACTCGGGGGGTCAAAGATGCACTGTTGTACAATTGCACATCTGTTCACACCCATTATTACATGTACATAGTGTAACATGAGTTTGGGGGCGTGGCCAGAAGCCGCTTATTTGCACAAAAGCGACCGAACCTTAAAACAGCTCATTTTGAACATAGCTCCAAACAGGCAGACCTGACCAGGCGACATTTCATTAACTGAGGATGAGTTTGTGTAAGAAATGTAATGTACATGTTTTGTAGAACCCATGCACATCTCTTCACTTGTTTTTAAGGAAGCATAATAGGTGTTCTTTAACATTATTTTTTCTTTTAGGAGGAAAATAAATTTTCTGTTGTTATCCTGCCAGCTGTCACTCTTTGTCACTACACACTGCGCCTCGCATCCATCACAGTCAACTTCAACGAGTTTCTGCTCCCTGAACTCCGTGGAACGGCATTCAAGGCTCGCAAAGCGTTTCGCAGCCACCTCGAGCAGCCAGGCTCCTATTTTATCTCTGCTAAGTTGTCAGACAGGATTGTAAGATCAGACCTTGAGCTTCAGAACATCAGAACTCACATTTGTGAGCTTTCTCCGGCCCTAAGAGCATTGAATTCTGTTTGGTAGAAACCGACCTTAGGCGGCTTTAAAAAGCAGTAGCCTTGTTTCGCTTTCCAGGAATCGGCGACGCTGATGCCACGGTTTCCTGTATCGCCCGATTCATCCCGAAGTTCAACTGCTCATTTTGAACATAGCTCACCAATAAGTGTTAATAATTGTAGTCCTGGTGTGTTTTTGGCCGCCTTCCAGATCTTGGGTTTGAAGAGTTCGTCTCTCAGGTTCAGGATAGACAAACTGACCAAAGAGTGATTTAGGATTGGCATAAAAAGACAGCTTTATTGGGAGTTTATTTGATATTTATACTGAGATAAAGTTACACCTAAGTGGATTCCATTTCTTGCAGGTTTGCTTCAGCAATCAAAGGATCGTTTTTCTGAACCGCTCTGTTCGTCTCTTTCAGGATCATTCGAGACCACGGTTTGATCAACCTGCGCAAATTCCAGAGTGAGTTCCCTTCAGAAACTCATTAGCTCTGCTGAGTCATTCACAACGGCTTGGCCAGACATTTCATACCTGGCAGCCAAATCGCTGCTCTGCTTTCTGGAGGATGTGTGCAAACAAAACTGTGCTGTAATAACCTTCATTTGTCTTTTAAGGTCCTGGACTGTTTACATTATTTTTAGTTGTATCTGAGCTTGGATAAATACGGAAATAAATGTTTCCGTCCAATTTCTTTAAAAAAGACTAGAGAGGAACGTTTTTAACTTAAAGAGCTAAGATTAGTGTTTTTCTGTCTAAATGATGGAAATGGCCAGACAGCATATTAGGGCCATCATAGACACAAGAAAAAAAAGGGAGGTAATTTTCCCAAAACAAACTCTGAAACTTTGGGATTTATTTAACATATTTCCTAGAAAGAACTTGGTCATTTTTTGAGCTTGTCAAATTCTTGTCAAAATTTTTTCACTTGGAAATTCACTCAGTTTCAAATGTAGAAAATTTTCAGCTCTTTGCTCTCAGAATTTCCTTTTCTTTTCTAGAAAATTTCTGAGATTAATCTCAGCAAGGGGGAGGCTTCCTGCATTGCATAGATCAGCTTGATTGACAGCGCTAAGACCCTCCTCCCTCCCCGCTCTGATTGGTTGCCTATGATCATAATGTGCTATAACAACATAATGACAGTTTTAACACACATATTAAATTTATTTATTATTTTTTTTACAAAAGTTACCTTCTGCATCTTCAAATATATTATCACTTTTAAAAACTGTGTAAATTATTACGATTTTGACATCCATCTTGAGTTGAGCGTACTTAAACTACCAAATACAGAAACAAAAAGGAGAATCTGAAACCTGATAGCTCTGTTGTTTTTATGTCATCAACAGGAGAACATTTTGTGCTTTAACTTCGTCGTTCCCTGTTTTGTACCATGAATACATTCTGCACATCGGTTCTGTCATAATGGATGAGTAAAATACGGTGGCCGACAGGTGCAAATGCGCAGCAAAAGAGAAAACATGCAAACAAAAAAAGAACACGCGCACAAATTAAATGCGGCAAGCAAAAAGCGAACAAAATGCAGCAAACAAAAAAGAAAACACCCCCGAATGAAATGCAGCAAACAAAAAAGAAAACACCCCCGAATGAAATGCAGCAAACAAAAAGTGTTGAAAACGGAAGTGCTCCAGACCACTAGGGGGAGTCAAAGAAAATCGAGACCGAGCCCAGAACGGTATGACTGACACAAAGTCTATCACGCTACCCATAAATTATTCTGTTATTCTATAATATTATAAAAGACGGCGTATCTTTTTATAATATAAGTACGTATAGTATTTATACGTACTAAATATAGTTATATAGTACGTATAACTATATTTCTGAAAAGAAATATAGTTATACGTACCTTTAAATTCTTTCAAATTTCTTTCTCTGAATCTTGCATCTGGTCCCATAGAAATGAATACTATTTTCTTTGACTCCCCCTAGTGGTCTGGAGCACTTCCGTTTTCAACACTTTTTGTTTGCTGCATTTCATTCGGGGGTGTTTTCTTTTTTGTTTGCGTCTCTCTTTTTGTTTGTTGCATTTTATTCGCTTTTTGCTTGCCGCATTTAATTTATGCGCGTGTTTTTTTTTTGTTTGCATGTTTTCTCTTTTGCTGCGCATTTGCACCTGTCGGCCACCGTAGTAAAACCTTCACTAGCTACAAAGAATTACAGCTATGTTCACACTTCAAACATAAAATATGATATATGTTTTTTAAAGAAACAGAAAAACGTGTGAGTCTTCCTGTCAGTATGGGCTGCGGGAGTTGGGCGTAACCTCACTCCCCTGTTTTGAAGGGCGTTGCTGCAGAGACGGCCGCATCCTCCACCTGTCACAGGTTGGATTTCACCGGGTTCAGCGATATAATTCCTTGCGGGGAGGGAGCAGATGAGTTTAGATTTTTATGGCGAGCTTGCGCCGCGAAAGGATTTTGTCCGGTTATAGTGCCTCGTAACTTTCCTCGCCGAGCCGCCTCGCCACGTGTTGCTCCGCGGAGCCCGCTCCCGGTTCGGGAGTCGGAACAGTTCCCCCTCATCTTTTATTGACGTTTCCCTTCAGCCCACCGGTTAGCCTCTGCTGCCTTATCTCTGCAGCCTTTTCAAGACAAAAGCCAACTCAAACTGGAGCTGCACACCGGTTGCCATGGAGACTGTCAAAGAGCGCGTGTGTATGCGTGCGCGTTCAAGCGTCTGTCACATGCGATCATGGGAGTGGTGGCGACTCTGGCGACCCGTCGGTCCGCTTGTCGTTGGTTGTTTGGGCCCAGTTTGGAGTTCTGGTCTCCTCCCTTTGGTGTGTGTGTAGGTGTGTGTGTGTCCGGTGTTTGGTTAGGTGCACGACTTCATAGGCTCAGCCGGAGACGGCAGCTGTTAATTAGCGCTCTCACACGCCGCAGTCTAAACCCACAAAAGAAGCCTCTCCTCCCGGGCTCCGACACTCGTCTTGTTACTCGGCAACGCAGCCGAAGCTTTCAGGCGAACACAACAAGTCTCGGAGTGTGTTTCCGTGTTCAAGGGAGTTAAATGTGTGAACACTCACCAGCGGCGCGTCGCTCTGGCAAATCATGCAGAAAAGAGATGAGTTTCTGTTTTCATGCAGCAAGGCTGCTGAATGTTTTATTGCGTATGAGTTTGAGATTCTTCCTCTGCAATGGATAAGAAATCGAAAATTTTGTTTATTTAGGTTATTGAATGAGTTGTAAATCTTGAATATATACAGTTTCTTATAAACTTATTTATCCCCCTGAAACTTTGTTGCGTTTTGCTTTGTCACAACCATAAACCTCAATGTGTTCAGTTTTGATTTTCATGGTTTTATGTGATAGGCCACCACAAATTGAAAAGTAGAAGAGAAACATCACAAAGTGTTAAAAAAATTCTAAGCTGGAAACTAATAAATGTGGCGCACATTTATATCGCCTTAAGATCAGAAGCTTGTAGAAGCACCTTTGGTTCCAGTGGCAGCCTTTCGGGGATTTTTGCTCATGTTTTTTGGCAATAAAATCTCAAGTTCAGTCTGATTGGTTGGAGAGAATCAGTGGATGTTATCATCTCTCAGCTACTGCCACAGACTCTCAGCTAGATTTAGGTCTGGTTCTTGACCAAGCAAATCTAACCCATACATGTTTCAATCTAAAGCACTACAGGCAAGTGTTTCTATATTATTTTTATTGCTGTATTTTTAAGTTAACCTAGCATTAGGACAACCTTTGTATCCTCTTACAGGATTTCTACCATTGCTAACACACACACAAACACATAAGTTTGTATTTCTACACATATGAGGACTTTGCATCGACTTCCACTCATTATATGTCCTTCATTTATACCTAAACCAGACATTTTTCCTAACCCTCACCAGTACTAGTCTATTCCTGACCCTAACTCTAACTTAATTCACCTCTAATTTACCTCTAAGGTAACCCTGAACAAGGAGTATACCCTATTAGGGCCAAGCTTTGGTCCCCATAAGGACATCAGTCTTCAGAAGGTCAGTGAATATGCCAGAAATTGTCTTAAGAAGACTAGATACACAAGTACACCCCCACACACACACGCACGCACACAAACACACAGTATCTTTCTATATTCTCAAGGACTTTGCATTGACTTCCATTCATTTTCAATACATTTCTCTAAACTAACCCTTACCCAAAACCATTACCAGTACATACCTAACCCTAAGCCCAACCTAAACTGAATTCACATCTTAGTCCTAAACCTAACCCATAACCCAAAACCAGCATTTCTTGTTTTTTTGGGACCTGGGGCTCTATACTACTTCCATTGATAAATTATATATAACAAAACATTTTCCCATGTTATTATAAGTGAAATTATCTCCAACGGACCTAATATTTATTCATAAATACTATTGATTTTTTTTTTTTTTTTACCCCTCCAGGGGGTCTTCTTGTGGGCTCTAGTGTCCCTTATATGATAGTTGGCTGACAGGAAACGGGGAAGACATGTGGCAAATGTCGTCGGGTCCGGGAGTCGAACCCGCGACGGCCGCGTTGAGGACTCAGGGCCTTCAAATACGGGTCGCGCTAACTGCTACGCCACCACGGCACGCCCCTACTATTGAATTTTTGACATAAAAAAAAGTTTCACTGTCTTGCTGAAAAGTTACTTGTAAGTTAGTTTTGTCTTATTCTAGGCGTATTTGCTTTAGAAATTAGACCAAATTTGCTTGGTAAGATTGTGTGTTTTTGCAGTGCAGGTGCAGTTTTAAAGCGAAGACTCGTAATCAGCTTCAGTGCAGCTGGTCACTCCCAGCCGCCTGGCTCAGCTCATCCGTTTTTTCCCGTAGCGGATCAGAAACGGTACACCTCAGAAATTAATATGTTCTAATAACGTCACCTCTCACATTCCCAAAAAATTAATAGAAGAGGAGGATTTAAAATCTAGCTTTATCAAGCAGTTACTGATGCTGTTTTTTTTGTGTGTGTGTGTTAAAGTTATAATCAGCTTGAAATGTTACCAGATTAGTGATTTCAATATTTCCCCTCTCCAGATTGAGAGCTCTGAGAGGCAAACTCATACATAGTGTTGACAATTAAAGATCTTTGTATTGACTGTATTACGCAAGCTGAGCTGTGTAAAGACACCCTGAGTGTTAATAGCTTTTTGTGTAATCAGTGGTTTTGGATGAGAAGTGAGGATCCATTCGGCTGCAGGGAGAGAATTCGTTCCCTGCAGCCGCCTCAGGAGATCATATCAGCCCCGTCTGCACAGAGCGGTGGTGATAACAGGTGCAGCCGCGGCGCACAGGCAGGGTTTTATTCTGATCATGAGCGTGTATCCCCCCCGCCAATGTTCTAAATCGACCCACCGGGTCTCTTGAAGTCATACTTTGATTCCTAAACAAAACCTGTGGTTTAAAAAGTAGCTGGACCTCCATTGACCCCGTTCACTGCGACGCCGAATCGTTTCACAAGCCCAGGATAAAAGGTCGGGAAGGTGTTTTCGTTCTGCCGTCTCCCGTGTTGAGCATGAATAGGTGGAAATGGCGATGGGAAAATTGCATAAACGGACCACGAATCACTGTGCACAAATCCGCCCCTGAGCGTTGTATAAAACATGCCAGACCCATGGGGGGCAGTGTAGCGCACAGCTAGAACCTATATCAGCCAATCGGATTGCTTCAAAACAACCACAACTTCAGAAACAACCAATCAGAGCCAGGAGGAGGGTCTTAGTGCTGTCAATCACTCTCGTGTATGTGCTGCTCTCACCTTCCGTCTTTGCTCTCTGCTACGCTACAGCTCCTCCCCCACTGCAGAGCCTGTCGTGTTTGCTAAGGCTAGTTAGCATGACCACAATGACGGCAGAAAAATGGTTTTCCTGGAACAGTCAGTGGTTTCTCTATTAGCACATTGAGCAGGGCAGGACCCTGATTGGCAGGCCACCCCAGGCCTCCTGCCAATCTGGGTCGTCTCTGATTGGCTATTTCTGATCAGTAGGGATGCATTTCTGCTAATGGCAATAGCAGCTCAGGGAGGAATTGGAGGACCTCGATCTTTTCACAGATTATCTGTCTCATAGTGTTAAAACATAGCGACAGTTTAAACAAATGTGTAAAAAAAACCAACGCTTTTTAATAAAAGTTACGTGCTGCAGCTTGAAGTTTCTTTCATACTTTAGAAAAACAGTGGTTAAGTGCATCACTAAAAGCCATTGAGTGACATTAATGTAACAGGTTTGTTCTCTGTCCATTAACTCACAAACTAAATGACTTTCCAGCTGAAGCAGCAGAAGTCATAAACTGCTCCTGAGGAGGCGGATCGCTTCTTTCATGTTTCTGAGTTATATTCTCCTGGATCTGCTGCCCACTCATTCCTGTCCTCTCTTCTCTCTCTCTCTCCTGTTAGTGTTGGAGCGGTGTTACCCGAAAGAGGTGCAGGAGCTGTATGAGGTCATGAGGCGGTTCGCCAGAGTGGTCGGACCGACCGAACACGACAAATTCATCGAAAGCCACGCACGTCAGTATCTGCCCCTGGCGCGTTCACCTGAGAACATGCACAGAGTTTATTCACCAAGATCGAGCCAGTCTGAGTAACCTGGCTTTCTGACTTTTAATCCCGGTGGGAAGACAAAGTGACATTACTGCTTTCTGTTTTCAGAAAGTGTGTGGATATTTTTCTTATTTTATTTAATCTTTTGAAATGTTTCGTCTTTCTGAAGTTTTTAATTGGATTTTACAAGATTCAAATTTATTTAGAAGACACACATTTCTATACCTGTTGCCCCAGATGTCGCGCTTTAGGACGTCATCTCGCCCTTATTCGTTCACGGTGAACCCAACCAGGGATGACGTGGTGTTGCCTGAACACACACCTGCTTTCTGGAGGCATGTTGGCGTTCAGTAATGGAAGGCGTGACATCTAACACAGCAGCGATGGTGTCTGGTGTGGCATGATCTGCCGTTCCTGCTCAAGCTTTTACACACAGCGTTGGCTCTGAAACGTCCCTGTGTCTCTGCTGATCGTAGAGAACAGGATGTGTGTGAGTGTGTGAAGGCGTCTCTGTCTGCAGCAGGTGTTGCATGCTTGAAACTGACTGGAAGTACTTGAGAGCTGACTGGCTCTTTGTTCTAACAATTTTCAGAAAAATATATTTTAAGAAAAGGGCCTTATTTCCATTCCTGCATTGGTAGACGCTGAGTTGTCATTTTCATCATTGAGCAACACCAGAAAACTCTTTTCTGCTGATCCCCATTCTTGTATGTTTGTTGTCACCTGAAGCATAAATACACACATCCCTTTTTGCCCAGCCATTTTACCGTTTCGGATCTGGATGGATGAACTTGTTTGATGGAAGATGTGCCCTTCACCCTGAGAGGAAAAGGCAAATACCTTCTATAAATCTTAAAATAATGTTCTCACCATTGAAATGAGTCCTGTACCCACATGGGCTGAAAAGCTGCTGCTACAGGAAGGAGCCATTCCTCAGAAGCCAACTTAGAAACCCAGATTACATTTCAGGGTTTCCCCAGAAAAGCTGCTGTGTTTGGTGGTAGGGATGCTTGGTGTATAAAAAACTATTTAAAATAAACAGACAGCACTTAGCCTGGTGGGGGCAAATTAAGTAGCCCGCCAGGCTTAGAATACTCGAGGAAGCATTCTAAGCCTTTCTTGAGGCTTAGAATATTTCCTTGGTTTCTGGAGGCATGTACAGTACAGAGGTATGATGACAATTGGAGCGCTTGGCAAATATTTTTGTTGTTTGTTCCTCTAGCTGCGTTTCCATTAGCCACATAATGGCTCAATTTAACAGTAAGAAAATAAATTCACATCATGGAAATACAGCAATTTTGGAAAAAAATCATTTCCCTATAAAAGGTTTTGGTGTCAAGATGAGGCCATATCAAAATTGGTTTATTTCGCAAAACTCCGATGGAAACACTGTTTTTGGATCACGCGAGTCATGTGATCAACAACCAGGTGTTGCCACTGGCACAAACCGCAAAGAAGACGACGACAGGAAGCAGTTGGAGGATGATGGCACGGCATGTTTTTTTTACTGACTTATCATGTGAACCAGTTTATTCACGTGTGATTTTTAAAAATAAATGTTTCTTATTTAATGAAAACACAATTGCAAAATTGTGTCATTTTAACTTCAGCCGAATATCGTCAAAGTTTTGCGCACATTTGTAATGAAGACTCAGCTTCTGACTGTAGCACCGTAGTCCTGATGATTATCACTTTGTTTTACTTTATACTTTTGCTTTTTTTTATGGTTAAAGAGAAAATAAAATCTGTCCTGACTTGAACTTGTATAAAAATCCGACTTTTATTGTATTTATTCAGCCATCTGAAGGACTAAACTCGATTTTTGCGTCCGCCAGAGTGTCTGGAGGCTCCTTTCAAACAGTCTGCGGCTCTGAATGGGCATCTACTGTTATGTTTATGAATCAGTCTGTGCAGATGTGCATTCAGCGACCTTCAACTCTTTCTCTTCACAGTTGAGTTCGAGCTGAGGAGAGAGATCCGCAGGCTGCAGGAATACAGGAAGGCAGGAATCAAGTCCTTCTGCAGTGAGTGGAGTTTGATATTTTCACTTTTTGGGACCAAAAACGTCAAGTATAAACCTGAGTGTTTGTTTATGGTTCTCATATTCAGGACACTGGACACATTTTTGTAAACTTCCCTGCACTCTGGGGAAATGTGCCAGAAAGATGGGATTTCTACAACAATTGCAGACACATTCTCTGAATACAAAGGAATTTTCCAACATAAATATCAAAAGTTATGTGTAGTTTTATAATTGTGGCTATTTAGGAAAGATGAGCTGAGAATATCTGGATATCCAAGAATCTCTGTACTCTAACAACACAATTTTACTCTCTAGAAGAGAAAGGTTTCTTAAATCTTTGCCCGACTTTACCGATAAATGTTAGGAAATTGCCTCAGTTATGAAAAAGCTGCCTTCACTGCTGAAGCAATAACATAATCGTCTACAATCCAAAGGTCAAACTTTGTCTTCAAGAGGAAATATTACAGACGGGACCTTAAGTTTAGATGAAATTCAGTCATTTTTCTTAATCTTCCTTTAACATTTAGTTTGTCTCCAGGTTCAGCTGGAATTCTTTGGAAATATGTTTTAGAAAAGTGTACAGGAAAGATTTTTGACTTTGATGATGATTGACCTGTCGCAAAAAGAAATTAATCAATTAACCACATGAAGAGTTAAAATGAGCTCAATAATTTCCATTTTGATAACTGATATTTTTTGAATGGCAGTTTTGTTGACAGACACATGGCAGTCCATTTTATGTTTTTCATTTCTGTTTTTATTTATTGATTTTGGTTCTCATGTTTTACCTAGGATATGTAAAACATCTTTCAGTACAAATGTTTAGTGTCTTTTACAAAACTAAAATTTATTAGTCTTGAACTTTCATTGCTACCCTATTGTTGGCACATTACTTAAAATCGCCTCAAAGGAAAAAATATTATCGTTTATCGCAATAATTATTGAGACAGTTTATTGTCCAGCAAAATGTTATTGTGACAGACCTAATGATGCTGTACATGTAAAAAAGCGATGGTATAATAAGCTTACACTTTTTTCAATCTACGCTTTGTGTCCGTGCATTGGCAGGAATTTAAATATTTATTTCTGTGCTAGGCCTTTTTTGCTTTTGCTTCTTTTGTTTTTCTTTTCAGCATTGTGTTTTTTTCTTTTCATTTTTTTTTTTTTACTTGCGTTAAGAAAGGTTAAAAATGACTGAAACGTATATATTGAATAAAAACAAACCGAAAACATTTAAGGCGGCAGGTCCTTTGCTGGTTATTGTTGCATTAACCCGTATGACAATGCGTTGCACTGCTTTCCATTGTTGTCTACAGCAGGTACCGGCTTGCTGTGGCTCCGCATTTGAACATTTCCTCGTACGTTTTCCGTCCATCAGGTGCCAAGGTGTACGAGCGAGTGAAGAGGATGCGTGAGGACGAGCGGAGGAAGAGGACCATGCTGAATGACGTTCTGCAGTACATCCAGGACGGCAGAGCGTGTCAGCAGTGGCTCAGCAAGCAGGCGGCCATGTGAGCGTCCGAAGGGTTCGCGCGATCTGCGTGTTACGCTACGCTACAATAAACCCCATTCCTACATTCCTACATTAGCGTGTGCTGCCATTTCAACACGTGCCACTCTGGTTTTGTTTTGTTTTCTTTTCTTTCATCGTCGTCTTTTCCACTGGCTGTCGTCCAACTTCCACCTCTAAATAAAAACTCTCAAACGGAATGACTCATCTTTTTTTTTTCTTTTTGGATGACATTCTGGAGTGAGAGTAGTGAACAGAGCGGCTGCGTAAAAGTGGGATGTGTGTCTGCATAAACACAGCAGCAGAGATGATGAGGCTTTTTCTTTCTCCTCTTTGTTACAGAGATGCTGGCGTCACTCCAGCTGTCACAACAATCACGGTGTCAGGTAGGAAGTTTCTCTCCTAGTCTTCCTCTGGCTGCAGGGCTCAGCCGTAACAATAGAGCTTTTCTCCTTTTCTCAAAAACACAGTTTCGCGAGCATATTTATTCTGCTCTTTCTCTCGTTTAAAATGGCATCGGTTCTCTTTGCTCCCAGAGCTTTAAATGGACACTCCTACATCTCTGCATGTGCAGGAGTTGGCAAAACTCTCATGTTTCCAGACCTTTAGTTTTATTTAAGTGATACAGAATTTCCCAGATGGTGCTGCAGTATTATAGATCTATTCAAGACTCTACTAGACTATATGAAACTATTGCTAAAGTATGCTATATACTATGACATACAATGCTATATTGTGCTATAATATGCTTTGCTATGCTATGCTGCACTGCACTGCTACACTGTTATTCCATAGTATATGTTCAGTATATGCTAAACATATAGGATATACTATAAGTTATATGTATATAGCAGATATACAGTATATAGTAATTTAGTATACTCTGGACTAGTATAGTCTGCTATACCTGGCTTTCCTAGACTATACTATGTTTTTCCATGTTGTTATATAATATTCTTCACTACATTATGTTATGCTATACAATACTATGATGTTTTATTCTATGCTAAACTATACTAAACTGTACTATACTATACCATATTATACTGTACTGTGCTAGACTATACTGTGCTGCACTGCACTATTCTGTACTATGCTGTGCTACATTATACTTAACTATATTATGCTATGCTTTGCTAACCTACAGTAGACAATACTGTGCTGTGTCAGGCTATGTTCTACTATATTATACTTTGGTATATAATGCTAAACTATGCTGTGCTACACTACACTAGACATATACTACACTACACCATGCTAAGCTAAGCTAAGCTCTGTGGTAGGTTTACAGAGCCCTTCACACCTCCTGTTAAGATAAGTCATATTTTATTACAGTAGCATATTGTGAAACTGAACATTTTAGAAAACAGTAAGCCTTAATTTCATCGCATTAAGTCAGTGGAGAAAATCACAAGTTAAGAAATTATTATTTTTAACACAGTCAGCTGTGCTACTGAGCCATTTCACGCTTTGTAACGTTTTGTTCCCCTGACAGTTAACAGTCTGATGTTTAAAGCAGCGTTGCCGTGTGAACTGAGTGTTTTAAACGTTATTACATGTCTGCTGCTCAGCAACAGGCAGGCGGAGCGCGCCTCCTCTCAACCTGACCGGACTTCCAGGGACAGAGAAGCTCGACGAGCGTGAGAAGGAGGTACGGCCATGACAGCCTCACACACAGGCGTCCAGTGTCTGAGGCCTTTTCCGTGATTTTTAAAACCCACCTGCTTCAGATGCATTTGCATTGTTTTATGCCAAAATTTGCAATGTGTTTTTGTGGATACGTACAGGAGAAACTTTGACAAAAGCTGCCAAGTCCGACCCGTGTGTGTTCATAGGCAGAAAGGAGACTGCTCACTGTTTTCTAATGATCTAAGCCAAAGGTTTACCACTAAATTTCCATAAAACTTGATCTGGCAATCATAAGAGATTAGCGCAGCATTTTTCCAGGAGTGACCATGACCTCCGCGGATCACCGGATAAAAGTAGCACATCTTTTCCTAGCCTCTAAAGAAAGACAAGATTTAACTCAGAAGAAAGAAATGTGAGACTCCCTTTATGTGAGACTTGAAGGAGATAAAGATTCAGCTTTCTCTTTATCAGGAAACATCTCTGAGCATCAGACTGTTTAACCTCAGTGTATTCATGCTTTCAAAGCTCCTGTAAAAATTAACAAGTAGCTTCATTATTCAGTTAACCAACCCGAGGCTGCTATTGTGTTGCTCGGGAACATTTGCTGTAAGAACTCCCAAGTTATTTGTTGCCATGGTCACCCGAAACCCAAGTGTTAATCTCAGTGATTTCATCTCCGGCTCATCTGCAGTCGGGTGTTAGAAAGGTTAGAAAGTTTTGTTCTGTCGCAGAAGCAGCCTGTAGGGCCGAACTTCCTGCCTGATGCTGCCTGACTGTTTATTTCTCAGTGACTCTCTGTGGATCTTTAACTTATACCTCAGTTAGTTTCATAACAGTGTTTTTAAATTTAGTTCATTGGGGCCTGCCATAGCAATGCATAAGAGAGCATCGAAATGCCTTGCAAAGTAAGGCATTTCAGCAACAACAACAAAAAAAAACTTTTTCACTTTTCTGAAAAATGAACCGACTGCATAATTCTTGTTAAGATAAGATAAGTAGTATTTCAAAAGAGGAGAAGAAATCTTATGTTTTTAGAACAATAATAATATTTGTTGCTAATCTATTGCTAAGAGATGAGCGCGTTTTCTGGTAAGCAAGTGCCACGAAGTAAGCATCTGATTTTTACTTTTGCAGAAGTAAAAATCCGAATGCAGTGACTTAGCATTAGCACAAACATTAGCATTAGCCTTTCCCCTAAAATAAGGTTTCTAGCTATTTTATTTATTTATTAGCCATGTTTTGCACACTGAATGGAGTGAGTCAATGTAAGACAACATGCTAGTGAATCTCCACATGCTACTGACAGCATTTACGCTAATGTTAGCAATTTGGCTAATTTTAGTTTATACACTAATTTTAACAAACTGAATGGCATAAGTCCATGTTTCTCAACATGTTTGTGACTCTCCACATGCTATTGATTACATTGCAGGTTACTTTAGCATGGATGCTAATTTTTAGCATCAGAACGCTGGTTTCCAACCGACTGGCACACTTTGGCAGGCCCCGTTTAAATTTCTTCAGAAATGTTCTAGTTTTCTTTAATCTTATATCCAAAAGATGCATTTTTTACAGTGTGCTGCGGTATGAAAGAAATTAAGTTAATTAAGTTTAAGTTGAGAATTTTTATATATTTGTTATCCAACTGGTGCTTAAATTCAGCAGTTATTGTTTCTAGTCACTGTTTTTAGAAAATGGGCCTTAATAAAACTTTGGCTTTTTTTGACAAAATATTAACAAAAGAAATTTTGTCAACATAACATTTCATTAAAAATTTGTGCAAAATAAGGACTAACATAACCATGTAATATGGAATTAGTGACTGCATAAATGTTCAGCCTTTTTAAAGTGACAGACCTAATTCAACAGAGGTCCAGTCAATTAGTGGTGGTTGGATAGAGGTCACCTGAGTGCACTGCGTGTGTGTAAAGACACCTGTGTCTGGAAGGTAAAATTCACTGGTTAATCAGTATTCGCAACATAAAGACATAACACTCCAAGCAAATCAGAGAAAAGATTATTGAAAAGTATGAGTCAGGGAATGGTTACAAATAAATCTCTAAAGGCCTGAACATCCTCTGGAGTTCAGTTAGATTGCCAAGATATGGAGGGAACCGATCCACCGTTTATTGCGATTTATCACGTGGCCACATGTTGATTTTAAAGATCTTGTCAGACTTCGTATGATGTAAGCGCTTTGTTTTTTATACCTGAGTTTTACTGGGAATTTACTGTATGGCTGTAACGACTGAGATTAATCGATGATTAAAATAATCCCCATCTAATTTAAGAATCGATTAGTCGTTAACTGGAGCATACAGACTCTAAAAAAGGCCATTTGCTGAAAGAACACACTCAGAGCAGTAATTGTACCAACAAATGTACACATACTGTATATATAAACATATGTATACACAAAACATAAATACATTTTTCATTTAAGATAAAAACACCTTTTCTGTAAACAAGTTTTACCCAAAACAGTTTTAGCTTCATTGTTTCGAATCCACTAAACGAAAGCTGTCATTGCATTGTAGGCAGTCAAATGTTTGTTTTCTCATTAAAACTAATATTATATAAAATAAATCTTAAGATGTTGCATGAAAATGTTGGGAAAATGTTCCAGTGTTTTATCTGATTAATTGATTAAACGTCAGAATAATAGATTACTAAAATAATCCCTAATTTACTGCAGAAAGACTCCCTTCGCTCTTTGCTTTTGTAGTTTTGATCAACTAAAACTGGATCTCAATAAACTTCCTGCAAGGTTAGTCTTCCTGATGCGTGCGGCAGCCATAAAAACACACGTTTTCTTTCTTCCCGTGCGTTTGCGTAGCTGTGCCAGGTGGTGCGGCTGGTGCCGGGGGCCTACCTGGAGTACAAGCAGGCTTTACTCAACGAGTGCAGGCGGCAGGGCGGGCTGCGGCTGGCGCAGGCCCGAGCGCTGATCAAGATCGACGTCAACAAGACGCGCAAAATCTACGACTTCCTCATCAAAGAGGGATACATCACCAAGGCGTAGTCAGAGGTTCATTCTACTGTAATCCTCCTCAGACTGACAGTGTTTTTAAAAGTGTTTTTATTTTCCAAGTGTTGTCATGTCGTGGTCGTCAGTTTTTACACATAGTAAAATGACGTGTTTGTGTTATTCTGTGTCTGACTGGCTCCTGTTTTAATGACTTATTTCTTGTCAGATTGGCTGATAAATATATCTTGGTGAAACATAATTTTGATGATTAAATCAAAATAGTCCTTTCCATTGTTTTTCAAAGCAAATCATTTCAAAATGGTCACAAAAACGAGAGTCGGATCCAGGGCTTTGTAATACCAACATAGGCTACCAGGTAAGGACAATAATGTGCCTCCTGGAACCATGGATCGCTCTGTAAGAGTCAGCGGCCGGAACGCTCAGGTTACCATGTTTGTGAGCATAAAGTTCCTCAATTAAGAAAATGTCTTATTTATTTTAATTGAGGAAAAGATTTTGAAAAAAAACATGAAATTTTAACTTTGTCTTCTGTCCGCATAAATCTTTACTGAAAATAAAATAAAAAAAATTGAATTGAATTTGAATGTGAATTGAAAAACTACTTAAATTCTTTCATCGCCATATTTAATAACTAGCTTCAACTGTGACATTTTAGGGCTAAATGTCAGAGTTGACCTTTTTTTTTGCTTTTGCAAAATTGAAATGAATTCAATTTTGTAGATTTTAAACAGTCAAAAAAAATTTTTTTTCCCCGAAGAGTTTTTGCGGCGCTAGTGGCTCGCATTTTTTGTGACAGTAGGCAGACAGGAAAGAAGGCAAGGACATGCAGCAAAGGTCGCCGGGACCGGGAGTCGAACCCGCGACAAGGACTAAGGCCTCCAAACGTGGGGCGTGTTAACCCCCTGCGCCACCACAACACGCCCTCAAACAGTCAAAGTTTCTTTACAAAAGAAAAAGGTTTCGGACACTTTGTTGCGCATTTCTCGTACACCCGTAAATACGCACAAGCGGGATCCACAAATAACGACGACGGACGACAAAGTAGCTTCTCTTGGCCCAGTGGGGATTTCTGTGTCAAAAACCATCTGCTGGGACGCTGGATTATCCTGTTGTTGTGGTAAAAGGAGCTAATCAAGGCTAAAATAGCATCTAATGCTAACCATGGCGCAGCAAACCAAGACGTCCCCAACTCTAATGCCAGCATCCGCAGTCCGAAAAAAAAAAAAAACAGTTCTTACAAGAAGTTACGAATGATTAGGGGCTTAAAAACAATAATTATTTTTGTTCTTGAATTCATCTTTTTTTCCCCTAATAACTTAGCAGCAGGAAGACTTAAGAAAATATTGCTAGTTTTGTCATATTGCAATACATTTTTCAATTGATTGCGATTAATTACAGACACTGCAATTCACCCAATTAAAAAAAAATCAATCGACTCCCTCCATTAGTTTTAATAACCTAATATCTAACATTTTTCATATTTTCTATTAAAAAACAGCCACTTCATTTGGAGCTGGGCTGTTGTGTTTAGTCCTTAACTTCTGCCCGATTCCTGCTAAAAGGAGCTGAATAATGTTCGTCTCTGACAGAGTGTCTTGATCTGCCGTGTGACGTGGGGGGGAACAAACTGTGACGCAGGCAGTGAGGAGACCGCCGGCCTCCTACTGGCTTATCACAGCTGAGAGCCTGAATCTGATTATGATGGCGGATTCAACCTCTGATAATAAGACGACCGAGGAGGAAGGCAGCCTGATCCTGGAGTAGTGAAATGCAGAAGTAGGAGAAGATGTGAAGGAGAAGAAATGTATTTATGCCTCTGTGCGTCTTATTAAATTAACTCTCCAGAATAAACAGGCATCAGCAGAGGGAGATTGTTTCTTTCTTTTCCTGCTAGTCAGAGCAAACTAATCAGGTTTTCTCTCTCTGTTTTTAACGCCTGAAGTTGCACAAGTTTAAAATCGTGTTTGTTTTGTTTGCTCCTCCAGTACATGAACTTTTGTTCCTTCCCCAACTGGCCAGCGTTAAATATGGAGCACTTTCAAAATCAATGCAGTCCCCTCTGGAGGAAAAGCCTGTCACTAGCTCATTCAATATACTCCTCTTCACTTGTTGTAGCGCACTAAATCCTGTTCAAGAAGGACTAATTTATACACACTGGGTGCAGATGTAATCCCAACGCAACAATAAGCATGAAGACATAACGCAGTGATGATGCTGTCCTCTTTTTATTAGACCTGTATCATCAACATGGATGTTTTTAAGGTCATGCTGTGCGGCTGTCTTCTCTAAATGCCTGTCAATTTTATGTCATTTTATCCTTTAAGTATGAATTGAGTTGTTTTTTATTTTTTAACATAATTTTAACATTTGAGAAAGCTCTTAGATTAATAGCATATGGTTAGTTAATAAGTCCTCTTCAAAACGTAGTTTGTTCAACTGAAAGTTTTTGTTATTTTATGCAATGATCACAAGTGAAGCCATACATGTGCAAACATCCTGTCATCAGATTTTTTGTGTTCCTTCAGTAGTTAGACAGTATCTGTCGTCTGATTGGGCGATGTAAACCCGGTGACGTCTCTGTCCCCAGATGCTGCAGGTTCCTGTTGCTTTTGTATTTCGATTTTTGCTCGTCAGAGTTTTTGTGTCGTTTTTTTCTTTTCCTTTTCAAAGGTTCAGCTTAATAGAAATAGAATAGAAATAGGAACATTTCTTTTTTTCCAAATTTCCGTTTCAGGATAATCCAGAGCGACAAACCACAGAAATCTTAAAAGCCAGTGGAAACCTGAGTGACTTTGCAAAGCTGTATTGTGGTGATTACCTGATTTTGACCAAAGAAAGCATCTTTTGTTACCTCTGTTGTGGTTATGTGATGACTGTGCATATGTTTTCAGGAGGTTTGGAGATTTTAAATCAAACCACTGTATCAAATCCCCATTTTTATTTAACAGGGATCTCAGAATGAATTTAAAAGTTCCCCTAGAAGTCTGAAAATTGTAGAAAGTTAGATTTTTATGTTAATTTCTTTAAAAACTGATCCTTCACACTTATTTTATGTTTTGCTTACTTTGCTGAATTAGCAGGGAATAATTGATCTGTAAATTGATCTTGTTTAAATATACAAGATCACATAATTCCTCCTTCAAAATATGAGATGAGAAAGTCAATAATGAAAAATAATTAAGAATTCCTCAGACTAACTTTTCTACAGATATGAGCCTCACATTACAGACTAAAATTTGATATATTAAAATGGCTCAGCATCATATCTCTATGAGGACGTATTAAGACCAGTGTAGATAGGAAAACAATGAGTAAATTTCCACCAAAAAGCGTGGAAATGCCAGGAATGTTTAAGCATTTAATCTTAATGCTTAAACATTAAGATTAAGCATCTTAATCTCAACATTGAGATGTTACAGAAATTTCTGAATTTCAAAAGTTAAACATTTTTTGACTTTTGGACATTTTCTGAATAAAATTTTTTTTCTCGCTCTCTTTTTTTCACAAAATGATTTTGCTCAGCAGCAAACAGCAAATCCCCAACTACAGCTTAGAGCAGCTCATCGATGTAGCAGCTAATTAGCCTGACGTAAAAACATTTTGCTAGACAATGTCAACCATTGAGAAGTTTTAATTATCAAACTTTATCAAGCGCTGCGTTTTGAAGCCAAAATACCTCAGAAATATACAGAACCAACCATGAGAATCAACTCATTTAAAGTTTAAACTCAGTTTCACACAAAGACTCTAGCATAAATGTTTGGCTGTTGAACTGGACCGCTCCAGGTCGCTATCAAGCTAATTTTCTATTAGTAGCTTTACAAATCTTTTACATTTCATTACATTACCAAGGCTCATTAAAACAAACCTTTATCTTGGCTTTTTTATATTCTTCCTCTTTTCTCCCTCCCCAAAGGACAAGTCCTTTTTGAGACATTGTTTTGCTAACTTATCTTCTGACCGGAGCTTTGGACGTTCAGATGCTTTCTGCTCACCACATGGCAGCTCGTTACTGGCGAAGCCTGCGGTTCCTACGTTTACCACGGGAGCAATTTTGCCCAGGGAACAATTTTTATTATTTTTTTTATCCATAAAATAATGATTTCTGCATACATTATCAAATAAATATTATTGTAAAAACAAATCACTTAATATTGAAATTGTGCGTTTTTGATATAATGACAGAAATTATTACAAAAAAAAAAAAAATTAGCTCCTCCCAGGGGGCCCCTTAGTGTCCCTGGGGCCCTAAGCAGCTGCTTAGTTTGCTTTTGCCTTGGGCCTGCCCTGTCTGCAGATTAAATTAGCAGTGAATAGATGTGCTCATAAGTACTGTATTGCAGAAATAGTACAGTAAAATTAATATGTATGATGTATCAACCTCTATGCACTTCATGTAGTTCAGTTTTTTCTTAATTTTCAGCCTTGTTTTTTCAGCAGCTGCCTCTACACTTTAAATTAGTACTTTGTTGATAAATGAGTCTTTCCCAGATAAGGTTGCACACGATGGTAATTTACATTTTTGACCTTAAAAATAAAATAAAATGTTACAAATTATGCCTCACTTTTTGAAAGATATAACATTAAAAAAACCTTTATGACATTCTCAGCGTAAAAGGAGGGATGTAATGGAAGAGAGTCTGAGAAACGGAGACATTTTTCAGCAACTAGACCCCCCTGGAACAGCAGCTAATCAATTGGAGAGTTAATTAGGCTTTTTATGCGCCGCCGCGTTTATTTCCTGAGCAGAATCCGATTTGAACCGGAGCGGATTCCTCACCTGCAGCCTCCTCCTCCGTCAGTGTGACTGGAGTCGGTGCTGAAGCGGCAGCAGATGGAGGAGATGTCGGTGTCAGCGCCCGGCGCGCGCGCGCACAGCGACCTTCTCAGGCCGCCCACGCACACATGCGCGCGCGCGCAGAGATTTCTTCTCGGGCAAGCTGACTACTTCCTGTTTGCTCGTCCTAAACTCTCGGTGATAAACTGCCGCTGACCTCGTGGATCAGTGTTCAACATGGAAACCTCCAGTTCTCGTGGCAGGAAGCTTTCACATCATCACGGCTCAAACTTTTCTCTTTTTTTTTTTTGCACAAGTAAAGAACTCACTGGAACAAATCTGTAACTGGATTATGAGGACAGATGGAGCCTGAAAATAGACTAAAAAGAAATTTGTCGAGCATAAATAAAACATATTCACACCCTCGCCTGTTTCAACCACACCTTTGATTTATGCTTTATTTATGTTCACGAGGTTTGTTTTTGTTTTGCATGTCAGTGTTGCTCTTTTTGTTTATTTTGCTTGTTCGGTTTGCAAGATGGAGAATATTTGTTTACTTTTTAGTTTTAGTCTGTCAGTTTTCAGAAGGATTGTCCGTGAATATTTTTTCAGCTAAGCCTCGTTTACCAAGTTTCTAACTTTAATCGCCACCATAAACACTCTATTGTGTCAGATTAGGTGTTTAAGTTTTTTTTTCTCTCTTGTCTTCGGTTAAGACGGAGAATTATGGCGTGTAAATTATGTTCTTATTCTTAAGACCTTGGATGTTTTTTTTTTGTCCATTTTCATATTTCTATCATGAGTAGAGAAAAGCTCAAAGCGTAAATATGACATGGAGCCTAAAAGACTGAAATCCCTCCTGTTTAAAGCCGCCTTTGATTCATAATAACTTTAACATTGATCAACATATGTATTCTTTAACTGCTTGATGATTTTTATGATGGCATTTGGTAAAATACAATGTTTACTCGTTCCACGACGGGTCACTGCGTTGTGTTTTTCTGGTGTGAAGCACTTTGAAGTGCCTGGTTGCTGAAATGTGCTGCACAAATAAACAAGTTGATAAAGAGGCGTTCAACAGCTGTGTGGGAACATGAAGCCAAGGAGTAACTACTGGAAGAGAAACGGGCACTGATGTAAAAAAATAAGGACAAAAGAAACACAATAAAGCAATAATATCTCAAAACAAGAACTCAGAGGAAAGATCAGCTCCAGATCGTGTTTTTTCCCCTCAGATTTGTAGGATTATGCATCAGTGTGCTCAAGTTTAACGCTACACCCCATTTCTTAGATCTTCTTTCTGGTTTCTGTCACCTTCTCAAAGTCCTCTTCAGGATAGCCTAGCATCTTTATTTACATCTTGCCTGCTTGTTCAGTTCAGTTTAACCGCATAGCATCGGCTCACAACAAATGTCACCCGAAGGCATCTCGCACAGCAAGATCCAATTTATTTTTCAGTAAAATATCATTAAACTAATCCTATCGTACGAACAAATTCAGTTGCACACATTCAAGTTCAGTCCTCGTTATGACACGATGCAGATAAGTGGAGTAGAAGTTTCTGAATGAATGCGTTTGGCGAAAAGTTAGCTGACTTTGACTTTTCAGTAGAAATGCCAGGACTGTTTGTCAAATATTTATAAATGCCCCTTTTTTATTACTTTTGTCCATTTTATTTACTTAAAGATAAATAATAAAAAATATATACATGACACCCTTATTTAAAACTGAAAAATAAAATGTTCTCATGAAGCCTAGGCGCAAATTCAAACTGGAAGACTCTTTTATCCCCACCGGGACCCGTTAATTGAAGCGACCTGCCCACAATCGTCGACCTATCAACGCCGGACCAAGCCACGTCACGTCCAATCATCGACCAAGTCCCAACTGATAAGAACCTTCATTCATGGTGTCCTTCGCTCTTCAGCCGAGCTCAACCCACCACCACCCCTTCTCCTCCATTCGCCCGGTCCTGAGGCCCCCACCCTTCTTAAACCTCCACCACCAGTGCCGGGCCCTGGGGGATGACGTTCCTAACAGCATCGGGGATGCTCATCTGAAGCCTATCGCTAACGCTGCGATAACCGTTATCCCCAGCCGGGGCCCGAGCGCCAAAGACTTTAAATCCTGTTTGTCAATAAACTCTTCTAATTGTCTTCTTATCTCCATCTGAGTCTCTCCAGGTTGAATTATGGAAATAAGAAAACATCTGACTGTTACAGTTGTTATTACGGATAAATTTTGACATATTTTTTAAAATATTATTTAAAGCATAAGAACCTGTTTACTGGACGTTTTCAAGTAAATGTGTTGCAGAATATTAAACTATTTTTTCAGTTATGCTCTTGTATAAAGAGTATAAGTATAACAAACTCCTATTAATCTGCAATTGATTTATATTTATATCGGAGATGGGAAAGGCACAATTATTATTTATTGCTAGGGATGCACAGATATGACAATTTCAGCCAATATCGATATCCAACATTAGTATCGCTGTTATGGCCGATAACTGATATATATATAAAACCTTTTGATACCTGGAAAAAACCACGTCTTCTGCTTCTGGTAAACTTCCCACAATCCTTTGCTGCATCACTATTACTGTCACATGACCAAACAAACGCCGCCTGGCCGTCCTCCTTCCCCAAGACACAAACAGCAACAAGATGGAAATAAATATCGGCTGTTAATGTCGGCCCAGTTTTATTTATCGGACTGATACGATATTTTTTTTTAAATGGACTAATACTGGCTGATGCTGACGTTTGTGCCGATATATTGTGCACCCCTAATTATTAGGTTTACTGTTAGATTTACTACATAACAATAATTTAATTATTGTTAGGTTGGTTGCTCCAATTGGCCCTCAGATGTGAGTGTGTGCATGACTGTTTTTCTTGTGTCTCTGTAGCTACGTTTCCTTTACAAATGTGCACAAAACTTTGTCTATGTTGCACTAATGTAGATGAAAAAACACAATTTCATAATTGCACAGTTTTCAATAAATAAGAAACGCAAATAAAATCACACGTTTGTTCATGTCATAAGTCATTAAAAAACATGCCATGCCACAATCCACTACTTCCTGTCATCTTCTTCTTCATGGTTTGCGCCAGCGGCAACATCCGGTTGTTGATCATGTGACTCATGTGATGCGAAAAAAGTGTTTCCGTCGCAATTTTGAGGAATAAACCAATTTTAGAAAAACAAATAGTTTTTTTCCGGAATTGGCTCGTTTTCAATAAGCACATTTATTCTCGAAATGTTGAATTGTGCAAATATAAAGTCGATGGAATGCAGCTGTGATTGGCCACAACCGCCTTCAAGTCTGCAAGCAAAATCAGGTGTAGACAATAGATGGATGCATGAATTAATATAGTGATTCAGCATAATCTCATTAGCGCCTTTTTATTCCTGTAGTTTATTGCTCTTATTAGATCAGTGAAACAGGTTTTTTCTTCTTTTTCTTCTTCTTCTTCTAAAAGAAACCACAAAGTGCACAAGGCACATCGATCCATTGGTTTTAGAGCTTCTCCTCTGCTGGTGTCTTATTGATTTTTAACTTTGCTTCTATTCAGGGAAGAAGGAGGAAGATGTCTCCCACATCTTTGCTCTGTGTTGTTGTATGACTCTTTAAAGGGCATACACACACACACACACGTACCCCCCACACGCACACACACTGACACACCCTCATGCTTCTGTCTCTGTCTTTGCGAGGACCACCCAGCTCCTTTCACCTGAACGATCATAGCTAAACGCATCTTTTCTCCCATTGACTCAAGACTAAATTGGCTCCTCACAAAGACAGACACACATGTACACACACACACACACACACCCACACGCACACATATATCGCCTTTCTGCTCTGGCTGTTATAGCTGTGTGCTGATTAACACAGAGGTAAACCCATCAACAGGAGGAGGGTCAGCTCCCATTCACCCTGTTGCTCACACTCATCCGCCGGGCAGAGAGGAGTCGTGACTAACCAGAGCGGAGAAATCTGCCGTACCCCCCATCCCCACAGACCCTCCCCCCTCCTCCTCCCAAACCATCTGTGTGCTTCTTCTTCTCCTCACCGACTCACATTCAGAAGCAAGCAGTGCAGGACTCGGAGAGATAGCCTTAATGAAATAAGACGAGACCTCCATAGCAGCCAGTTCCTGTTTCATCTGTGCAGCAAGCAAATGTGTGTGTGTGTGTGTGGGGGGGGGGGGGGGGGGGGGGGGGGGGGTTGGGTGACGGAGCTCTGATCAGAGTGACAGAGAGGCGTCGAGCTGCTGCGCTCAGCCACCTTGACGCTCTTACATGTCGCCACAGCGAGCATTTAGACCCCATGTCTGTTTCACCACCATCACAGCTGGAGCAATGAGGGGGGCGCCTGTGGGATCAGCAACAACTTCATTTAGACCTACACACCCCCACACACCCCCACACACACACACTCCTGCATCTCAATCTCCGCTGTCCACAAAAAGCACTTTCCATTCCCCTCATCTTACCATCACTCTCTCACACATACACACATCAGCACAGATAAAAAAACAAACATATCTAGTGTTACAAGCCAGCGGGGATCATCTCATCCACACTTTGGTTGGCTTTCTCAGTGATAATTATTCTGATAAGCTGAAGACACTGATACAGTGATGACCACTACCACTGCAAGTAACCTATGGCTGTTAACCTGCCATTGATTTTGTCAGGCTACCGTTGCTATGTGAAGCAAAAAAACCCCAACAAAATAAACAAAAGGGTTGGGTCAGTCAAAAATGAAAAAAATAGGATACATCCTGCCTTCTCTATGACTATAGCCATCTATACTAGCATGTCAAAAAGCTCATTTTAGCTAAGAAAAGAAGCTGTGACAATGTATCTAAAACCACCTCAAACAAAACCCAAGCAAAGCTTTTTCATTAGATCCTAGACGAGCCCCCAAATTGTTTCAATTGCTAAAATTCACTCACTCATTCTGTTGACATTTTGTAAAGATGAGTCATAAGTTTTTTATCAATCAATCAAGTTTATTTGTATAGCACATTTCAGCAACAAGGGAGTTTAAAGTGTTTTAAAAATACAAAAATACAAAGTCATAGAACACACCGTCAGTAATTTAAGCATTACATTTAATCAAACTAGTTGTTATGTTGTTTCCTTCAGTGGTTCTTGGTGGAGCTAGTGTTGCATTTTCAACAACTAGCTGCACAGTTAAACCCACAACATTCTACATTTCCTGATACTGTGTAGGATATGGGAAGTGTAATTTCTTCCAGGTATGAATTGGGAAGACAAGCTCACCTATGTTTGATCCCGGACAAGACCCCAAATACTTACATTCTCTGAAGTAATGTGGTTATGTTGTATAAAAGATGAGGGGCATAACAATGAAAAAATGTCTAGTCATAAAGAAATGGAGATGAAGCCTATATCAACATGCTAGGGGAGTAAATCAAGCGTACCAATACATGCTTAGTTCAACCAATTCAGCAACCAAAGTCCAATAGAAAACTGTGTTGATGAACTGCCCAAATGAAAATGACACCCTTCTCCTAAAAAGGAGATAATCATACAAGAACCCCAAATGCACTTCTGCATTTAACATCTGCTGAAAGTTTTGGTTGTAAAGATGCTGGTTGAAAACCTTTCTACTTCTGAAGGTGCGCTCCTGTCAGTACTTTCTCATAATTCAGGGGTTTTGGGGTTCGAGAAAGTTAAATGAGTCGCCACAATTGAGCAGGTTACCAAGTGTCCATGTTTTGCTGTTGCAGGGATCTACGCAGAATTTTACAGTTAAATCCCCATGGCAGCCCATCAGTTATCTGGTGTTACCGGCGCTCAGGGTTAATCAGTGTTACATCCCCCACTGATACAGAGCAGACAGCTCCTTCACCGAGCGGCTGCAGGTGCTTGTTATTACAGGCAATGGTGTCATTGTAAATTTTCAGCCTCCATGGCAGATGCTCTTCCCAGAATGCCTCTGACTCATCTGACATTTCAGCACTGAGCTGGGTCTCCTTCTCCACACCTCCAAACATTTTTTCCCCCCCTTACCTTGTTACTATACTAATGCAGTTTCTCCATTTTCCATTATCTTGCCCCTGGGTGACAAAGTTAAGCTCAGATACAGTTTCAGAAATCTCTCAGACAGGTTGGATCATCCCTAAAATGCAAAATAGATAAATTAATTAATTTTAAAAATCTCACCCTCAAACTGTTTTTCTTTTGTCACTGCGTTGGTTGGTACTACTGCTGTTTGTTTCCACATGATTGAACTGGGAATGTAATTAGCGGTGACTGAGGCAGGGGCCATAGGTTTACGGGGTGCGTAATATCTCCCCCAGGAGCTCTTTGAAATGGGATTGAGTTTAGAAGGCATGTCTAATTATGGCTCTGCACATGGATGTATTCACTAAGGGCCTCGCACAGAGAGCCCTGCAGATGCAGCTGCGATCCTGAAGGTCTCGGAGTTCTGGCCGCTTCTCTCAGGGCGTCAATAATGAGATTTGAAATAACGGACCTGAAAGAACTGTTGGTTTATTTGTTTTCTCTAGCCGCCTGCGGCCCGCTGCGCCAAGGCAACATTTAAATTGGTAATGTGTGCGGAGTTGCTGCATCTACACATTGCCTGAGCTGCAGCAGAGTGCACAGGGCGTCAGAGTTCAGGACCTGCAACTTGATCTCACGGATCTCTGGAGATACTGAAACAAACAGATTTGTGTAAAGATATTAGATGTTGTTGCTGAACAACTGTGCACTACAAGGTCAAAGGAGGAGGAAAGATTCCTTCTTCTTATAGAATGAATATTTTATTCCACATGTTACAGACTATATGATACTAACTGTATCTGAAGTTCTGCCTCATTTTATTCAGTCTTCCCAAATTAACTATTGTGTTTTAGGAGCAAACCTATTAAAGGAGAAGTATTATGTATTTTCTAGATACATCAAGTAAATTTGTTACTTTCAGTTGTTTTAAAAAAATACTATATATATATCAACAAATATGGCTTAAAAAACTTTTACTTTATAATTTAAAGCCTTAAAATTGGGCAAATGTCTCTTTAAAAACTCCTGCTCTTCCTGAAACGCTGCCTTTAGGAAGTCATCACAACATGGCTCCTCTCTTAACCCTTTAACAACATGTTTACTAGCGCTGCACTGAGAAGCTTCACCAGATGTTGGCTAGCTGCTGCTGGCTATTCTGAAGTGGGGAGTCGCGGGGGAGGGGCTTCGTCTTGAAGGCGGAGCTTGGTCCACCCAGGCATTTTGCACAGTTGAATGGTTGCCACGGGAAAGTAAAGGATTTCATGCAACATGGAGCGTTGCATGAAAGAATCAAGGCAACACTCCAGGTATGTTTTTGATGAGGGAATAACATTATAACCTGTTGTACAGCTAAAACGTTTGATTTTACATAATATTGCCCTTTTAAAAATATAGCTGAAGCCACTACATATATATACTGTATATATATACATATATAGATAGATAGATAGATAGATAGATAGATAGATAGATAGATAGATAGATAGATAGATAGATAGACAGATAGACAGATAGACAGATAGATAGATAGATAGATAGATAGATGTATATATACTGTATATATCAATGCAAAGTAACTAAGATTCAATCTTCAGAACTTTTGGAGCAAATCAGTAATTTTTCAGCTTGAGAAAGAAAAATAATTATTACATTTTGAAACTGAAAGAAATAAATGAATTGCCTTTCAAGGCAAGCAGGTTCAATTTTATGTTAATTCAAATCAGTGCAGTTCTATGGTGACTCACATTCATGTCAAAATTCCTGAAGAGCGTATTAAGCAATCACAACAGGGAATATATTAATCGAGAGAGTGCAAAGCCCTGATCGCCTGTATTTCCATTTATTCACAGGCCCATGAACACAGTGAGCGGTAAAACGTGCTCCTTCCATTAATATGCACTCTCAAGAAAATAGGGCTCTCTCTGTGTTTATTTTGCGTATTTGTCAATTGGGGCGGTAACTCTACTCATGAGTCTGATTGGCCGCAGGACTTGGAGAAGAAAAGAGACAGAGGAGGATGAAGGAGAAAAATATGGTAATGAAAAGTAAAGGAAAAAATCAACAAACTTTCCTTTACTTTATCTTCTCATCTTCTGCCTTTTTAAGCAGGTTTTGTTGACAAGAAACTTTGATGAATGATAATAACTATGATGAAAATACTTCTGTCAATAGATAAAAATGAGACCAAATTTTAAAAGCTAGATGAAATCTAATAATATTTAATTTTACTGAAAGACAAGACAAGGTGGAAAGTGTAAAAAAAGCAACAGAAAACTATTTCAGGGTTTGATTGGCTGACAGTAGAATTTGTTCAGTCAGCCATTATTTACAACTATTAACTATTGTCACCTATAAATGTAAAAAATGGTGGAAAATGGCAATAAACTATAAAATATCACAAATATTTTTTGCACTTTCAAACAAAATTCTGACATGGAATGTCATGGAATAAACCCACTGCTCCACATGTCCTTTTCTACTACATAGAAAATGTTGTCCACTAAAATGTACTAACATTTATGAATAAAAGTAAAGATTGTTAGATTTTTCCTAAACTAGCATTTATTTGAAAAATGAGTTAACATGTGTTGTCAAAATCAATGCTCCTTTTAACTGAACTTTCATCTCCTTCCTGCACTTTAGAAAAGCGTCGAATCATCGCGGCAGCGTGCTCCTCCTTTTGCTCCGCCCCCTGGTGGAGGGGGTGGGTGGCACTGATCACCCGTCATACGGGAGGCAGCGCTGCTCCGTACTCTGTCTCCCTCAGACAGCGGACGGGACCTGGCGGATGTACCGATGGCTCCCCTTTCCGCTGACGTTCCCATGATGTTGGCGTGTGTTTCGGCTTGTTGTCGCCACCTCGCCGGCGGTGAGTCCGGTCAGACCGACTGACGGTGGATGTGAGACACCGGCGATGCGCTCCGGCTCGGCTTCTGGCTTGAGGGGTTGAAGGCAGCTGCTTTAAAAACCATCAGTAGAGAGCCGACTGGTAAGTTGAGTTTCACGACTGATTAGAGCACAATGTCGGCATTGTGTTGACCCTAGTTCGGATTCTTTTAACATAAATACACGTATTTTTATTTAAAGTCTTCACTATTACTATTACTGTACTATTTATTATGTTTTATGTCGTGTAAATAAAACTGGGGGGAAAAAAGTCATGTAAAAGAAACACGACTCTCGTTTCAGTTCGGCTGTTTTTGTGAGTTGGTGTTAATTTCTATTATATTGTATCTTAACTTAGAAGCGCGCGCACACGTCTCGCGTCATTTCCACACGGACGAGCAGCGCGTGCGCACAGAGGCGCTCCCCATTCACAGCCGAAGCCGAAAGCCGTGTGAATTAATAAACACGGGGATCCATTCAATTTAACGAGTGTGTTCACACGGTGGGGCAGAAACGGTTCAATAAGAATAAACCAGAAGGCGAAACAACTAGGTTTTCTGACTTTTTAAACATTCAGAGGCAATTTGTTTAGAAGTGAAAACTAAGAAACAAGCAACAAACACATGAAAATCCCCAAATCTAAATGAGCAAAACACATTTTTATCGCACAACTGTAATGGAATCACTTGAAATGTAGACAAGTTGAAACCAGGGGGCATAAAGGCGGCATGATCAGACCGGCTGAGTTTTCATGCAATGGACACAAAGAGCACTTTGAGCTTCACCAGACATCATTTTTAACATCAATTAGAGATAATTAACACGTATAATTGAAGATCCATTTATCTGTTTTTCAAGTCCGCTGCAGTGATGGGTGATGCTTTAAACTGCTGTTGAACGTCTCACTGAATAAAATGTACAACAGGAAATACAAAAGATCTGAAGACAACATATCCACCGTATGGCTGAGATTTGGTTGTCTCTCTCTCTCTCTGTCTCTCTCTTTTCTCTACTCTTCTTCAGTTTGAGCAACATTCACGATGTCAGGATGTGGCATCATACTGGCTGAAATATTAGTGTGTATGAAAAATGCTGGACACATTTTTTATAAAGGATTTAAATGAAACCTTTTTTATGCTGAATATAAAAAGACAAACGTTTTTTCTCACTGTCATTAAATCTTAAGTTTGTGTAGAGGACAGTGAAGCGTGTCGTGTTTGGAATGGGCCAAAAATAAGGCACGAGTTATGAGGAACTTGTGAAGTTTGACCTAAATGAAAGGCAATGATAACAATTATTTTAAACAAATGTATGTAAGCTTTGTTTTATAAAAATACAAAATTATTATTCTTACATTTAACAAATGAAATTGGAATTCCTAAAGGACTAAAAAAGGCAGAAATAATTTAGTCTGATTTTAATGCCAGACTGTAAAAAAAAGGGAAAAGAATATTAATGTTTATTACGTGTGTAAAGGCGCACTACTAGCCGCACAGCGATGTTTGATCTAAGTAAATACGATTGTAAGTTGTTCAGTTTTTGAATTACCAGTCTTATAAATTATTAGTAGTAAAACTAACTTGACCAACACAGAGATAACTGCAGTCTGATGTTCAGACAATTCAGTAATTGGCAGAAACCAATTACTGAGTTTCCTTGAGGTCTGACCAGATGATTCAATTTGTCTTTTGCATGCAAATCAGTCAATCACCAGAAAACTTATACAAAACACAAGTGAAACTCTAAATATTAAATTAGTTTATATTTAAGGACAAATGTATATTGATTTTAGAGATAAATTCAAAGTAGAATTTGCCGAAATCAGAAATCAACTCTATGACCATAAACTATGTTCTGT
Organism: Xiphophorus couchianus; assembly: GCF_001444195.1. NCBI lineage: Eukaryota > Metazoa > Chordata > Actinopteri > Cyprinodontiformes > Poeciliidae > Xiphophorus > Xiphophorus couchianus. The sequence continues at coordinate 27,708,544 of NC_040245.1, read as the reverse complement.
TTTGGACTGCAGAGAGATCTGTAGAGCCATAGAGGATGTAATCAAAGGTTTAGCAGCAACGGCATCAGCAAAATGTCTGCCTCAACTTTGGATATAATTGCACAAATTTTTCCAGGTTTTGCTTAATGATTAAAAACAAGAATGGACATAACATTTGGCAAACAAGTCAAATGATGTATTACTATTAAATAGTTGCCCAAGTTTTTTTTTTTTTTTTCAGTGGCGACTTTAAGAAATGTAGAAAGTGATTCCAGATTTCCAACAGTGTGAGGAACCAAGAGCACACATTCATCTGGAGGAAATGATCTGACCAACTGGATTTGATGCACATCTTGCAGAGTTGCAGAGCTGAAACCTTTAAATACACACTGAGGTTGAAAAGTAATAAAAGCAAATGAAGCACAAATGAAATGGGGCCAAGTGTATAACTCTGCGGAACTCCATGGTTACGTTTCTATTTGTGTGCTGTATTAAAATCCAAAAGGCTGATTTGGACCGCAATATTTGTTAGCTAGTATTCGCTGCATTGTTTCATGCTAGTAGAATGCTAGTCTCATGGCATTAAATGCATCTAATCGAGTTCAAAATGCTCAGTGCCCTGATTGGTTTGCTTTAATCAAACTCTGGTTTGTTTACCTACAAGGTCTGGTTCGTTTTGGGGAGATGTGATCAAAAAATCAAAGTCAGGTCCATCTACAAACCTCCGTCTCTGTTCGGTTGAAGTGAACTCTGGCGCGGTTCGACTGCATATGTGAACACCAAGCGGACTGGACACCGCTCCAAAAACAGGAAGTGGACTATAGCGCAGGGCATTCTGGGTAAATGCAACCAAAACAAACGCGCAACTAGAGTCCTAATGGGAGAAATTGCTGGTGGTCTTTTAACAAAGGTAAAAGAGAAATCCTAGAACTGCTCAAATCTGACGATTTACATTTCACAAAGGAGGAGGTCAGAGGTTTTTATGTCGTTTCATTCAGTGGTTCTTGGTGCAGCGCCCCCACAGGCAGGAAGGGGGAACATGTTTTCAAATGGTTTGGGTCGTTTGACAAGGTGCGGTGTGAAACCGCAGCAGCTGAAAATGTAACAAACAAATGTTTCACTTTTGGTCTCCAATCCAGCCGAGTCCACAAGATTTCACTTAATAAATTTCGCAGCTTTGACATTTCCCAAACAAGGCTAAGGTAAAGGACTCCTCTGTCCTTCTGAGCTTTGCTTCGCTTGAATCTTCAGCTACTCTTCATCTTCCCGGTTGAGTCGGAGAAACAGTGAGAGACACAGAGCCGCTCATTCTCTCCTCGTGATTACAGAAACTTCCAGACTTCACTCAGCCTGAATAAATGCATTGCTTCCTACTGAGCGACGAGGCTGGCAGCGGCCACCGTTCACCTCACGTTTCGGTGTTTCCACTCGCCTTCGTTTGCAGTGGCACGACGGTTCAGGTCCGATCCGGTGTTGTGGCTGTCTCTGCTTTTTCCGGCAGGTGGGTTGCGTTACCAGTTTGCGTGAGAGGGTGCGGGGAACCAGACCCCCTGTGGAAACTTATCAGTGTGGGAGCAGCGTGAGGAGATTTGTGATCCGCGACCACCTGCTTACAGATCCTGAGAATACGTCAAATTTTCCTGCTGCTGGAGAGGATTCTGGACGGTGGAGGGGCCCTTCTGCTCGGGTCCCGTTACCGCCGCTGACCCTCGTCCTGACTGGCGTTGGGCTGCAGTTTCTCTGACGCGCAGTAGAATTTTTTTTCTGTGGCGACAGCTTGTGCATAATTCTTCCCTCCTCCGCTCTGTGCAGCTTCGCTCCGGCCCAGCGTGCGGTATTAATAACTACTGTACATGGATGGAGCAAATCTCAGCAAAAGCCCGGCGCTGTGGCGCATTGGCACTTTGAGGACGGGCCCGTCGGGGATTATTTGGTTCCCTTATCGTCTCGATCCCTGCTGATGTTGGGCGAGGCGCCCCGGCAGCCGGTTTTTATCTCGTATTTCGTTGCAGGCTGATGCATCGGCGGTCAGTCGGAGGCGCAGACTCTCTAATTCTGAATTGAATAAGATAAAGCTGAACTCTGCGGCGCTGCGTGACCCCTGGAACAGAAAAGGCCAACGAATGAAGTGAGTCGTTAAGACGGAAGTCATCAGCTTCTATGCACCACAAATCTGGAACAAATTGCCAGAAAACTTCAAAACAGCCGAAACACTGAGTTCCCTTAGATAGAGGCTAAAAACCCACCTGATTAAAGTTGCTTTTGAACCACAATAAATCGAACGCTGACCAACTTATTTCATGTGTATCGATGATTTTGGTGATTGACGCTCAACAAAATGTAATGTTTGTTCCTGGTTTTCTCAATTGTTGACTGTATTGTTTTTTTTATGACTTTGTATTTTGTGTTTTTATGATTTGAAACACTTTGAACTTTGTTGCTGAACTATGCTATACAAGTAAACTTGATTGATTAGTAGAATATGCTTAGCTACGTCTCTCACCTCTGAAGCCCAACGGTCGGCACGCGGTTCTGACCTGAGAGAAGCCTCCTCCTCAAACCCGACCTTCTTCAAATCAAACAAAATTGATGTCAAACGTTTGTTTTTCAAGCTGTTAATAAAAGTTTCCTGAGGTCATAGAAGGTCAACCAGCCCCTCCAACATTTGTTAAATCAAACCGATTTTGTGTCCCATCAACTGTGCTGCGTTTGTGCTACTAAAATCTTCCTGCACAAACGTAGAATAAACATTTAACACCAGTTTTGTTTGATTCGGGTAATGGTTGGGCCAGTTGAACTTTTGACCTTATAAATTTTCAATAAGTTTAAAAGGTCACAAAGAAAAATTAAACATGTTTAATTGTTAGTATGGCAATATTATGTACATTTTTTTAGCTTTACATCAGGGTATGATGTCATTCTCTCATCAAAAATATACCTGGAGTGTTGCTTCCATTCTTTCATGCATGTTTTAGAAATCCTTTAATCGCCATGGCAACCATTCAGCTGGCTGTAACTCCTAGAAGCTGCAGTTTCCAAGCTTCCGAGCTTCTCCCCCGCAACGTTCCCTCCCAGCTCCTTCAGACTAGCCAGCAGCAATTAGCAAACATCTGGTGGACCGGAGCATCTGCTGAGCTCATTATAGGAGCTAATTCTCAGTGCAACGCTGATAAAAACATAATTAAATATGTTTCTATATGTTATACAGAGGAGCCATGTTGTGATGACTTCCTGAAGGTGGAGTTTCAGAAAGAGCAGGAGCTTAAAGAGACAGAAGCCCAATTTCAAGATGTTAAATTAGGAAGTCAAATCTCTTTTATCATATTTGATACGTACAGCGTTTTTTGTAACAACCAAGGGTAACATAGTTATTTAATGTGCTTGGAAAACAAGTAATGCTGCCCCTTAAAAATGTGAATTTATCTATACTGAAAATATCAAATTAAATCTACCAGTAAAATGTTCCACCGATGGTTTGATTATGCCTTGAGCGGCTCTGAAAAGAACAGTGTGTCTGTTCCTAGGGTTTCCCGTAAAACTGTTGATTACTTAATATTGGGTGTTTATGTTGCTCTTTCTAAATAACAGATTTGTGATGGTGCCCGTCTTGTCCATCTTACTTCTTCTGATTGAATCTGAGCATTATTTTCTTTTTATCAGCTTAACCTAGTACTCCTAGTGTTAAACAAAGTTAATAGAAAAAAAAAAACAATTGACAATTCTTAATCATCTAAACAAGGCATGCACATGCAAAACAGCATTGAAATGAAGTGGATTCCCACATAAAGTTTCAAGATCGTATAGTTTCTGTGTGCTGCCTTTGCTGCTGGTCTGCTTTACTGTTAGAAACTCTGGTTTTGTTGCCTCGTCACTAGTTTCTGTCGACGGCCGTGCAGGGCAGCTCTCTGAAAAGCCCTGACTGGACACTGGGTGTTGACTGCCTGAGCAGAACCTCATTCTGCTACTTTAGCTGCTTTTCCTCCTGAAAACAAACACAGACCGTGCTGAGATGGCAGGTGGGATCAGTTCAAGTTTATTGGGGCCTGCCATGCAAAGCAATGGCAGGAACCTATTGCTATTCTCCCAACAAAGTGTCTCTTTATAATTCTTTATTTTTCTTCCGTAACCGTTAATGCGGCTCATACCGCTGGGTGCACACCTACAAATGAGGTATCAAAACGTGCAGAAAATTCACGCCATTGGAGCTATTACTTTTGGTGGGATTTGGGCTTAACGTGGCGACATAATTCGCAAAAAACTACGAAAAAAACCCCATTATAAGTCAATGGGAAAAATCCTAGAAATACCCTATTTTTGAGGATTTTCTGTGTCGTCACAAATTCACCTAGAAATGCCATTCAAATTTCATTTTGTAGATACGTCTGTGATCTCTTCGAAAGTGAAGACGGCTCGTCGATACCAGTTACGGTTTGTCCACAATTTGTCTCTAAGCGACCCAAAGTTTCTCATTTTTCCTAAAATTAGAGTGAGAGCCCATCTCGGCTAGAGTGAGAAATTAAGAGGTTTTTTGAGCCCAAAATAATTTTGAAATCGCCATCACGCCCACAAATATCGCACGATTGGTATCAAAATCGGTCCTCACATTGATACGCGTGTCTGCTCCGGTAAAATGTTTTCAAAATTTATCTAGATCGTACGGTTTTCTGTCACGGTGCTTCAGAGCAAAGTCATGCGACAGGATTTTCTGAGGCTGTCTCAGGCTCTCTCCCATATATTTCTCAAACATTTCAGATCTGGGCAAACCATTTCTTTCTCTCATTGCTGTAAATGTTCTGAGTGAGGTACAGATATGAATCTCGGGACTATCGCAGAAGACACATAGGCCTCTCATACGCTCCAAACGCTTTTCGAATATGTATTACGGTTCCTGAACAGGAAGGATTTGTTTCCAATGCTTTTTTTCAGTAAAACTTGTTGGCTCAAAGAGAGTGTCTGTCTCAGCCTCTGTCAGTAACAGTTCACACCCTGCTGAGACCATTATTTCCCATAGCAACGGAACTATTGGCTGCTGATTAGGACTACAAATACGCATCAGTGTAGTTCTATATATAGTGGAATACTCAGTTGAAACAGAGGTTGACTGAACTGGCCTTTAGAACTACTTGCTGCTATGGGCTGTATATAACTGATTTAACTCAGTAACTGTTACACATGGGATTAGTTTGGAACTTTAAAATTAAGCATACTGAAAATTTCAAAATAAAAGCCTTGAATATTTTTACATGACATAATTGCTCTTTTTGGCTTTATTTGACTTTTTCATCCAAAGCACTGTTACACATGGGATTAGTTCGGAACTTTAAAATGGAGCATAATAATAATTTCAAAATAAAAGTGTTAGGTCTAAATACCTATTAAACAAAACACAGGAAAGACAAGAGAGTTAAATTCTTTTTGTACTCGCGAGGAGAGCAGACAGAGAGATGCTTTCAGTTACAAATCTCCAACCGCTCTGAAAACACATCTCCCGCTCCCTCTATTTTATTGCTTTTTTAGGGGACCCTCTTACACTGAGCGCTTTAACTCTCAAAGGGAGGGGAAAACAATTTATCACATTGTTGCAGCGCTAATGACATTTACTATTAGACACATGTTATCTACACTCTAAATCTTTCTGCTCCAGTCGAGTACCAGACACGGCGTCGAGTACCACAGGAGAGCAGACAGAGTTGTCTCCGCTATCTCCACGAAGGCTTCACTGCTCTCTTTCTCAAAGAGGTCACAGGAAGGAATCATAATTATTCAACACACAGAGACATTACTTAGAATAGAGGAAAAAGAGAAAAAGCATATAATTAAACATTATCTAAATGTTACTACAAAGCTACATGATACAACGAATATTTGATAATTACTAAAAATACAATTTATCCAACAAAAAGCCTTGAATATTTTTACATGATGTAATTGCTCTTTTTGGCTTTATATGACTTTTTCATCCAAAGCACTGTTACACATGGGATTAGTTCGGAACTTTAAAATGGAGCATAATAATAATTTCAAAATAAAAGCCTTGAATATTTTTACATCAGGTAATTGCGCTTTTTGGCTTTATGTGACTTTTTTATCCAAAGCACTGTTACACAATGGAATAGTTTGGCCCTCTGAAATGAAGCATACTGAAAATTTCAAAATAAAAGCCTTGAATATTTTTACATGATGTAATTGCTCTTTTTGGCTTTATATGACTTTTTCATCCAAAGCACTGTTACACATGGGATTAGTTCGGAACTTTAAAATGAAGCATAATAATAATTTCAAAATAAAAGCCTTGAATATTTTTACATGATGTAATTGCTCTTTTTGGCTTTATATGACTTTTTCATCCAAAGCACTGTTACACATGGGATTAGTTCGGAACTTTAAAATGGAGCATAATAATAATTTCAAAATAAAAGCCTTGAATATTTTTACATCAGGTATTTGCGCTTTTTGGCTTTATGTGACTTTTTTATCCAAAGCACTGTTACACAATGGAATAGTTTGGCCCTCTGAAATGAAGCATACTGAAAATTTCAAAATAAAAGCCTTGAATATTTTTACATGATGTAATTGCTCTTTTTGGCTTTATATGACTTTTTCATCCAAAGCACTGTTACACATGGGATTCGTTCGGAACTTTAAAATGGAGCATAATAATAATTTCAAAATAAAAGCCTTGAATATTTTTACATGATGTAATTGCTCTTTTTGGCTTTATATGACTTTTTCATCCAAAGCACTGTTACACATGGGATTAGTTCGGAACTTTAAAATGGAGCATAATAATAATTTCAAAATAAAAGCCTTGAATATTTTTACATCAGGTAATTGCGCTTTTTGGCTTTATGTGACTTTTTTATCCAAAGCACTGTTACACAATGGAATAGTTTGGCCCTCTGAAATGAAGCATACTGAAAATTTCAAAATAAAAGCCTTGAATATTTTTACATGATGTAATTGCTCTTTTTGGCTTTATATGACTTTTTCATCCAAAGCACTGTTACACATGGGATTAGTTCGGAACTTTAAAATGGAGCATAATAATAATTTCAAAATAAAAGTGTTAGGTCTAAATACCTATTAAACAAAACACAGGAAAGACAAGAGAGTTAAATTCTTTTTGTACTCGCGAGGAGAGCAGACAGAGAGATGCTTTCAGTTACAAATCTCCAACCGCTCTGAAAACACATCTCCCGCTCCCTCTATTTTATTGCTTTTTTAGGGGACCCTCTTACACTGAGCGCTTTAACTCTCAAAGGGAGGGGAAAACAATTTATCACATTGTTGCAGCGCTAATGACATTTACTATTAGACACATGTTATCTACACTCTAAATCTTTCTGCTCCAGTCGAGTACCAGACACGGCGTCGAGTACCACAGGAGAGCAGACAGAGTTGTCTCCGCTATCTCCACGAAGGCTTCACTGCTCTCTTTCTCAAAGAGGTCACAGGAAGGAATCATAATTATTCAACACACAGAGACATTACTTAGAATAGAGGAAAAAGAGAAAAAGCATATAATTAAACATTATCTAAATGTTACTACAAAGCTACATGATACAACGAATATTTGATAATTACTAAAAATACAATTTATCCAACAAAAAGCCTTGAATATTTTTACATGATGTAATTGCTCTTTTTGGCTTTATATGACTTTTTCATCCAAAGCACTGTTACACATGGGATTAGTTCGGAACTTTAAAATGGAGCATAATAATAATTTCAAAATAAAAGCCTTGAATATTTTTACATCAGGTAATTGCGCTTTTTGGCTTTATGTGACTTTTTTATCCAAAGCACTGTTACACAATGGAATAGTTTGGCCCTCTGAAATGAAGCATACTGAAAATTTCAAAATAAAAGCCTTGAATATTTTTACATGATGTAATTGCTCTTTTTGGCTTTATATGACTTTTTCATCCAAAGCACTGTTACACATGGGATTAGTTCGGAACTTTAAAATGAAGCATAATAATAATTTCAAAATAAAAGCCTTGAATATTTTTACATGATGTAATTGCTCTTTTTGGCTTTATATGACTTTTTCATCCAAAGCACTGTTACACATGGGATTAGTTCGGAACTTTAAAATGGAGCATAATAATAATTTCAAAATAAAAGCCTTGAATATTTTTACATCAGGTATTTGCGCTTTTTGGCTTTATGTGACTTTTTTATCCAAAGCACTGTTACACAATGGAATAGTTTGGCCCTCTGAAATGAAGCATACTGAAAATTTCAAAATAAAAGCCTTGAATATTTTTACATGATGTAATTGCTCTTTTTGGCTTTATATGACTTTTTCATCCAAAGCACTGTTACACATGGGATTCGTTCGGAACTTTAAAATGGAGCATAATAATAATTTCAAAATAAAAGCCTTGAATATTTTTACATGATGTAATTGCTCTTTTTGGCTTTATATGACTTTTTCATCCAAAGCACTGTTACACATGGGATTAGTTCGGAACTTTAAAATGGAGCATAATAATAATTTCAAAATAAAAGCCTTGAATATTTTTACATCAGGTAATTGCTCTGTTGAGCATGATATAACTGATTTAACCCAATGACTGTTATACATGGTATTAGTTTGGCCCTTTGAAATGAAGCTTAACAAAAATTTCAAAATAAAAGCCTTGAATATTTTTTACATGAAGTAATTGCTCTTTTTGGCTTTATTTGACTTTTTCATCCAAAGCACTGTTACACATGGTATTAGTTCGGAACTTTGAAATGAAGCATACTGAAAATTTCAAAATAAAAGCCTTGAATATTTTTACATCAACTACTTGTGTTTTGAGCATAATATAACTATTTCAACCCAATCACTATTACGCATGGGATTAGTTTGGCCCTTTGAAATGAAGTTTAACAAAACTTCCAAAATAAAAGCCTTGACAACATTTTAAATCATACTGAATGGTGCACGTCCGCCTTACTTAACGTTCTTGCGGTTCTCCACATGCCATTGATTACGTTGCGGCGTTCTTAAGCGTCGATGCCAATTTGTAGCATGACAACGCCGGGCCCAAACCCGACGGGCGCGCCTTGGCAGGCCCCGGCTAAATTTCTTCCGAAATTTTCTAGTTTATTTATTTATTTCGCTCCTAGAAGGTGAAGAGGAAGCAACGCAGGTTTAGCCTTCAGGGAGATGATGGCTGTTATCACTTTTCTGTTCAAGTGCATGAAAAAGTCCTCAAATGACATCTTTGGAAAAAGAAGCATAATCTTCTGTCTGCTAACCACAGGCTCTGCCAGGACTCTGTAAGTAGCTGATTGATTTATTTATTTTCTAATTCAAAATAACAGCCGATAAAGAAAACTGAGTCAAAACAAAAACTTTATTAAAAGAGAAATTTGTGGCTGATTTCTGGTCACCAACTTGATGAAGCTCTGGCCTGCCGGTGTTCCTATATTAGCCGACTCCGATGTGTTGCTCTGTTTAAAAGGTGCTTATGTTCAGTTTATTATCCTGACTGGTGTGACCAGTCATCTTGTTGATCAAAAAATTAAAAAATGTCACAAGAATTTGGTGAAGAAAGTTTAAGAAAATGATTAAAAAAGAAGTGACTTCTAAGAGGCAATAGAGGCTAAAGTTCAACCTGCAGCTTTTAAGTCTCAGCTAATAAGTTTTAATACAGAAGGAATTTTCCATCGATTACATATTTATTAAAACGAGAAATGCGCCGATCCCATATTAACATCTGTATCAATCCAGATGTTGAAACAAATTCTAGATCTGGAATCAGTAACAATCTGGCCGATACGTAAGGGCAGATCTACACCGTCTAGTTCTATGCTTTGTGCTTTATTATTTATCTTACATTATATTTAGAATTCCTAATTGCTCTTTTTGAACCATCTGGAAGACTGTTTCTTGCAGTTTTTTTTTTTTTTTCTTACACATTTGACCAAAATAGTCGACCTATTGTTTCTGTTTCTTATTTATTTCCCATTTTTATGTTTTGCTTCTAACTGCACCGATTGAACAAACTAAAGTTTTGTTGTTTTTACATGTTTGTAAAAGATTGTGAAGCTACTGGTGTATTTCAGTGTTCTGTGCAGAGTAATAATATTAACATGTAATTCAGTACATTTATATCTGCGGTTAGAAAAAATAAACGCGTTTAGTCAATTCGGCTGTTTTTCTGTATTGACCGACACAAAGTCTCAAATATCGGTATTGGAAGTGAAAAAAGTGGATGGGTGCGTCCCTGTTGCTTAGCCATGTTAGTAGCTGCCACTTTTACAGAAAATAAATTACAAACAGCGCCAACCTTTGCTCTAAAGACCTAAGAATAGAAAACATACATTGACATCAGCAGCCGCCATGACGACCAGGCGTAATTTGTACGCAGGAGCCACGGATGGATGAACGTGAGATGAGCTGAGGCTCCTCCAGTCAGGAGGCGCCACTTGGCCTGCGGCTCCGAGGCCGTTCCACCTGAATGCTGAGAGAGCAGAGACCGGCCGGTCCTCCAGTCCCACACATGAACACCAAGCATCCATGAAAACCTTTTGAAAATATATTTGTATGGTTTTATTGGTGGGTCTCACGGCAGCCTCTGTTTGATTTGATCTGTGCAGGAACTCTCGGGTTTTACAGACGATGTTTCCAGGAGGATTCGTTTGCAGCACAGTGCTCTTAAACATGGAGGTCTTTCTCTTTGTTTTGTGGCGTTTGCCAACTGTTGCAGTTTTGCACGTCCTTGTTTTTTTATATATATACGTTTCCACAAATAGAAATATTCAGTAACTCTTAAGTGCTTCATAGGGCAATAAAAAATAGGTAAAAAGTAGTACATAAAACAAAAACGGTACATAATGTATTGAAAATATTATTTAAAAAAATAACATATTTGACTATATTTTCAGTTGCCTCTGATGTTTTATACATGAACCTGTACAGACACTTATGATAATGTAAACTCGTGAAAATAGTTAAATTTTCACTAGTTTAGTGAAACTAAACTATTTTCATGAAAGTAGTAAAATCAGTCTAGTTTTACTAGAAACAAAATAATTAGTTTCAAATGAAACTATTTGACAAATAAAGTTATTATGGCAAAGTGTTTTAGGATGACAGTACAGGAACCACACCCACCTGTAAATAGCATTCATGAATACTTGAGACCCCCTCTAAAAATACTTCCATACTTTTAATAGTTCAAACACCAACTATACTTTAACGTGTTAATACACGTAGAGGAAAACGTTTTGGCACTACTGCAGAAGCTAGCATCTACTGTCTTCTCTCTGTGCTTCAGCCAATTAGAGCCAAGGGGGAAAAATGGCGTTATTGGTTGGGCGTCTCTGCGACTGCTAGTCAGTGGCGTCCAGCAGCATTGTGCCTCGGTATTTCAGCTTCAACTGCACACTGACTTAGTGCTAAACTTTTATTTTTTTGACAGTTCTTGCCTATTCTCTTCCTAATGTGCTTGATTTGTGTTTAACCTTCTGATGTTTAAGAGCGGAATGGGAAATTCTGTCTCACAATTCTGATACTAAGCAAAAAGAAATAATTTTGGTTATCTTAATGGACTTAAAACAGATGAAGTTTAGTCTGATTAAAGGTCAAACTGTGTGAAAAAAGGTTGTCTTCTTATGAGGTTTGTAAATATCCAGTTTCAGTTGTATTATGGACAGACTTGGTGACATACATTTTTGTGAGGATTGAATGTTCAATAAGTGTCACTAGAACGGAGCCTTGAGGAACTCCACATATAATCTTGATCTGTTTATGATTAGAACTGCCATACAATGTGGCCCATTAGGAGCAGTACAAAGAAGTACTGCCGAGACAGACGTTTAAGATGCATCGACAGAAAAGAAATGCAGAAAATGTTTTTCAATGATCTTTCCTGAAAAGAATTGGTTCTATGTTGGTCTGTATTATTGAGGCAGCCAGAAAGAAAGAAAAACTTTTGGTCAGTGTCGTTTTCAGGGCCTGAGTCTAGAATGAAACAGAAAAATATTTAGTCTTGAAGAATAGTAAAATAGAGTTTTTGTGTGTTGCAGGAGCTGTCTGGTGGGTCCCTCACTGCTATGATCCTGAGAACCTGAAGTTTTTGCCTTCTTGAGAGCTTTTCCATCCCGTCCTGAATCGCGCCCGGTTCCTCGATGGGTTCCCGCAGCCAGAGCTTCTTCCACAACCACCATCACCACCACCACCATCGCAGCTCAATGGTGCCCGCCACCGTGCCAAGGCTGCTGCCGGAGAGCGGGAGTCTGCTGGGGGGCATCGCCCAAATCACCCCAAACCTCTTCCTCAGTAGAGGCAACGTGGCGTCCAACCGCAGCCTGTTGCTGTCTAAGGGCATCACCTGCGTGGTCAACGCCACCATCGAGTTGCCCAACTTCAACTGGCCGCATATGGAGTACGTGAAGGTCCCCCTGGCAGACATGCCCCACTCCCCCATTTCCTTGTACTTCGACAGCGTGGCCGACAAGATCCACAGCGTGGGGCGCAAACGAGGGGCGGTGCTGGTGCACTGCGCAGCCGGGGTGAGCCGCTCGGCCTCTCTGTGCCTGGCGTACCTCATGAAGTACCACCGCGTGTCTTTGGCCGAGGCCCACGCTTGGGTCAAGGCCCGCCGTCCCATCATCAGGCCCAACGGCGGCTTCTGGCGCCAGCTGATTGAATACGAGAGGAAGCTGTTCGGCAGGAACTCTGTTAAGATGGTGCAGACACCCTACGGGATCATACCCGATGTTTACGAGAGGGACCGCAGGACCCTCGCTCCTTTCTGGGGCCTGTGAGCGTCTGCGCTGGCTATCCATCCACAGTGAGGGATAAAGGTGGAAAGCGAACCTCTTTTTTTTGTCCTACCTGAGCTGCAGGGGTAGGCCTGTTCTCGTCAGGTGAAGTGAGATGTGTGAGTGTAGATGTTTCTGAAGCATATTTACTGAAAAAGAACAGAGGAAATTTGATGGTGCTGCAGTCTAGTGTTTGAGTTGGGAGCAAAGCGACTGAAAGCCCAGAATCCGTCGAACCAGATGATCGTCGGGTAACATGGATGTTCTGGACTGAATGCCCAGAGCTCAGAGTGGTCGGATGGTACTGTGGTGTGTTTCCCAGTGTGTTTTCCCACTTCCAGAGGAGACGAGCACTCTGAGGGCGGGGGGTGCTCGAGCCTCTGCAGTGCCGACAGTGATGTCCCTTTCCTGACGTGGTGTCATGTGGTAATATTGTGTCAGTTTCCCAGTAATATTTAATGTGAAGGGCAGCAACATGCTCTGAATTCATGGTAGCATTAAAGAAAAGTGTTCAGAAAAATAACACAATGTATCGCAATGTGCTGATAGTGGGGAGGGGAGGGAGGCTTACGGAGCACTTTACTCAAACATTCAAAGATATTACATCTAGCTTTTTACAAAGGAGAAATTTGAAAACACGTAAGCTAGAAATGAAGGTTTAGTGAAAGCTCCTGTGTAACACAGGGTTGACTGTTCCGTCCTGTGACCACACTATGTTATTGTAGTGCTACTTGATGCTCTAATAAAAATAATATCTGCTGCTTTACATGGACCGGTAGCTTTGTGGTGAATATTTCTATCCAAAACTGTCACATACATCTGTTTTTCGATTTCGTGCAACATGTCCTCACCCCTCTGGTCGTATGTTATTGTCATCAGCCACTGGAATTTCAGGATGTCCATTTTTTCAAAATGGCTGTCGTTTTTGAGTCTTTTACGCCTATCAAAAGTGTTACTCATGTCTATTAATTGGATGAAGTTTAAGCCATATCATTTCAACTCTGGTCAGTCTATTCATACAACTTTAAAGTAACGACATGTATCAAAATCAGAAACTGAGGACTTTGCTCTTTGCGAGTCTCACACCAGACAAAAGAGAAGAAGATGCGACACAGACTGAGAGACGGTCGTCTTAATGGCTAGCATTAGCTTAACAGTTTGGTGTTAACGGAGCTGGGGTTTTAGTTTAGCCAATTGTATTGAGTGAATGTAAATTTTACTGCGTCTCATTTGGACTCATTCTCAAAGTTATGCATCACTTGAACAAATTTTCGACTATGCTATAACATTTGTCATTTTGGAAGTCATGCTATACGCTGCGTCATTTGGGTGACATCGTTCTATACTTTCTTTTGTGTTTGGCCATTTTCAAAGTCAATGTCTCCTTTTAGTGTGACGTTGAAAATGAGCTAAAGTGTGACATTTTATTAACTTTTTTTGATTTTTTTATTTACTCTTATTTCCTTTTTTTGGGTTTGGATGTGTGAATGCTTATTTGTACAAAATATTATTGAAAAGGATGTGTTGCAAAGAATATTATCTGAGATGGGCTCTCATGTTGAAATAAATCTACATTAGGAGGAAACTTTAACCTGCGCTGAATTGGAAATATTTTAGAAAAATACACTGAATTACAAGGTTTTACAGAACATTACTATTACATTATTTCAATAATAATGGGTCGCTGTGTAAAGTGGACCAGTCTGAGACATGAAGCTCGAGGGCTGAAAATGAGTCCCATTTTGCTCACAATAGTGTAAAATTCAGTGGTTGGTTTGCACGCTGTTTTCTTGCTAGAACAAGATATTTTCCTCCTATCTGGAGCAAAACGCATGAGAATTATTGGCGTACCAAACAGAACCCGTCTCATCGCTTTTGACAATTTGTTCTGTAACTAGTTGAAATCGATGACACTGATTGGTGTGAAGGTATTTCTTCTGAATCACGTTTCATTCATGGGCAAAACTACGGCCTCATAATGTAATCCCAAAGCATGTAATGTCTCATCGTCGTTCTATTAAAACGGCAAAGCAGAGGTCATGTCCTGCCAAGGAAACACGCCGTGCGACGAGCGGTGAAATATGAGCTGGTACTCGCTGCTGCTAAATGCATTCACAAGTTCATATGTTAAAGTACAAATACTGCGACCTTCAACGTTTCGAACAATGCGAAGCAACATCAGCTGGGACGGGGATGCTGGTCAGGGTGGGTGGAGAAGCCGTGATGGATCTGAGATCGGGGGCGGGGCTTCACCTTCCTGCGTGACAACAATGTGAACCATCCAGAGCGACAAAGGTCAAAACAGACTCATGGGTTGGAATGGTCCAGTCAAAGTCCAGACCTTACGGTCATAAATAATATGTTTTAATAAACAAGGAATATGACCTCAATTTCAAGAGGACAGACAGACACTTTATTAAACCCAGGTGGGAAATTATTTTGCTACAACAGGGAAATAGATAAAGATGATTTTTAAATTGCATAAATGTATAGAGGACATAAAATGGAGGACAAGAGACTTGAAAACCGACCTGCACAGACTGCTCACCGAGTTTGAATTATTCATTACAATATGGGAACACATTTCACTGTTTGGATGTACAAGGCTGGTAGAAACAGACCACATCACTGCTACTGTAATTCCAGTAAAAACATATTTCTATAAAGTATAATTTTCCTTTTACTTCACAATTATACACTACTTTAAGTCTGCATAAAACTTCTTGAAATTTGCGGTTGTATTGTGCCAAAGCATGTGAAGGTTCCAGGGGTTTGAATATGCATGAATAGCACTGTAAAACTGAGGAATGCTGCAAATATTTTCTTGGTGAGTTAAACCCTTGAAGTGATTAAACCACTGAACCAGTAAGAGTAGATATTAGCATTAAATAATAGGA
The DNA here is from genome assembly GCF_001444195.1 of Xiphophorus couchianus. NCBI lineage: Eukaryota > Metazoa > Chordata > Actinopteri > Cyprinodontiformes > Poeciliidae > Xiphophorus > Xiphophorus couchianus. The sequence goes on along the minus strand of NC_040245.1, from coordinate 27,692,903 downwards.
GCAGTATTGATTGTGCCTTTTTATAGTATAATCAAGTAACGAATCAGTTATATATATAAAAAAAACTGTATGTCTCAAACATGACAAAGAAATTTCACTTCATAATTTAGCGCCTTGAAATTGGGCTTCTGTCTCTTTAAGAGGCTCTTACACCTTCCAGCAGTCTACAGCACATCATCACAACAATGCTCCTTCATGATGCTGTTGTTCTTACCACTGTCGGACTGAGATGCAGTTTGTGTGATGAGCTCAGTGGATGCGCAGTTCCACCAGATGCTAATTGTTGCTGCTAGTCTGAAGGAGCTGAGTGGGGGAGGAGCGCCCTGTGAGGAAGACGCTTCGCTGGAGACTGCAACTCCGGGGAGGAGCCTCGTGGAAATAGGCGGAGCTTTGTGACAACAAGCGTTTAGGCATGCCCGAATGGTTGCCACGGGAGATTCAAGGACGTATCAAACATGCATGAAAGAATCAATGCAACACTCTTGGTATGTTCTTAATAAGGGAAAACATTACATGATGTAATGATATGATGTCACAAAAGTCAGTTTTACATAAAAAGCTTTCACTGTTTAGTGATATGTTTGAACCTAAAACTGTACTTCTGATTCATATTTGAATGATCATTTATCTGAAAGCAGACAATGCTTTTGCTGTCCAAACTCTGCTTGGAGGCGTCTCTGAGAGGTTTCCACATGAACAGATTGCAGTTGTTTCCCTCTCCAAGTGCCTCTCGATGCTCGAGCCGCGCAGACGTTTCCCTCCCCATCTTCATATGTCAAAGAAGCATTCTGCCATTCATTTTCATTTGCTGCGGTTAGAGAGCAGCTGGCGTAAATTGATGAATGCCATTCGTCTTGTGCCCACACTTCTGAGAGACCCCCTGAAGTTGGTCTCCGCAATGAATTCCATCGTCCACCGAGACGACGACCGTCTGACGGCGTCCACAGAGATTGGTCCGAGGGATGGGTCCAAATTATACGTGTTCTTTGATTGCTCTTCCAACACAAATATGCATCCCTCCCCCCGCTCTTACCCCTCCACTGCTTCTGATGTAAGCGCAGGCAGGCGCCGCGAGTAAACACATCTTTTAACCGGAAGATGAAATATTATCTTCTATCATTCAAGCAGCAAAAAGAACCATTTGTGGGATCCTGAGTGCCGGAGCGGGCCTGGACGCAGCACTGCAGGTGGAACAAATGGATGGAGTTTGTGAAGGCAAACACGAAGCACCAGGTTCAAGCTAGCTGCAGCGTATCCACTTAAAGGCTTCTTTTAGTAAATGTCCAGAGATACAACACTTTGCAGCAATTCCTTGAACATCGCGCTGTTGAGAGCTGTTGTCCTGGAAGTTGAACCTGCACCGGACACAAGTCTCAAGTCTTTCATAGCCGCTAACAAACGTGTCAAACTCAGGTCTGTGGGCTACCAAATGTGTCTCCTAGTGTGATTATACTTGGCCCTCGAGACAACTGCAGATAGCACATTCACAGCTAGCATTACAAATCCCAGATTGCTTTGCTGGTGGATTGGTGTGTCAGTCAGAAAACCTCAACCACTGACCTTTATTAGCGCCCTCCTCACATAGGGCACAAAAAATGGTCAAATGAAAGCTGGATTAAAGAGCAAATGATCAGCTCACAAAGGTAACAGACAGACCTGCAGACCCAACGTTACTGAAACCAAAGGATGTAACAATGTTCAAACTAATTTCCCATATTTCCCCAGCATGGTAATAATGCCATGCATCCTCTCTGAAAACCTTCACTGTGTCTCGTTCCACCTATCATAATGGTGCCGTCACTGTGCTTTATGGTTTTTAGGGTCATGTGCAGTGTTTGCTTTCTAGTGTTTTTCATGTAGACCAAAAAGTTATTGTTTCATTATTAAACTCTACAATTTCCTCCCTGGACTTCATGATGCTGTTTTCTCACTAATCTTAATGACCCTCTGAGGCTTTCAAAGAACAACTGAGTGTAACAATACTCTATATACATATTATTGGCTGAACCACATTTCATTTAAGGGCATCCCTCTCAACGATACCCTTAAAGGGGAAGGCTCTCAGCTGAACGGGTCGTCACCCTTGGGTCACAGCTGTTCTGCCTCCTGGGGTAGGTCACCCTGAGGCCTGTAAGCTGTTGGATGTTTCAGGCATGCCAATGTTTGCAACTGAAACTGTGAACTATCAGGAATTAAAAAAAAAAAACAAACAAAACAAAAACCATCTTGGTGTGAACAATGTAGTTGAAGTTTAACCAAGTTAGTCCAAGTGAACTCAACTTCTTGGGCCTGTGTATCGACCGGTCATTCAGTGACAGTCTGTCTCTTTCTCTTGCTTTGCAAGTCAAGTGGTCCTTTTACACATTGCCATGTCAGACTGCAGCTGAAAATCGATTTTTCTAGTTTTCAAAACTCTTCGTTCGACTTTTACATAAAGAGAGCCAATGGACAATTCAGCTTCATATTAAAAACACTGCATATATTGGGCGTGCCGTGGTGGCGGAGGGGTTAGCATGACCCACATTCAGGCAAAACGTAGCCTCGACACGGCTGTCGCGGGTTCGACTCCCGGACCCGATGACGTTTACCGCATGTCTTCCCCCGTCTCCTTCCCCCTTTCCTGTCAGCCTACTTTGAAAAAGGGACACTAGAGCCCACAAAAAGACCCCTTGCGGGGCGATTAAAAAAAAAACACTGCATATAGACAGTCAAGAGTTCATCTGGCCAACAAAAGATTGTTTATTTTACTGCGTTAACGTCAGTGTGGGCTTATGAGTGCATTCACACCAGCCCTGTTTAATTCGCTTTAATTAAACTTTAGTTTCTTTGTCTCAAAAGTCCAGTTCACTTGGGGACGTGTGAATGCTTTATCCAACAACGATGCTATCCAAAAAAACTAACTTCAGTCCGCCACCAAACCTAGGTCTTGGTTCGGTTAAAGTGAATTCTGGTGCAGTTCCAGTGTGAATGCCAAGCAGTCCAGAGACCGCTCCAAAAGCAGGAAGCAGACTCTAGAGCAGGGCATTCTGGGTAAATACAACCAGAACAAACACATGAGTCACTAGCTGGAGTTTTTTTTGTTTGTTTTTACCAAAGACAAAAGAGAAATCCTACAGCTGCTACAATCTGACGTCACTCCGTTGTCGTTTACATTTCACGAGGAAAGTTGCGCTCAGTCTCTTCGGTCTCGTTGTTTCCTTCAATGGTTCTCGGTGCAGCGCCGCCACAGGCGAGGAGGGGAACAGGTTTTCCAAAGGTTAGTTTGACAGCGCAGAGTGAAAGCGAACCACAGCAGCCGAATGTGGTTCCAAACTGAACTGAGCATACCAGGTCTGAAAACATCCTGTGAATCTTCAATCTTTGAATTTCTCCTGCCTATTTCAATGATAGGCCCCATTATAAAACAGCTGTAGTGATTGTTTTTTTAATTTATTGTTATTATATATATTTTTTGCATTGGAAATTATAACCTTATTCAATAGGAAAAGAAAAAGAACCGTAGAAAACAAAGCAGTATTTCATTGTCAAGACAATTATTGGAATAACACGCTTTATCTGCAGTGAAATATTAAGTCACAGCTCTCTGGCCTCTAATGATTCACTGTAATCAGCGACAGCTACAGCACAACTCCCACCTCGCTCCGCTATAAATCCTGCGGTACAACTTTAACTAGGCCGCGCTGTTTAAATTTCGGCTCGCCGCTCCATGGTATAGTGAGACGCTGACAGCCTGATTTAGTCTCACTGCAACATATGCTTTAACTGTTGGATGTGATTCACAGTGAGCGTTTTTTATTTTTGTTCTTTATCCTCCAAACAGTCGCAAACATTAAGGGAGCTGCTGCTGCTGCTGTGGCTGCCAGCAGCAGCCTCAATAACATTCCCCCCGGGGGCAGATTTAAATCCTGTTAGTGCTCCGTGTAATGGTAATGAAAATGCAGGATGGAAGCGGTTATGTAAAGGCTCCATAACTGAGCATGTTTAGATGGTATGAAAGAAGTGGAGGGAGAGGGGGGGGGGAGGGGGAGAGAGGCAGCCTCGCAGCCGGCCGAGGCTCATCCTGAATGCAGCAGGCAGCAGCTCTGGGTTTGTAATGAAACGAGTCGTTGTTTCTCGGCGGGCGGCTGAGTGAGTGTTTGTCTCTGTGGCGGAGCAGAGACTCATCGCTCCGTCGTCTCTTCCCCGCCTCGGTTGTCTCAGCTGATTGATTGAACGCCGTCAGACTGCGAGACATGAACTGTATTCAATTTTCACTCGGCGTCACAAAAGGGAAGGAGAGTGATATTTGTGTCGTGGCCGTCACACGTCAGAAACTGAGGCTTTAGAAATGGTCCCCAAACCTCCCAAACCCCAAACACCCCAAACCTCCCAAACCTCCCAAACCTCCCAAACACCCCAAACCCCAAACCCCCCAAACACCCCAAACCTCCCAAACCCCTCTCACCCTCCGACTCAGCATTGTGATTGTTATAGGTTGAGGTTAAAAGTTCTCACAGTTTTCAGATTTACTGAATCAAAGTTGTTGTTTTTTTGTTTTGTTTTTTTAATGAGACATATTTACCCCTTCACCCACACCAACCCCGAGTCAATTATTCTGTAGTATTTATTCATAAAAGTCTTAATCAAATCAAGTTTATCTACGTAGCCCATTTCAGCAACAAGGCAGTTGAAAATGCTTTAAAAACATAATGTAGTAACTAATTATGAAACAAACAATATAACATTCTGTCAAGTCATCAACTTCGTCAAGCAAATACACATTAAATGTGTTGATCAATGTTGCGGCAACTACTAATCAAAGGCAACTCCAAGCAGGTGGGTTTTTAGCTTTGACTTAAAGGAGGTCAGTGTTTCAGCAACGTTGCAGTTTTCTGGAAGTTTGTCCCACATTAGAGAAGAAGGAGAAGCTGCATTATAGAAAGCATCAGATCTGTGTTTCTTTTTCTTTTCGAGGTAGCTGTGATTGTTTCTCCCCTAGTGCGCCTCTCTGACCAGCTGTTAGTACAACCCTTTGACTAGGCCTTTATTTCTTTCTCTGAATGAAAGCTATTCAGACGGCTTTCTACTGCACATAAGATACTGACCTCTGATATCTCCACAGAACCCCTCTTCAATAAGTCTAACCATGAATAATAACAATAAAAATAAAAATGGACCCGCACCTTACAAACTCACTTAGCAAATATATTGGATCAAATTTACAGCTACCCTGTTAATGTTGGACTCGATTTGTCAAGTCCAACATTTACATACAACGTAAACTGATGATTTGTTTAAAGAAAATTCCTATCATACAGCCAAGTTTCCTCAGCAGGACTCGGATCTGTTCAGTTTGTTGTTTTGCGGCATAAAAACAACACAAAGCAAATTGTTTGCAATCTGCAGTGCTTGATTAATTGAATAAAATGTGGCTTAATTATGTGTTTTTGCATCAAAGTTACTCCATTAATGTTATACAGAAAGTCAAAGATTTCTCACCAACTCTCGCCTCAAAATCCAACATGGCCGACTTCACCTATGAAACTTAGTGACAGATGTAAAAACGGTTTCTTTTCTTTTTTTTTTTTGCACTTTTTGACCGTTTGGAGTTCAGTGAATCTGTCACACAAATGAATACAGAAAAGAAAAAACTTTTTTTTGTACGGCTAATGTTTGTTAGCTTGGTCATTAAAAAAAACCCTGGAGTTTAACGCAAAGCCAAGTTTTAACCTCAAAGGACAACGGAAGAAAACGTAGAAGCGACACCAAACATTGAATTCTGTTTTCCAATTCTATCAAATACATATTTTACACAATAAAGGGCAAATTAATTAATTAAAAATCAGACATGGTGAATATCGGGACTAAAACAATTCTCTCAGTAAAGTGTTATAAGGTGTATTGAAATATTAAATGCATATAAGATTGAAATTCCAGATCTCTCCATTCTTTGGAAGTGGGAAAACTTGAAAAATATGAAGCATTAAATGCTTGCTTTCCCTTCTGTAGCTGAATTGAATAACTGTAGGATTTTCTTTTTGAGTTATCATGGTGTAAACTCCTAGAAACTTAACCTTCTTTAGCTCTTTATATTTCATAAACACCAGGCTCATAATGGCTGCTGTGTTAATCATTAAGAGGGGCCGTAACAACGAAGGATAAAAAAAGAAGAAGAAGCATACAACAGCTGCGTTTGTTGCCAAGTCAATATTTCAGCGGGATGTCGCAGACAATGGGCGTGAAGACGTCGGGATACGTCCCGCATTCTGAATTACGGCCTTGTTCAGTAATTGATTTCTGCTTTTGTAATTTTCTGTAATCCTCTATCAGCGCTCACCGTGAGAGGAGAATTCATTTTCTGCTGGAAATAAATTAGACAGCAGCGCGGGATGAAACGGATGTTTGAGGACACACCTGAGGAGCTCGAGGACCGTAATGAGACAGGTCTCGAGCGCCCTGAGACGTCCCATCTGATTGGCTGAGCACGACCGCCAGCGAGCGCCCGCAAGGCTTGTTGGGAGTGAATTTATTCCATTTTGAGGTAATATGATGGAAATGACGGAGGCTTTCTGGCCTCAGGGAAACTACATCGTTGAGAAGGAAGGGGTGTGTGTGGGGGTAGGTGTGTGTGTGTGTGTTTGGCAAAAAAGAGTGAGCAGAAAAAAAAACATCAAGCCATTTTAATAAGATGACCACTTTATTTCAGGGCTGCGCTGAGGTTTTTGTTGGGCAACCATGGGCTGCGTCGGTCTACGCAGCCATTTAATAACACAGAAAATCAACACACAGTGCAACACAAACTGCTGAACAAACTGAGGCGACATGGTTATTAAAAAAAAACACCAAAAAAAAACAACAATGCTGAGCAAATTTGACATGGACTTCCAAATTTGTTCAGATTTCTTTGAGACTTTAAGGAAAACATAAACAAAGTTTTTGCTAATCGTGTCCCATATGGAAGTATTTTACTTCCATAGTCCCAGAGCAAGTTTATATAATATACGAAATAATCAATGTTTTACTACAATCTACCTGCAATGCATGTGGCTAGAGTCAGGGTAAAGTCCTTACCAAATGAAAATCATTATAACCTATTTATGTCACTTTAACGAAGAACAGCTGAAAAGTTACCGGGTTTATCAACTGCGGTAGCAATTTCGCTCCAACTCCTCCTCTTGTCATTTCTATATTCTTTGCAGAAAATGTAGAAGAAAATGTTGTTTTCACATATCATCTCCAATGTTTGCTGGACTTCAGGTTGCCGTGTCAGCTGTTTGGGATTCCCCTCCGTAATTTCCCCCTCAGAAAGCACGGAGAGGAATCCGCGCTTTCTGATTGGCTACCTGTCACATTCAACAGGCTGAGTTAAGCTCCCAGTCGGGGAAAACCCCTGATTTGGATCGGAGCGGCAACGACCGTAACACACCACACACTACAGGATGATCGGTTATAAAATCGTAAACGACAATGTAAGAACGACCAACGTTCTAAGATTGTCTTAAGGGGAACATCGGGGCAAAAAACTCATGTAGTGTGAACTATTGCATCAGGTAGTCGATGTGCCCATTTTCTCTATTTAAATCTAATTATTACTGAAGGGTGTTGTGGAATGAATTTACTGATGGACCGGAACCATGTGACCACACATGCAGGAAATTCAGTCGACACAAATAATCAGACTTTACTTATTTTATTCTTTTTAGCACTAAAAAGAAAGAGACGCTTACCCTCACAGGCTTAGGTGGATGTCAAGTGTAGAACCCCGAATCTATACAGCATCTGCTGGAAGACACATTGCTTATATCCTAAGGTCCGCCTCCTGGTCTGCTGATGTGTTACGTCACTAAGGTCCTCCTAGTGGTCAGACGATGAGCTAAAGTTAAGTTTCGTTTCTACAGAAAGTTTCCATATAACCCAAAAGGCTTTTGTGTAGAATCTTTGTGTCCGTAGTTGTGTGTGCGTGCATGTATGGTGCATGTATGGAGTAAACGTCTCAACAAGGGCAACATAATATACAGACTTCATAATCTGCACTCTTTTGGTAGAATACAGTATTTATTTCCACTTTGGCTTTATGTTGTTTAGTTTTTATTCAAGTACATTTTTTGTTAATGGAGACTGAGAATCCATTTAATTTTTGGTTGTTTTGTTTGTTTTGTTTATCAGTTCCAGTGTTAAATATTCTTTTGAAAATAATGTGTATTTATCTTTGGCAGGAAATCGCATGCATTATTACGTCATTTCCATTAAATCAGTGTGAAAAGGTCTTCAAACAATATTATCGTTTATCGCAATAATTTTTGAGACAATTAATCGCTCAGCAAAATTTGTTATCATGACAGGTCTATCTGGACCTCCATCTCAGGTCCAGTTTCCTCCAGAGTTGGAGTTTTACCTGGATCACAGAGCAGGTATTCTGTCCTTCTACAGCGTCTCTGAAACCATGACTCTCCTCCACAGAGTCCAGACCAGATTCACTGAACCGCTGCTGGCTGGAGTCTTTCTTGGAAAATCTGCTGAGTTCTGTAAACTTTAACTGCGAGATTCTCACTGCGAGCTGGTCTGACAATAAAATAAATCCTTGAATTCTTGAATTTTTGTTGTGTGTGTTTGACTCGGAATACAGGCAATCGAGTTTTTTGTTTCAGATTTTTCTTGCTTTGTTTTTGGGTTGTTTCTTTTAACAAAATTTATGAGAGAAATCCTTTGTGATGGGCCTCATCTAAAGTTATTAAACTTTGGTTGTTTTCAAACCTGATAGTCCAGTGGACTTGGATTGATAGGGAACCAGAATTGTAGCATTTGTTACAGTGTCAGTTGCAGGGGTTCACTTTCACATTACAATAGTTTATGTTTTTTATTTTATAAAGAAATAATATTATTGCTCACCTTTTGTCTTTGTTACGCTTTCCTCACGATCCGTCCGGTCTTCCTCGGGTCTCTCCCTCCTCGGATGGTCGTCCTCAGAACCCCCTGACCCGCCCGAGTTCTGTAGAGGAAACACACAAGGACGAACATTCAAAGGTTCAGAGGCATAAACAATGAAGCACCAAACAATTTTAAAATACTGGATGACATAAAAAGACCATTTTTAGGGCCTCATGGGCGGTTGCCCAGACCAGCATTAGAAAAGGGGCGGCACAAGCATGCCTGATGATGAGCAAAGTGAGTCTAGGTTACATGATGAGGAAAAAACTGCACTTGTTTCAATCCTGCAACTCCCTGAGAGGACTTCCTGAACATTTAGCATATAAGCTACGTTGAGTTGAAAAGACACAAATGTATGGAAGCCCCTAACTGCCAGAGATAGAAAATAAATTCAGGAACAGGTTCTTGTTAAAAACTATACAAAACTCTTTAACTTTTCTCATTTCACTGAGATATAAGCTCTGTGTCGTCAGAATGAGATTTATATTAAAGCTAAAATGTGTTCTAGTTTAAACAAGAAACAGTAAAACATCAACAACTCACGGGAAGTTTGAGTTTCCTCTAGACCAGACATGGGCAAACTACGGCCCCCGGGCCATATACAGCCCATTAGGCTTTTTAATCCGGCCCGCTGAACCTGTCCAGATTATAGTAAAAACCCATGGATGTGTAAAAGCCTCATTCATTTCCCTTTTTTTTTATTCTCCAGGCAAATGTCAAACAAATCTTTAGCTCATTTTCCCACACTGGCCATGCAGAAGGCCACCCGAAACGTGAAGAAATACTGCAAATCACTGGACGACATGCACAGAGAAATCTGCCGTCGGTTCACTGATTTTGAAAAAATTGAAAAGTCACTTCAGCTGGTGTCCTGTCCCTTCACAAGACCCCGAAACAGCACCGCATGAGCTGCAATTGGAGCTGATCAATCTTCAGTCTGACTCCGTCTCAAAAACAGAAGTTCAGATCTCTAAAACTGAATAACTTTTACGCTTCACTTAACGAAGCCACATTTCCAAACCTCCGGAGGACGGCATAGAAGATGCTGGCATTGTTTGGCTCGACCTACGTGTGTGAGCAGACTTTCAGCGTCATGAACATCAACAAAGCCCGATACAGATCCCGGTTAACTGACCAACACCTCAGATCTATTCTAAGAATTGCCACAACGAAACTAACTCCAGACTTTGATGCACTGGCAAAAAAAGGAGAACAACAACACTGTTCCCACTGAAATGTGACTTTCCCTACTGTGTTATGAAAAAAATAGCAACTTGCGCATTTACGCACAGCAGCGGTATACAGTAGCTTAATTAACATGGCGCACATCGCTCTCAATTTAAAGACCCCTTCCTTTCGTTGGGTAATATGTTCTGAATGTTCTAAGTGATTCCATTGATCTTTTTCCACTAAATGTTAAGTGGGTTAGGGTTAGGGTTAAATTTTCACCTTCAATTGTGTCTGTTTTTCATACATTTCAATCCCCATGTTTAATAAATTACATTGCGTGTCCAAATGCTTCTGGCCAGGCCCCTCTGCCAAGTTTTAGAACCCATTCTGGCCCGCAAGTCAAAACGTTTGCCCACCCCTGCTCTAAACTAGGAAAAAGTTAGAAAATGGAGAGTCAGAGGGAGCCCCGTATTTTTATAACACATTAAAATGAGAAAGTTTGTCATTTTAACAAGTTTTTTTTAATCGTCATAAGTTTTGTATGGTAAGGTTGTTAAGGTTGTTGCTATGTTGTTGTACGGTGTTTTTGTTCAATGTGCCATTTTTTAGATTTGAGCCCCGGCCCCTCCAAAGGTCTCTGCACGGCCCTGAATGCAGGTGAGTCTATAGATGAGAGAAAATGCCCCAAACGTTGGATATTAACTATTAACTAGCGATATTAAAGCCATTTTGTTCACGGTAACATCATCAGCTCTCACTGAGATAAACCGAGTCCCGTTTTCATTAAAAAATAAATCGCGCAATTTATATTTAGCGGGCAAAGAACAAATAAAATCATTTCTCCCCATTCTGGTCACAACCAGAGGAAAATGAAGCTGTAGCTTCCTCCATCACGGCATTTGACAAACTAAGCCTTCAGAAATAATAATTTTTTAAAAAGCAGCGGGTTGAGGCGGTGTGAGCTTCACACGATGTGCTAAAAATAAAACCTGACGGCTGCGGACGCCGCAAAGCTGCGGGAGTCGCGCCGGGCGAAGAGAGGCGATCTGCGGCGGCTGCCGCTCGTAAATTATTGAATTATCCCGACTATCATTTAAACAGTTAAACAGATAGTCTGACATGCGCAGTAAAGTGGCTCCTGATGCAACGTGACTTCGTACGTGACGACATGACGCTGCTGTGTGGGCGGTTTGATGCCTATGACGTGTGGACGGACGTCATAGGTCAAGGTCTTTATTTGCTGTTGCAGTTGTTCCTCAGAGCCTCTTGATCTCACACAAAACCTTAATCTCACCTTCACACCTTACAACAATCATGTCCAGTAAACTGAGTTCACCAACCGCAGAGACCCAGACCGTTTCGGAGAGATCGGATGTCAAGGAACCAGCCGACGGATCAACTTGTGAGCAGAAGAAGAGTGGAGGGTTGATGGGAAAAATCAGGACATTTTTCAGAAATGTCACTGGAAAACGTTCCTCAAAGGTGGCTCCACTGATAGTCCAGGAACAACAGGAAACCTCTTTGAATAAAAAGATGGAGATCCAGGTGGAAGATGTTGATGACCTTTCAGACGCTACAGGATGTGTAGCTGAGGCTCAGCTGGCCAAAGACAAGAACAAAACTACGACCACGGCAGCTGTTGTTCCTCTAGATGACCAGGGAACCACAGATCCACACAGAGAGGAGCCTGATGTGGATCTAATCTCACCCGCTGAGCCGATCGATCCTCTGGATGATGCAGACGTGGAGAACTCTGTACCAGAGATTCAGTCAACTGAAGGTCCACAGGAACAAGAAGGGCGGTCAGAGATGGATGAAGTATCATCCACTGACGCCTTGTCTGATCCAGAGATTTTGTTGACGGAAAATCTGCTGCAAAACAACTCGGAACCGGAGTCCACTTCTGATGATAGCTCTGACGATTCCTCATCTGCCTTCACTCCTTCTGTGATCGAGTGGGACAGTCGGACGTTGCCATCTTTAGTGCTGGACGATGACGGTAATGAGGAGTTCACAGGTTCCCACGTTTGCTATGAAGAGGAAAGAAGGGAAATGAACTCACATCTCCCTGGATTCACAGATTCCTGTCCAGCTCAACATTTTATCTGTGAGGGAATGATTCCTGGTGAGCTGGACCAGCATGAACCAGAAACGGAGACCACCAGCGAGTCAGAGGAAGACCAGGAGTCTGAAGACGTGGAGAGGAGAAAAACAGCCCTGCGGAGCCTGGTCAGAGACGTGATCACCATGATTATTGATAAGTCTGGACAGGTGGACTACCCTCCAGAGGAACACAAGGCCATCTGCAAGAGACTGTTTGACAAACTCTGGACTGAATCCCAACACACGGACCAAAACATGAGCCCAGTCACGATTAGACGCCAGGGGAAGCCGATTTTTAAGGACCTGCTGAAGGGCTGCAGCAAGCCAGAGATGATCCTCCTTCTCCTGCAGGCAGGGACGCCGATACTGGAGAGGAACGTCCTGACGACCATGAAAAACCGACTGCAGCCTCGGTGGAAGATGATCAGCGCCATTAAAAATGCTTTCATCGAAGCGGTAGAGAACCTCCGAGAGAACCAACACAGGCTTTACATGTGGCTGTAAATGAATTACAGCCACATGTAAAGCCAGAAACGGACCGGTGATTTACAGTGGCGGATTCTGCACGGCGCCATCGCCACCAACTCGTTTTTATCGATCATCAGTCCTGGGGTTTTAAACGAGTGTCCATTGTGTAGTTTGTCCTAATCCCGGCTGTTAAATGTTTTAATAACCGAAGCCAAGATGGCTATTTACTTGACTGGACGGGACAAAATGCAGGCTGGACCTCAACTCGACGTGGTGGCTCTGTGGAAGGTTAATATGGTAATGTGGCCTTGGTTTTCCTTTTTGGTTTAAATTTATGTTTCTTATATTGCTGTTTTGGATTGCTTGTTATATTTACTTTCTTAGATTTAGTTGAGTTATATTTTTGGGGTGTTGTGTTGCATGTTTCTGATGTACACCGGGAGACGCCCCACCGCAGCGGCACAGGTGTTCTGCATCTAATTAAGCAGCGTGCAGACCAGGAAGGATGATGAGCCATCGATGGTGAGACAGCCAGGAGGAGAAGCAGACGGAGCCGGGCTGGTTGTTGGTGTTGGGGGACTGCGCAGGCGGACCGGAGGACTAGAGACGGGCGGACTGGTCACCAAGGAGTACTACCCGTCTGATCGCTGTTGAGGGCAGCGAGTCGCCTGACTGGTCGCCGTCAAGGAGCGGCCGGCCGGGCTGTAGGAGCGGGAGTGGCTGGATCGTGGCTGAGGTTCGCCAGGGACCGGGAGCAGTAGAGGACCGCGCCCCCCCCCCCATTGGGCCAGCTAAGAGTCTGTTACGGACTTGTTTATTGACTTTGCCTTCAAGGACTGCTTGTGCCTCCTTTTTAAATATTCACCTTTTAAATAAATTATTGTAAATTTTATTGGTCTGTTTAGAAACTCTGTTCACAATCCTTGCAGTTATTTATTTGGTACACCACTCGGGTGCCACATTAACATCAAGGCCAGGTTGAGATTGGAGTTTTGTTTCCACAGAGACGCCGGGAATCTGAAGGGTTTTTTAGAACTGTGGGGTTTTAACAATGTGTTGTGCACCATTTCTAATCAAGGAGAACTAAAATATAACAAGTTGTTATTGTAACTGTTTATTGTGTTTTTAGTATCCTTGACCTGATTATGTAATGTATTGTTAAATTATTGTATAATAAATGTTTTGTTAAAAATCAAAAATCTCCTCCTGCTGCAGCTTCATCACATCATCTAGGCGTTAAACCAGACAGATAAGCCCCGCCCACTCCCTACAGGCGCTGTCCAATCAGAATCCAGGACGCCCCGCCACCCATAGAACCGACTGCTTCTCATTTCTGGATCCTCAGCGACTTTATTACAGGTTAATATTTTCTGACTGGAAAAATACGTTGTTAAGAGCAGGGCAGGAAAAATTAGGACTCCCTGAAAAGATAAGAGTGATGGCTTTCTGGAAAATGCCTTTTGTTGTGTCTACCACTAGGTGGTGTACGAGAATAGGATAGAGAGGAGAGAGAAGAAGAAGAAGAGATAAGATGGAGGGAAGGAATACTTGATGTTACTGTACTGCTGAGCGAGTTATGAATAAAAGCTGTTAAAGGTTCTTTGTCTACTTGAGCTTCTGCCTCGTCCTAGCTTCTTTTTTTTTTCCATACATTTTTTTTATTGCAAACAAAGAACATATGTGAACAACATAGAACAGTTGTTCAATAATTACAAACAGATACAACATAAATGGGCTTTACAGTACATAGAACAATTATTTTACAATGTAAAAATCAAATCGGTGCTGGAGGGTTGCAGTTCTTTAAGGGCAGTTATGATTTGAATGGCTTTAGCATTTGAGCTGATTTTTAAGGATTCTAAATAGGTACTTGTGGCAGTATGCCCTGTGGGCCCTGAACGCACCACACTAGTGCCTGACTTTAATTGGTTGTAGCGCTGCCTGCATATAAAGGGCCCTCCCTCACCTGGTAGACAACACGTTCTCCTTCCGGTTCAGACTTCACTGTTTACTGGCGCTATACGACTGACGCGCTTAATACATTAATTGCTGTTCAAGCCTTCTTCTGGTAAGAAGCTTCTCACACCTTTAATATCCGTAAGTTTAGCTTTAGCTCAGCTTTACTTGTAACATCTAGGTGACTTGTACCAGCTGACTGCTTCTTCTCCCTGCCAGAGGCATAACGCATCAAGCTCAGTGGTAAGCGAAAGCTCATTTTACGTATGCTTCCAGATTCTATTTTTGACATGTATGTTTGATAGACGCTGCTGTTTGTCCTTGGCCGGCTGTTTGCCCGTACTCTGTTGTCCCTGGTTGACGGTCCGTCCGCCTGTGACCTGGTTATTCGTCGTCGGCTGACGGCGGCCTACCCGTCGCCCTGGTTGTCGGCTTCATACCCGCTGTCCTGGTCGGCGTAAGCTGGCTTTTGACTCTCGTCCAGTGTGGCTGATTCAGGCTGGTTTATGACCAGCTCGTCCTGATCCCTCTGGTGCCGCTCTGGCTGGCGTTTGCTGTGGCGCGGCGGTTCGTCTCAGGACGGACTCCTAACTTGGACTGCTATTGCTTGATTTGTGAGGACTGAACTATATAACCAAGAAATGTATGTAATTTGAATGTCTTTTCTTTTTTTGACAGGAACGGCCAGCTCGGGGTGTTGGTGGTGGACTTTCCGGGTGGTGGTACTTTCTTTGGTTTGGTGCACGATTTTCTTTTATTTGGTTTGCTGTGTTTCCTTTGTAGGTCCCTGCCAGCTTCGAGTTGAGCCGTAAATGTCATTTTAATGTGTGAGTGATTTTAAATTAATATATTTCTGACTAGAAAATTGAAATAAATAAACTGATTGGATTGAGTGGAATTGTCTCGTGCCTCATATGTAGCGGGCCTGTGTGCCTTAAAGGTAACTTTACAGTATTATTAAATTAGTGATCTTAAAATTCAAGTTGCCAATCGGGAAAGCATAGGTACCGTCACATACTATATATAGACCAGTCCCTCGGAGATCCAGAGGTAGACCAGTCCCTCGGAGATCCAGAGGTAGACCAGTCCCTCGGAGATCCAGAGGTAGACCAGTCCCTCGGCGAGCCAGAGGTAGACCAGTCCCTCGGCGAGCCAGAGGTAGACCAGTCCCTCGGCGAGCCAGAGGAAGACCAGTCCCTCGGCGAGCCAGAGGAAGACCAGTCCCTCGGCGAGCCAGAGGTAGACCAGTCCCTCGGCGAGCCAGAGGTAGACCAGTCCCTCAGAGATCCAGAGGTAGACCAGTCCCTCAGTGAGCCAGAGGAAGACCAGTCCGAAGAGGTAAACATGAGAAGAACTGCTGTAAGAAGTCTGGTCAGGGAAGTTATCCAGCAGATTATTGACAAATCAGGAAAGAGACATTACCCTCTAATACAATATAATTCTATTTGTGATCGACTCTTTGAGAAACTCTGGGCGGAAACCGAAAACAGAGTTCTCAAAATGAGCCCAGAGACGATTATACTCCAGGGGAACACCATCTTCAAAGACCTGACGAAGGAGTGCAAGAAGGTAGAGAACATCCTCCTTCTCCTGGAGGCAGGAACCCCGATACTAGAGAGAAATGTCCTGGTAACAATGGCAAGCCGACTTCAGTGGCGCTGGAATCCTTCAGTTCAATTAGAAAGGCTTTCAGGGAAGCGGTAAAAAACCTGCGAGAGAACCAACACAGGCTTTACATTTGGCTCTAAATGAGTTACAGCCAAATGTAAAGCCTGAAACTCAGGAAAAATTAGTATAGTTAGTATATTTTATATTTCCCATCGATTTTTATGTTCTTTAAATTCTGCTGGTGTCTATTATGACGCTTTTATATGGCAGCATAGAGCCTATTGTGTTCATTTTTAGTAGTTAGATCATTTTATACTTGTTCATTTTTAGTAGTTAAGTCAGATATAAAATAGTTAAGTCATTTTATATCTGCTCATGTTTAGTAGTTAATTCATTTTATATCCGTACACTTGTCAGAAACATTTGGCATGAGACAAAAGATCAATATTCACAATATTGTAAAGAAAAGAATATATTTCTCATTTGAATAAAACAAAAACAGTTTTAATGAGTTGCCGAGATACAACATTCAAGACTCTTACAAAACTCATTCAAACGACAAACTTTCTACTTCCGCTTCCGGTTGAATGGCGAGAGCGGCAAATGGAGGCAGCTCCTAAATTTAAAAACAATTTTTTTAAAGCATCCCTGGTCAACAAATATTGTTTCTTTTTCGCATATAAAGCGACTATGAACAATATAGATTATGAAAGACCGTCGGAAATCCTCTCAAAAATCTTTATAGACCGAATCCCAACTAGAACACCGGCTAGCTCCGCTCCGGCTAGCAAACCGTCAACCGCCATGGCTAACGAGGCTAAAGCTAGTAAATCTCCCCGCATCACCGTCCCGAACAACGATGCTACGGGGTCTACTCAGGACGGAAACATGGAGGAAGAAGTCCCTCTTCCGGTAGGAACGGGCTACGTGCGTATGGTGAAGATTTAAGGATTAATATGAAATCAAATTAGCATCAGGAAATACGCAGATATCTAATCATTACCAGACGAAGCCAAATATTGACGATATCAAAATGTTCCGAAACGAACTATCAGAGAAAATAGAAAGACTGCATAAGAGCTACACAGATCTTTATCAGAGCTCAGTCAGGCCGAATGAGACGACGAAGAGGAAGAAAGGTATTTGATAATCTGAGTTTATTTAGTGACTTTTTTTATTTTGATGTACAAATGGAAGTTTGTGTAGATAACTTCATTACTTGATTTTATTATAATTATTAATATATATTTTTTACTTATTTCTATCATTACTCTTCCACTGTTTTTATGACAACGTTGGTTTATTTGTAACATAGCAACAAACTGATTTATTTTACATATTTAGGGATTGATTAGGCCTGTCACAATAAACAAATCAATTAATTGCACGATGAATTAAAAGGAGCTCAATAATTTCCATTTTACGGAAGAGGATTAGGGCCACTGAAAAAAAAAAAAAAAGAATTATGGCCCAGAAAAAAAAAATCTCAGAATTCTCATGTATAAAAAAAAATTTTTAAAAATTCTGTGTCCCAAAAACAAAATACATTCAGTGTCTCAGGAAAAAATAAATAAATTCTGTGTCCCAGAAAAAAATAATAATTCAGAAACCACAATTCTGACTGATGGGCGCCAGCAAGCAACCAACCAGCTTCAGAACCACAGACAGACGCGAGTTGTGGCGGACAGCTGACGTTTTGGAGAAAGATGTCTGATTTAATTCATTTTTTACATGCCAAGGAGTCCCTGAAGCTTCTATTGCACTAATGGAAGAACAAAAGGTGAGTAAATCAAATGAGATAGTTTGGTGTCTAAAGCCCAACGATTATGGCTAGTAGTTAGCATGTTTGTTAGCTCACGCGGTTATAGCAATAAGCTGATTTAAATCACACAGATGAATAAAGGATGTAACGGCTGGTGATTGCTGGAATTGTCCCGTAAATGTTTGGTGCCTTTATTTTATTGTTCTGTTTGAATGTTTTACAATGAAACTAAGGTTAGCTGAATGTCAGCCACCTTCTAAATAAGATGCCCGCTGTGTTAAATTGTGTAACTTTTAGTTCAGTGGAGGACAGAAACTATAGTATAAAGTCACATAAACGTTTATATATGCAAATATTTAAAAGGAAAATGTATGACTTGCACCGATCTGCGGCTGGCTGTAGATCTGATCGTAGGACCTCTTCACCAACACCAACTGATGTGCATATCTGTGATATTTTATCTTATGTCTATCATATGTTTGTGTTACTGCGTTGGAAAAAGTTACATTATGAGAATCACAAAATCATTTTCTTGCAATGTGATGTGTCAGTTCAGGACTGAAATTACATCTCAATCCCTGAACTAAACTATCAGCACATTTATCGCACAGATGTGGAAATGGTAGGCTTTGTTTAACTAAATCAAAGTTAATGTGATGTTTAATTTTTGTAATAAAAATGGAACTGTTAACAATATTTCCTTGTGTGTTTTGATGCATGATACCTTTTACCTTAAAAAGACTGTATATTTATGAATCTGTGTTTTTATACTTACATGCTAACCAATCCAGTCCTTCCTTTTTCAGTAAAATAGAGGATTGAACATTTACTGCTGCTGTTATTGTAATTCTCCCCAAAACAGTAAATCGTTTTAAGCAGGGACTTAAGGGTACAATCTAAAAGGTAACTTTAACGATGTGCAGAGTAAATAATTGTCCTTTCTCATCTGTTTGTGTGCAGATTGACTGGGATGTCGCAGCAACGCTGAAAAATTGTGGAGACGGAATTGCTGTTTTCAACTTCTGCTAAAGCAAAAAACTGTCTAAAAAAGGAAAACAGGCCTTCTGCTAAAGACTGTTCCCTTCTTAAAGTGAAAGAAGCTAGAAAATGTCAGATTTGGATGATATCATTAGGCTTTACTTCAGACTGTCTTTAAGTAACAAAGAAATCCTTCATATTTTAGCGCACAGTCATCATACTATATTAAGTAATCGAACTCTAAAAAGAATTTGCAGAAGACTTGGGCTGTTTAGAAGAAAGAATCAGTCTGACCTTGAAGAAGTGCTGGCCTTTGTCCAACAACAAATAATGACTAATGGACAAATGCAAGGTTATCGGTGGCTACATCTTCGTGCGGTTCAACATGGATTGTGGTGTCACAAGACACTGTGAGACATTTGATCAAATTGTTTGACCCAGAAGGTGTGGAACTGAGACGAGCACGACGGTTGAGAAGACGTTAGTACAATTGCAGAGGACCAAATGCACTCTGGCTACGATAAACTAAAACCTTATGGCATTGCTATCAGTGGCTGTATAGATGGTTTTAGCCGACATGTTTTATGGATGGAGGCTTATACCACGAACAATGACCCCAAATTGATTGCAAGTTACTACTTGAAAACAGTTTCATGCGTCAACGGATGTCCAGAGAGGATACGTGCCGACAGAGGCACAGAAAACATTTGTGTTGAACAAATACAGATATTTCTGCAGCAAAACCACACAGACAGTTTTGCAGGGGACAAAAGTTTCCTTTACAGAAGAAGTACATCCAACCAGCGCATAGAAAGCTGGTGGTCGACCCTCGGCAAACAGAGTGCACAGTTTTGGATGAACTTACTTCAAACCTTTCTGGATGATGGTCACTTTACAGGAGACTTCTTGGATAAAAGCCTCATCCAATTCTGCTTTCTTAATCTTATTCAGGTAGAAGTGTTCACTGGTTCACTGTAATGTTTTTGTTTTAAATAGTATTAAAAGCAAATCTGTAAAAAGTATTAAAAGCAAATCTGCTGGTATGTTTACTAGAAATAATAAAAGCTCTTCTTTTATATATGATTTTATCAATGTACATAACAGCACCTTCTCAGCACATAAGCATCAAGCACATAAGCTTTTATGTAAAATGGTTGAAATTACTTGGGAATCTGTTCCCCTACACTTCCTTGGGTATAGTTTCAGAAATTAGTTTTATCCATTAATTAATAATTTTACAATATATTGGGGAATCATTTCACATGCAGAATAAAAATGTTTTGGAATTGCTATTTTGTTCTTGTTGCTTAGAGGTCACTTTCTATATCTGCTGATTAATATATGCCTTATCTTTAGCAAAAGCAACTATTAGATATTTAGTTTCATACATTTATACTGTGTCGTTTTTATGCAGGATGACCTTGATGATGTTGTGAACACATGGAACTCACACAAAATCCGGGCAGGTGGAGGTGCAGTATCGGGTCGACCAGTGGTGATGTACTCATTTCCAGAGCTGCACAGGGCTGAGGATAGACTCAAACCTGTTTCTATGGATGAGGTCACTGTGTGTATGGAAGAGTGTAAACCAAAAGGCCAATATCCCTGTGATGAAACAGTCTTTGAACTTTGTTGTCTGCTTATGGTAGAAAACAACTGGGATCCACTTATTGCCGCTGATTTGTACATAAGGTTAAGAAAAGAAATACTTCAAAGTGTTTAGCCACCTTCAGTGCGCATAAAGATAATTTATAAAGTGTTGCTGTTTATCTCGATCATGCCATTTGATAGTTTTTGCAATGTCTGATAGGTGCCCTCTAAACAGGACTTCCTGCACTGCATTTAATTAAAGACATACTGTGTGCAAGCAAACATAACATTTTCGACATCATTCTGCCAGAACATGAAAGTTTATTGCTGTCATAATTTTATTGTAGAGTTCTGATTTGACCTGACATTAGTCTTCAAGCTGTTACTGTGCTGATAAAAGTAAAACATACAGTTTTGTTGACATGTTTTCATTTCCCAATCCATAGTTTGTTTTGCTTTCACACTGTCATTTGAAGAAACAACGCTGATGCAAAGTTAATTATTGTTCTATGATAATCAGTTATGTACCAAATGTCAATATTTTTAAATGGGTATGCATTATGATTATGGAAAAATATTTTCTTTTTTCAAACACAATGCTGTTCTGTTAAACTAAAGATATTGACAATGTATGGTTGAGATGTGAACAAAATGGCAGTACAGCAAAAATTACGTCATAAATTGAACACATGAAAACCAGTTCTTTGTGAAATACAAATGAACTTCATTGTTTTGTTTACCAAGAGTTTGCATAGTAGAGTTGATACCAGATATTTATGATTAAAGTTGATTAATGTAAAAAAAATATATATAATAAAAAAATAAATGATTAAAAAGGTCATGTGCAATTTTTTTCTCACTGTCTGACGTTATAAGACAAAACTTTTCCTACTTTTGAAGGTTTTGTTTGCTCTTCCTTTGAGAATGATCAGACAGGAAAGCCAGTAATGAAGCTACACAGCACAGGTCATCAGTCCGGGGCTTGAACCTGTGATGTCCACATTCAGGACTGAGGCCTCCATACATGGGTTGTGCTTTTCCACCGCACCACCCCAACGTTTCTTGTTTTAAGTTAGTTAGAATGAGCAAAATTGCATTTGCTAAATTCCAAAAAACATGAGAACATTTTTAGAGCGTTTTTGTGACTTCCTTCAAATGCAACAGTTTATATATTTTTTAGTAATTATCAGGGATAACTGTCTTTTAATGCATTTAGACTATAGCTTTTAGACCTGCTCAAATGGAAAATGAGCTTAATCAACACATTGAAAACCATACCAGGAAAGTATTGGGTAAAGTAACATTTTATTAGCAAAAAGGTTTTTTGCTAATCCCAATAATATGGCCATGACAGTGACCCAACTTTTAATACAAACTTTCAGATTGAATATAACCTTCTGTTATACATCAGTAACTAAGTACAAAAGATCATGAACACTGTTGCTCTTGTGGAATCAAAAATAACCTGCAGAGATAGAACAAATGCTAATTGTTGATAAAATACACATACAAAAAATCCATAACTTGTTGACAACAAGGAGATTTGTACATGTGTTGGGTCAATACCTCATTTTAGAACATGACAATTTTGCTTGAGGATGATCAAATAACCTCAGCTTTTGCACTGCATTGTATAGTTTCTAGTTATAACACCAGGAACAAGTAGATTTCTTCAAAAACACATTGAAATAATTACATAGCTTGATTGATAGATGAACAGCATATATGCTTAGAATCAGTGACATTTATAAAATAAAGGAAAATGGTGAAAATGCTTTTTTATAACTTTCAATTGTACATTTATATTCAACAGCAAATACAAAAGACTAACACCTTAACCTTCCTTAACCGATGTATGGTGTGAAGAGGAAAAACATGTTCAGTTTTCAGACATGAAAAATTCTTAATAAACTGATCCATCTTCACCATTTGCAAGTTTTGACACATTGTATAACATTTTCAATATAAATTTGTTACTTGTTTTATTCCACATGTATTCAAGACCCAATTACTAAATAACAAATGAATTTATAAGTCTTACTCTTTACCAAAAGAGTATGTGATTTAACTAAACTGTCACTTAATATGTGTTCCATTATAGAAAGCTTAAAAGCCAATTTTGTTATAACTTTATGTCTCTAGCAATATTTTTCTTGTTACTACAGAAGGTTTCTATCCAGCAGTTGGAGATGTTAGATTTGGTCAAGATGCCCTTGGATGTAGTAATAAACAGTTGTTTTTTTTCATTTGTTTTGTGGCAACTTCATAATGTGAAACTAGGGAGAATAAAAGAAACTTGAATATTTTCAGCTAAAGCTGAGCTACCAACAGAAACGGCTAACTTCCATCAATTGTTTTTAAACAACTATAATTTCTCTCAGTTCAAAATACCTACTCTTTATGTCTCTTTGCAGTTCTGCTTTACTCTGAACATTTCAAAAGTAGTGCATTGCACTATGACTCAAACAATGTCCATTACCCAGACACTGCTTTCAAGAACTGCATTGAATTCAGAGCGAAAATCTGGGAAGTTTTCATAGCTGTCTGCTATTTGCAGAGTACTTCCACATGTGTGTCCCACTGGTCTTCTTGTGAACTCTGTCATATCTTGAAATTCCACAAATATACGGTTTGTTACAATGAGATCAGATCCAGTGCAAAATCTCATAAATTTCTGAAGCTTAATGTCACCCAGCTCTCTTATGAATCTTTTGGGATGATTCTCTACTTCCTTTTGCTTTGGAGTTAAATCTACAGCAAATTTCAGCAGCTGACAGACTTTTTTTGGAAGTTGGTTGCAGGTCTGAGAACAGCTTGGTCAGTGCCTCTGGGCTGAGGGACAGATGTGGGTGGATGATCTCCCTCCAGCAGTCAACGACGAACATTGGCTTTTGGACGAGCTCTTTGTGAGCGATTTCATCAAGGGTTGTAGGAGTGATTCTTTTTCTACAGCCATAATTGTCAAGAACTTCCACAAGATCATCAAGGTCAACAGCAGAAAAATCCTTAACTGCCTCCCTCAAAACTTCACATTCTTGGCTGCTCACAAACTGTAGAAAATGTGCTTTAAGATCACTGTAAACATTATTGAAAAGCACTTGTTCAAGAAAAGGGATTGCAATTTTATTTGGAAAATACTGACAGTCTTGGTAACCTTTCAAAAGGATTCGTCCAACTGCCTCCCATTTCTCAGCTGGAAAGTCATGGCGGATGAATGGCACTTTCACTGTTGTACCAAGGATACCATCGCTCATAGAGTTCATTCCAGAAGCAAGAGAGTACATCTCTCAGTATTCCTGAGCCAGTGGCAGATTCTTCTGTGTTGTCTGGAAGTATGCGCTTTACATTCAGTGTTTTTCTCATAATCTCTTCATCAGAGAAAGCAGTAATAAGGTCATGTAAAGTTGTCAGCATAGCGTACAGTGATCATTATTGTGTGGCAGGAAGAGGTGGAGGCTGCACCTGCTGGCAGGGTGATTGCAAGCGGGCCAATAGCGCCAGAGGGCGCCCAGTATAAAAGTAGAGGTGAGCTCCAGTCTGACGTTGTTTTGCTGTTGACACACCACGCTTCCGTGTTGAGCTGTCTGTGCGCTGAGTACAGGAACGGACGGGCGTATTTACCTCCACATTGATTGTGGGTGAGGTGGTTCCTGCAAAAACAGTGCCAACATTTGAGCGTCCCCATTTGGGTGCAAGTGTGGAGAGCTTGCTAATTGGAATCTCGACTGTCACACAACGCTGCTGCTTTGCCTGCACCAAGTCACTGCTTATTTAGCGGTTGCGAGAGAGAGACCGGCTGCCTGGGACACGCCCCCCACCCCCTCTTCCGAAATCGAAACAAGGAGCGGCTGATCGCATTCATTTCGGATTGGATTGGACTGGGTTGCTCATTTTGCTGTGCCGTCGAGCATAGGGATTTTATGGGTTTATTTTGACATTTTTATTTCTTTTATTGCCTGTATTTTTAACAAATTGTCTTTTCTTATTTTTATTTTTTAGACTGCCGGTGGTGCGCTCGGGCCCTGGATGCGGCGTCCCTTTTTGGTGTGACTGTAGTGATCAATACCAATAGGTGGAGGGAATTATAAGGAGTGAGTGACTTCACGGGTGTTTGTTTTGATTTCTTTGCTTTGGAGCCTACCATCCAGGCCCTGGCTGTATCCACCGGTAAGCCTATTTGGATCTGTTTTGTGAATTTTCTTTTTGTTCAGGTACAGGTATTTTTTTACTCTGTCATAATAAATTATTATTGTCTTGAGGCCTGTCTCGCTTTTTTGCAAAACCGGACCTGTGTCCCTTTAATAATTCCTGGGTGAAAACCCCGGGTGGCGTTGTTGGCAACAAACGACATTGTATTGTCCAAATTACAGAACGCCACAATTGCATCTTCTGGATTTGCTGGACTGGGGGGATCAACAAAACCCTCATAGATTAATGTGTCATCTGTATCTTCCTCTGTATCAAGAATGGGACCAAAAGTAATTTCTGAATCATCAAAATGTTCTGAACTATGTTGGACTTCAACAGAATTACTCCTCACTTCCACCACCTGCAATGGATTATTTTCACTGCTACTGCTTTCCAAGACAAATACGACTTCAGATGTGTCACTGTTATCTTCTTCTGGATCCTTTGGCTAAAAATGCTCGTTAAAAAATTTTAAAAACCAGTTAACCGTACACAATCCATAAAAACATGAAAAACACTCTCGGACAAACTACACAATGGACACTCGTTTAAAACCCCAGGACTGATGATCGATAAAAACGAGTTGGTGGCGATGGCGCCGTGCAGAATCCGCCACTGTAAATCACCGGTCCGTTTCTGGCTTTACATGTGGCTGTAATTCATTTACAGCCACATGTAAAGCCTGTGTTGGTTCTCTCGGAGGTTCTCTACCGCTTCGATGAAAGCATTTTTAATGGCGCTGATCATCTTCCACCGAGGCTGCAGTCGGTTTTTCATGGTCGTCAGGACGTTCCTCTCCAGTATCGGCGTCCCTGCCTGCAGGAGAAGGAGGATCATCTCTGGCTTGCTGCAGCCCTTCAGCAGGTCCTTAAAAATCGGCTTCCCCTGGCGTCTAATCGTGACTGGGCTCATGTTTTGGTCCGTGTGTTGGGATTCAGCCCAGAGTTTGTCAAACAGTCTCTTGCAGATGGCCTTGTGTTCCTCTGGAGGGTAGTCCACCTGTCCAGACTTATCAATAATCATGGTGATCACGTCTCTGACCAGGCTCCGCAGGGCTGTTTTTCTCCTCTCCACGTCTTCAGACTCCTGGTCTTCCTCTGACTCGCTGGTGGTCTCCGTTTCTGGTTCATGCTGGTCCAGCTCACCAGGAATCATTCCCTCACAGATAAAATGTTGAGCTGGACAGGAATCTGTGAATCCAGGGAGATGTGAGTTCATTTCCCTTCTTTCCTCTTCATAGCAAACGTGGGAACCTGTGAACTCCTCATTACCGTCATCGTCCAGCACTAAAGATGGCAACGTCCGACTGTCCCACTCGATCACAGAAGGAGTGAAGGCAGATGAGGAATCGTCAGAGCTATCATCAGAAGTGGACTCCGGTTCCGAGTTGTTTTGCAGCAGATTTTCCGTCAACAAAATCTCTGGATCAGACAAGGCGTCAGTGGATGATACTTCATCCATCTCTGACCGCCCTTCTTGTTCCTGTGGACCTTCAGTTGACTGAATCTCTGGTACAGAGTTCTCCACGTCTGCATCATCCAGAGGATCGATCGGCTCAGCGGGTGAGATTAGATCCACATCAGGCTCCTCCCTGTGTAGATCTGTGGTTCCCTGGTCATCTAGAGGAACAACAGCTGCCGTGGTCGTAGTTTTGTTCTTGTCTTTGGCCAGCTGAGCCTCAGCTACACATCCTGTAGCGTCTGAAAGGTCATCAACATCTTCCACCTGGATCTCCATCTTTTTATTCAAAGAGGTTTCCTGTTGTTCCTGGACTATCAGTGGAGCCACCTTTGAGGAACGTTTTCCAGTGACATTTCTGAAAAATGTCCTGATTTTTCCCATCAACCCTCCACTCTTCTTCTGCTCACAAGTTGATCCGTCGGCTGGTTCCTTGACATCCGATCTCTCCGAAACGGTCTGGGTCTCTGCGGTTGGTGAACTCAGTTTACTGGACATGATTGTTGTAAGGTGTGAAGGTGAGATTAAGGTTTTGTGTGAGATCAAGAGGCTCTGAGGAACAACTGCGAAGTGACGTTCAGGGAAAAAGAACGAGCAAATAAAGACCTTGACCTATGACGTCCGTCCACACGTCATAGGCATCAAACCGCCCACACAGCAGCGTCATGTCGTCACGTACGAAGTCACGTTGCACCAGGAGCCACTTTACTGCGCATGTCAGACTATCTGTTTAACTGTTTAAATGATAGTCGGGATAATTCAATAATTTACGAGCGGCAGCCGCCGCAGATCGCCTCTCTTCGCCCGGCGCGACTCCCGCAGCTTTGCGGCGTCCGCAGCCGTCAGGTTTTATTTTTAGCACATCGTGTGAAACTCACACCGCCTCAACCCGCTGCTTTTTAAAAAATTATTATTTCTGAAGGCTTAGTTTGTCAAATGCCGTGATGGAGGAAGCTACAGCTTCATTTTCCTCTGGTTGTGACCAGAATGGGGAGAAATGATTTTATTTGTTCTTTGCCCGCTAAATATAAATGGCGCCATTTATTTTTTTTAATGAAAACGGGACTCGGTTTATCTCAGTGAGAGCTGATGATGTTACCGTGAACAAAATGGCTTTAATATCGCTAGTTAATAGTTAATATCCAACGTTTGGGGCATTTTCTCTCATCTATAGACTCACCTGCATTCAGGGCCGTGCAGAGACCTTTGGAGGGGCCGGGGCTCAAATCTAAAAAATGGCACATTGAACAAAAACACCGTACAACAACATAGCAACAACCATATTGATCAAGAATCTAATTGGATCCTACTATATCATTGCCATCATGTGGGGACAATGCAAAGCAAATCTAGTCTATATTTTCCCCAACAGGTATAAAGTTTCTGTTTCTGCTGCTGACAGTCCTGGAGGTCTGAGCTGATCTGAGACTGTAGCTGGTAAACAGACCAGAGGAGAGAAGGTCAAAGGTTATGAAGTTATGAAATAAGCTAATTTGCTGCTATTTTACTAATGAAGCCCTAATAATATCTATTTAACCTCTAGAACAACTTGGCTGCAGACTGATTTATAGATCCAAAAAGCTCAAAGGGGTTAAAACTATATAATAGTTTGATGTTAAACCTCTGAAGACTGAGATATCAAGGCAAAGAAAACTCAGTAGCTGCTGGTAGGGGCCATTAAAAAATAAAGGATCAAAATCTAATCTAAAACTAAAATCCGCTCAGAACTGACTATTCTCAGAAAAAACTATTCGTAAAATACGAATAGTTTTTCTAAAAATTCTAATATTTTATTAATATAATAAATACTGCATATAACTTTTTAGATTAAACTTTATTCAACGCTGAGGTATTTTTTTGTTTATGAGATCCACGCTAGACTAGCTTCAGGATTAGCTAACATTAGCTCTGGCTGAAAGGTTCTCTGCTCGCTGAAAGTTAGAAAAAAATATATTTGTTCTTTTCTGCATTTTTGGCTTGCCTTTATGTTATAAGAGGACGGCTGTACAGTTTCACTGATTAATCTATAAGCTCATTTTCTATGAAAAACATGGTGTCACAGTACATGTTAGCATGTGGCTAACGTTGTCAGCCACATGCTAACCATGTGGCTGAGTAAAGCACTCAAACAATAACTGGCTTTGTTTATAGTCTGAGTGTAGACTAAACCAAACCACAACAGATTTGGGTTTGTAAATTCAAGTTATTGAAAAAAATTCCCAAGATTATCAACACTGACATAATAAAGACATTATTTACCACACAAGGACATGTTGTGTTTGTTTCTTGCTTGTTCAATAATGAAAATTAAATTTTAAAAACTGCATTCTCTATTAACTTGGGTTGGGTTTTGACAAGTATTAGAATTAGTTTGATGTGCTGAAAAGTGTAACAAAAATGAAAAAAAAAGAGTAAATAAAGGAAACTAGGAACGGAGCAAACAGGAAGAGCAGAGCGATTAGCAAAGTGGGTCAAATTTCAAGTCAACTCAAATCAAGAGCATTTGGTTTTTCCTGTAACTGTTTTTTATCTCTTCATCAACCGTTTCTGGTGCACTTGGGTTAGCAATGCGACACAAGTGGAAAAACGTTACTCTTTTGTCGATGTCATTGCCTCCTGTGTGTTGGGTTTCACTGGGTGTGGTTCTTCCCTGCAGCCTGCGAGCGAGGTTATTTTTTTACCCGTCAACTAGTGGTAGCCTTGGCCACCTCCAAACAAAACGCAATAAAGATGTCGGCGCACAACTCGAACTTTACCTGACAGAAAAGTCCTTTGAGAAATAAAGCCACATACAAGATTTAAAGCCTGTGATTAATGTATTTAAGACCAACTTATACTATTTTATTGAATTTGAGGTTTTAATTTTAGATAGATAAACGTAAGAGTTTTTAAGGCTGCGCAGACATCTTGAAGAAAATCAGTGTTATATCAGCCTCATGAGTTTATATTAATACCCAAAGCTTGAAAAATGCTCTAGCTACTCTTCAAATTCTTAACAGAATGATTAACATTGACGCAAATCTTTAAGCACTCTTATTTATTCACATTATACTCAGAGATAAATACAATGCTACAACATGACGTCGTAATATACAGGAAAAAAAAAGGGGGGGGAATCAGCTGCAGTCAAACTTCACACAATTAGTTCCTTCATAACTTTCAAATATCCACACCAAACAGAAGAACAGAAACAAAACACAATTTCCTTCAAGGCCCCTCTCTCCCATGCCATTAAATATTTATAAAATACTATTTAAATACCCGAAAGGTGCTGAAGGTTTCATTCAACAAAGACATTCAACAGGACGCATAGAGAGATGAATGCCTTGTAGTACAGCGGCGAGTCGGAATGATTTTTTTTCAAAAAGCGCCATCAAACGAGCCTGCTGCACAAATTCAAGTAAAAGTCGACTTACGATGAAGAGCCAGGCTTAAAACCAAACACAAGGAAGGGAAAAAAAGGGACTTTAAAAGCTCTAGATGTTTACACACATATCCATTTTGCCAGTGTTTTTTTAATCATATTGCACTGCTAATCAATAAAATATGACTCTTATTTTTTTCATATCACCTTAATGTGCAGTGATAATCAGGTGAAATAAAGCAGCATCAGTTACAGATTTCAATACAACCTCCCTCCCCCGACTGACCCACATGATTCGTATGGATGAGATAAAGGTTAGAAAAAAAGAAAGAGGAAAAAAAAAGATAAACATCGGAAATAAACAGAACTAAAAAAGAAGAATGCAGCAGAATCCAGTGACTGAACGTCCTCCTCTCGCTGTCGGCGTGACGCGACCGGCCGCTTCGCCCGTTTCAACTTAATTATTTCCTGCTCTGTTTCCATGGCAGCTCAGAGCAGGTCAGGCAGGATGAGCCCCGGAGGTTTCGGCTCCACGCAGTTGATCCAGAAATTGGCGCAGCTGGCGTGGTACTGGTGGCCCCCGTACAGCAGCTTGAAGTTGTCCGTCTCGGAGTTGAAAGCCTGTTAGACAGAAAGGGTGAGGCGCTTAGAGACCCAGATCCACAGGGCGGAGGGTGGGTTCTGTTTTACCGCTACACCCTCGAACGACTCTGAAAGGTAAGGGGATTTCATTTCACACATAAAGCAACCCGGCAACATGAAGGTGGGCCTTCATGTTGGTTTGTCAGCAGAAAGGTGTGAAAGCCAACCAGAAACCAAAGAGACCAACATCATCTGGGGTTAATTCTGTTCAGAATGGAAGCAAGAGCCTTGGCGTAGGACAGAACCCAACCAATAAACCGTCTGATGAAGTGGATCAGAGTGATTTTGAATGTTTTTGCACCGCTTCAATTGAAATTCATCACTTTACAAATACCATATTCCATGTGTTTGTTCAGATATGAGACAACTGAAAATAATGCAACAAATGGATCCTTTAGATCAAAACTCATTAATGTGAAAGAATAGCCTAGTCAAAGTCCAATCTGTGGTGGACCCGTTTAGACCACTCTGGTCCATCTACGAACCTGGATCTGTGTTGGGTGGAAGTGAACTATGGTATAATGCGTATGTGAACGCCAAGCAGACCGGAGACCGCGCCAAAAGCAGGAAGCGGACTACAGCACAGGGCATTCTGGGTAAATATGACCAAAGCAAACGAATGAGTCTACACTAGCCGGTAGAAATGGCTCGTCAACAATTAGAACCACTATAATCTGACGCCATGTTTGTTTACATTTCATGAGGAAGGAAGTCGCTCTAATATCTTCTTCAGATGTTTTGCTGTCGTTTCCTCTGGTGGTTCTTGGTTCAGCGCCACCACAGTGCAGTGCAGTGTGAAAGTGAACCGCACCAGATGAATATGTAATATTTTGGTTCCCCAATCGAACAGTCTACCACTTTACAAAAATTTCAAAAGATCTTGAAATTCTCTGAGTTTTCTCAGAGCAAATTTTCTCGTGAGTCGTCGTCATAAGACACATGTCAGACCTTTCAGATTCTTAATTGTAAAATAAAGTGGAAATCGTTTACTTTTCTCTTCACGTTTATGTCAGCCACAAAAAAATCCCAAGAAAACACAAGTCTGTGTAATGTCACAAAATGTGAAGAACGGAGTGTTTTTCTACTGTTCAGGTAAGGAAGTGAGTCGTGGAGAGCACAACGCACAAGTGCAACACACCTGTTGGTGCGCGGCTCAACGCAACAATTTTGAAATTCTTCTAGCCTTCAAAACTTTAAAAGATAAAGAAAAGAGCATCATATGCAATGAGCTCTGTGGAGGAAGCTGTGGACCTTTAAAATTCATCAGACTGGAATAAAGCAGGACTCTGCTTCAACTCTCAGAATCACGTCGAACCGCATGCTGGGATTAATTAGCCTCTGTACTTAAGCAAGGCACCGGAGATTCAAGCAGAACCTGATTTGTGTCATTTTTAATCCAGTGGTGATCCGCGGTTCTGTAAGCGACCCCGCTGTAAATCAAACACGCACACAGAGGGGAAAGAAAAAACCCTCAGAACTCTCCGATCTGAAGGTCGGAGAGCTTCGTCCCAAGGTCAGTCTGGATGGGGTCGTGTGTTAGCTTAGATCAGTACAAGAACAAAAACACTGGGAATTAAACGCGTTCAGTCGTTTTGTTTTGAATACATACCAATAACTTCTTGCCAGGTTGTGTCTTTTGGGATTAACTCTAAACTTTTTGAAGACTTTTTTTTTTTCTTCAAGTGTGTCCTTTGTAACTTGAACTAAATAAAAACAACCTGAACAATTTAAAACACATCCTTTAATGAGACTAAGATTGAAATCAGTTCAAATTTCTTTCTCCCAATCTACTAGGACAATGTAATTTAACGTACAGTAAATATAATTTTAATATAAGGTATGAAAAATAACCAACCTTTTGACCAACTTACACAAGAAATGTTTCTGACATTTATTTTTTGTTTTTGACACACCCAGCCTCAAATATACTTAAAAATCCCAGTTTTTATATGTATATGAGATTGACATTATAATAATAGTCTATTTTGTGCCCCCCTCCCCTGCTGACAATTTTTGACCCTCACATAATGGCCGCCAACCCCCCCAAAACAAAATCTGAATTCTTATTAGCATAAAATATTGAATGTATTTCTTTTCTAAAGGACGCTAATTGGTAATTAAGGGGTTAACTGTTCAAAAAATGTACATTTGTTTAATATGGTGAGGATTAAATATGCTGGTATGCAATATTTCTAAAACATCATTTGTGTGTCCAGGCGACAAAGGTAGAGCCCTTTGTTTCCATAGTTACAAGCAACTTTGCTACAACATGAAAAAACAAAAAAAGGTTGGATTAAAATGTTTTCATTTTTAATTACTCAGATAGAAGAGGTTTGGACTGAAGTCCATAATGGTAATAATTAGAAAAATTTAAAATACTACGTTAATGGATGATATTTCTCATGGAATCGTTTCTGGGGTTTTTTTGTGACACCAAGTGAACGGTTTGAATGTGTCGTAAACATCTGACCTGTATCGATCCGTCTGTATAGTCTGAGTGTGACGCAAACCTAGAAGCCGCCATTTTAAAAGAATAAGAATGATTCATCGTGCCGTCACACGGTCAGACGTGTGGTTACACCAACAACACGCTGAAATATTTCTTCCACTTGAGCGAATATACTGTATGTACGGCGTGTGAAATTCAGAGAAACAAAATGGTTCATCATACGGTAAACATGAATTCAGCTCTCAGCTGTGTGCTGCTGCAAACAGAAAACACTTTGTGTTAAATTTCCCTCTGAAGCCACATGTGAGGGAACAAAGGAGGAAACATCTTGAGTGATGTCTCTTTAGAAGCTGAAAAAAACTCATCTGTGGTGAATTATCTCCGTCGAGGCAGGAAAAAAAAAAAAGGGACAGATACAAGATCCGCTCTGAGGCTGCATGTCGAAGACGATTAAGAGATTTTTGGCAGCAATTTTTGTAAACGCGCTTTTCAGCAACATCATTTTCCTCAAAGAATTTGCTGTCTGCTTTGAACAGGCTCCACTTCAGAGAAGTCCAAGACGGAAATAATAAAATCCGCTCACTTCCTGATCTCGTGTCGCTCTGAATTTGGTTGCGTCTTTATTATTTAGTGCACAATCGAACTGTTCACTTCTGTCATTCACTCCACAAAAAAATGTTTATCAGAGAATCTGAATAATGTAAGACTGTAAAAACTGTTTTTAATGAAGAAGTTTTATGGCCATGATCAGAGCCCTTCTATGTCTTTGTTCAGGCGAGGAGGGGAAACACCTGTTCCCCTCCTCGCCTGCGGTGGCGCTGCACCAAGAACCACTGAAAGAAACAACATAAAAACCAATGAAAAAGTCACTGAGCGCAACTTCCTTCTTCAAGAAATGTAAACAAAGATGGAGGAGCATCAAATTCTAGTGGTAATTGGATTTCTCTTTTGGTAAACGACTACAAGCCATTTCTCCCAGTAGCACTAGACTTGTGCGTTTAGTTTGCCCGTATTTACCCAGAATGCCCTGCGCTAAGGTTCACTTCCTGCTATTGGAGGGTCTCCAGTCCGCTTGCATCCACAGTCATTTGAAACACACCGACCAAACAGAGACGTAGGTTTGTTGAATTTTAGGTTTTCCTTAGGTGTAAGGTAAAACTATGAAACAAAAATAATCTCTTTACATACATAACTCTCTCATGAAACAACATAATACATACGTTTCCCTTTTATACCTAAAATAGTAAGGAAAACATATCTTTTTAGTGATATATCCAGTTAATTTACATGAAACAGGAAGCAGCGTGAGGCGGCTAAAAGCGACCCGACTCCATTTACGTATTGTGATATAAAACAGTGAAAGCCCTCTGCTTCTCAGTGTGATCTGATTTGGTCTAAACGTGGCGATATGACCCCCCGCGTTGAGTCCGCGTTTCCACTGGCCGCAGCTGTAGCCGTGTGTGTGTGTGTGTGTGTGTGTGTGTGTGCAACCGGCGGGAGCTAATGTGTGTGATGTGCAGCCAAGGAGTCGTTCTCCCCCGGTGGAATAATTGAGGCGAAGCCGGAGCGAGGAATGACTCATGTGCAGTGAATCGTAGGAGACGCAAACAGCAAAAAATAAATAAATAAATTCATCTCAGCGCTATAACACACCATTAAGCGAAATACGTCTCCACCTGTCTGAATGCAGAGTGCGGCTCAGACGCTCCGCTGCCTCCCTAATGCAGACTGAATGACACGTTTTCCACTCTGCTCACATTTCCCTTAGCGGAGTGATTTCCAGTTCAGAGCGGCCCTTTGTGGCCCCAGCCTACTGGTTCCTGCGAAGCTGTGCTCCGGACCGCCGGGGTCGGGAGTGAAGGAAGGAGGACGGCGTGTAGGAATGAAAAAAAATAAAAACAGAGCGGTCATCTATAATGAATCCGCCTCATTCTGCTCAAACCTGCGAAGGCTCTGACGTCAACGGAAGCTGATCAGAAACATCCTTTCTTTTTTTTTTTTTTTTTAAGACTAGAAACATTTAGAACCGCCGCTCTGAACCAACAATGGCTACTTTTGTAATCAGTCGGATCAAATGGAGTATAATTATTTGTTTGACCTTTTCATCAGATGATTAAAGCTTCATATTCAGGCGAGCAGATCTCCCGTTTTGGCTAATCTAGCTTAATTGCAAAGATTGTTTTTAAACTTTTGCTAAAAATGGCTTCTTTTTTTTTTTTTTTTAAGTTAATGATAATTTCATGAGGCTCCAAACGCAGCTGCCTTTTGTCATAGCTTCACTTGAGGCCGGAACACACAGCTGAACCCAGAAGTTTACATGCACTGAATAAAAAGGTGCATAAGCCTGAATCAGAGCAAACATCTCGTGTTTTATTCTGTTATTCAGCTTCTATGTTTAGTCGCAATAATGAGAGAAGGAATAACTCAGAGATTTATTTATTAACATCTGATGATGATTACTCTCTCTTTAGCAGAATTGGGGAGTAACTAGTTACGTTTTCTGGAGTAACATTTTGGAGAGAAAATATATGTTTAGGAGTATTTTATTATGCTGCACATGTACTTTTACTTTAATAATTTTATTAAGAAGCATCGCTTTGCTTGAGTGCTGAATGAAGAACAAGTTGGGGTTTTTTTGTTTTTTTTTTACCAAAAATTACCCACACAAACACATGTGCAGTTGTTGTTTACGTTTCATAACTTTGATATTAAAAATTACATGACGCAATCCCCCCCCCCCCCAAAAAAACTAGCTAGTAAGGGTTTATTAACAGCTAGTTAGCGGTAGCCTAAAACGTCTCGAGTCACAGAACGAAATGAAGATGTCTGCGCTTGACTGAAGCTTCGGCCTGACAGAAAAATCCTGCGAGGAAAAAAGAACTACACGACATACAAGAGATGAAATAATCCTGTCAAGACCTATGATTACCATATTAATGCTACTTCCATTAGCATTTATATGCTAATGCTAAAGGCATTGTCTCATGAATTTAAGGCCTTGATTTTAGGCACATGAACGCAAGACTTTTTAAGGATGCATGGACTCCCTGTAAAGCATGGTGGTGGCAGTATCATATTGCGGAGCTGCTTTGCTGCAGGAGGAACTGGTGCACTTCACAAGACAGATGCCATCACGAGGAAAGAACATGATGTGGAAATCCTAAAGCGACACCTAAAGCCAGGAAGTCAAAGCTTGGACTCGGATTGTTCTTCCAAACGGACAAGAACCCTCAGAATACAGCCAAAGTGTTGAAGGACAACAAAGTCGGTGTTTTGTTGCGGCCGTCACAAAATTCTGAGAAAAGTTGCTTGTAGAAGTCTGATTTAACTTTGGAAAGTGAGAAAAAAGGAGTATGCATAATTTCATTCAGTGTATCTAAACTGGTGTTAACAGTACAGCATTTTGGCTCCCAGCCTGTTCAACGGTAAACAAACAAAGGATTAGTTCGGCTAATAGTTTGAAAAAATAAAACTCTTCAGGAGAACGAGGCTCAAACTAAGCAGCCTGGGTTCATCTGCTCTTTAACAGCATCTCTACACCTCTACTTTCCCTTCTTTGTACTTTTTCTGGAACAAACAAATCAGCTTTCCTTCACCACAGGACAAGCCACCAATCAGTGCCTTCTGCCGGTCAAAGGGGGAGTCTGACCTCTAATGTCTTCTCACCACTGTGGCTCTGCCAAAATGGTAATTAAAAGACGCATTATTAATCTCAAGGTAGTGGCACACAGGTAAAACAAATTGGTATAAATGTCAGTTTAAGTCTGGTCACAGAGGAGTGAGGGGTGTGTGTGTGTGTGTGTGTGTGTGTGTGCAGGTCTATTATCTGCCTCTCTCCTGACTAATGCTTAAGCCACATCTGCCGAGATGCCTCGCAGTCGTCCGCGTCTCGCTCGCATCATCCATCTGGCTGCGGCCGAGCGGTGGAGGGACGACCAGAGACGATGAGCGGCGCGCTGCCCTTTAAACCGCAGGCTCTGCGAACACCATTAGCTGCCCTGCTCCGATAAAAATCACCACAGTGGACCCAGCCATGCAGCAACCCCTTCCATCCCCCATTCGGAGAACGGTTATTAGAAACAGCAACGGTTGTTAGCTGAAAGGGAGGGAGGTGAGCAGCTACCTCGAGGTGGAGGTGAGAGAGGGGAAAAAAATGGAAACGAACCCTGTTACCTTGAAGGAACCAATCCCAAAGTGCAAAAAAAAAAACAAAAAAAACTCCAGCCTGAGGTGCCAAAGTGACAGAGCTCCACTTATTCCAGAGTGTGTTGTTATCTTTCGATAGTTATTTTTGACATGCTGCGGTACAGAAGCTTTGGAGACAACCGTGTGTCTGCGCCAATAGATGTTAGCAGCAGCGGCCAGACAGGCTTTCAATTAGAGCACACACTGGGCAGTAATGTGACACACACCTGGCATTTAAAGGGCCTGTATAGAGACACAGAGAGCTAAAGGTTTTACATATTCACGAGCAACTACACTGACCGGTTTACATGCAAAAATGTATATATGTATAATTTTGGATTAATTAATGCTCTAGGTGTGTTGAACTTTGAGTAAATGGCCTTTTTTCAATCTGTACACTTTAGTTAACAATTAATCGAATACTAAATTTGTTAACTATTTCAATAAACTCTTGATCATTGTTAATCTCATTTATCATTTCGGCACTATTTCTTTTTGTGTTTTTGGAGGGCGTCTCAACAAGATTTAAACTTAAGCTATTGCTGGATGACTCTCGGGGTCCACTGTGTGGTAAAAGACATTCAAATAAACATCCATGCCACACCTTTCAGAGTTTCACAGATTTTTTTTTTTCTAAACATTCTCATTCCCCGGCACATCTCTGTGCAGCTGAGTAGTTCAACTACATAACAATCAAGTTATCAATTAATGGGTTAATCTAAAGTTAATTGATCTTATGAATCGACCTTTGACAGATAAGCGACCATTTTAAAAAAAAAATCTGAGCTTTCTCTTTTATCAAAAGTATCGACTGCTTTACTTAACTTGAAGGGCTTCATTTTTCACAATAAACTAAATTTAAAAATGAAGGACTTAATTATATTTTAACAAATTATTTGTGTCACCTCTGCTAAATACCGACTGAGTTAACAGAAACGTGAGATTTTCTTACATTATTAAACTTAAGACATATTTTTAAAATATACCAAAACAGAAACAGAAACTTATTGGGTTGCTGAATAGAAAAATAAAAGATGAAAAGACTAAAATATTGTAAAGACTTAATCCCAATGAACAATATTTACAGGGACATAAAGAACTTGAATGAAACAGTATTCTTAATTGACCAACAATCAACATGCGTTTCTCTCCTTTTGCTCTCCATATGCAAAAATCCCCATAAAGTTATTTTTTCTGTAATTTAACTAAATCTAAACTTAATGTGACACTGCCACATTAAAAAACTAAAACAAACTAAAAATGACTGAAGAAATGAGTTCACACGCACGATGACAAGCATGCAGTCTGGCTCCAGCAGTGCAGGCGGCGGCGATGCAGAGGAAAAGCAAGCCCATCTGTTTACATTAGCAAAGGGTAATAAATGTGTGTTTACAATTTCCAAGCAAAATGGATGGAAGAGAAAATCGCTGCTGAACACAAGACACAATAATCAAACCCAGGAAGAAAAGCTGCTGCTCCAGTGAATGTGATAAAAAAAAAAACAACAACAACCTTTTGTACTTCTTAAAGTTCTGCACAGTGAAATAACGTCTATGCAAATGTGTCAAGGAAGCTGCTGGACTGTAATAGAGGATAGGTAGATCCTGTCACTTTGGCCCCCTGCAGTGCCCGAATGTTAGAGGAAAATAGGCCCCCAGAGTTCCCAAGAAGAAAAGAATAAAAAAAGAAGGATGAGATTCAAATGACAGTTTGACTGGTTCATACTCGTTTTAACAGACGTCCAATAGCGCTTCCCTCTTTGTTCTGCAAAAATGTTTCAAAGTCAGACATCAGTGGCTACGTGCGGGCGGCGGAGAAACAGCAGCATTCACGGAAACACGTTTCGACCGCCGGCGTGCGTCCGCGGGCACAAACCTTGCTGCGAGCGTCGACATTCAGCAGACACACTCCACACGCCAGCTCCTTGGCGTTCTTGATGCCGGGCCGCAGGATGCAGGAGGAGAAATCCAGGGAGCTTTCATCTGGCTGCACACACACACACACACACACAAAACACACAACATGGTTTACCTCCTGCTGCAGGGCGACATGCAATCATGTCTGTTTCATTTACGTTGGGACTGGTTGCATTAAATCTCTTCATGTGTCATCGGTTTTATTTTGTCTAAACCGTTTTGGCTCCTGAACAGTTTTTATGTTTAAATTACAAACTTTTCCAGCGCACTTAGTGCGCACTTAGCGCACTTTCATACTTTAAGCTCAATTAAAGTATGAAACAAAAAAATCAAGATTCAACTTGACAGATGTGTCTAAAGTGGTCTGGATTTAAATATGGAGTCTAATTAGACTACATACTGGATGGATAGAAAGAGATAATCAAAGATGCACAATATATTGGAAATAACATCAGTATCAGTTGATTTTAGTCATTTTTAATGTATCGGTCTGATAAATAAAACTGGGCTGATATGGAAAAATTATATTTATTTCCATCTTATCTGTGTTTCTAGAGGAGGAAGAAATAGTAAATGGAAAGATTAATAAAAGAAGTTATTAACTGTATAGAGGAAACAATGAAATGATGAACAGATGGATGGAGAAAAACTATAATGGATGGATAGAGCGTTCAGACAACTGGAGAAGTTATGAAAAAATCTTTTCTTTTTTTTCAGATTAGTAAAACAATTTTTTGTTTTTTTTTTACCTAAATTTGAAAACCTTAACTGATTCTTAAAATCCACTGGCTTAGCTGAAGAAAAATGTGTGATAAAAAAAATAAAAAATCAAACGTCTGGTCTCTGAAAAGCTTGAGAAATAAATCCAAGCTGCCAGTTATTTCTGTTGATCTGAGTGTAAATCTACCAGGGAAAACAAGAAACAAACAAAAATAAACAATAAATTATTGATTTTACTTCGTTGGAGCGACATCACCTAACACTTCATCGGTGAAGTGTTTGTGGGAGCGTGAATGTTTCGCAGCGACTCACTACGAGTTTGGCCAGCGACATGAAGCCGATGAGGTTGTTCCAGACCCGGCTGATGTCCTTCAGCAGCTGCTGCAGCTTCTCTGAACACACCGCGGTCGCCTTGATGCCCAGCTCCACTCGCCTGGTGACCCGGTACACCTCCACCACACCTGATTACAAAACACACAGACATATGAAAAAAAAACACCACCACCATATTCTCATGCTTCATTGCAAAAAAAAAAGTAAAAAAAATGAAGCATTGTGGGTAAAACTTATTTTCAGACAAAGGTTGTTTTTTGTTTTTATCTTAATTGTAAAATGTTTATTATTTTTTGTACAGTTTTGGCTTAATCACTACTCCCAGTTTTTGTTCTTTCAGCAAATTGCCTTTGTTGGAGTCTGTACATGTTAATGTAGGCCTGTCACAAAAATCAGAAAATCAATTATTCACATGATAAATTAAAACAAAATCAATCATTTCCATTTAAGCGATTTATTGTTTTTTTTCTTTCTACCAAAAACTGGATGATAAAAGTCTTCAGTCTGGTGCTTTGGTCTAAACTAGCCCCTTTTTTTGAATGGCAATTGTGTTTATAATTCACTTTATTTGTTGTTTCTGTTGTTCCAGTGTTAAATGTTCGTTAGAATTTAAAGTTTATTGATCTTTATAATGTGTTCTTACATTATTAGGCCATTTCCATTATATTACTTGAAAATGGTCCCCAAACAACAATATTATTGTTTATTGTAATAAGTTGTTTAACTCTAGCTAAACTTGTTACAGGCCTAAGTTGATGATTAATCAATTGACGATTACTTCAAAAATCAATTCATTGTGATTAGTCCGATTAATCGTTTCTTCTTCGCCTTTTAAAACTCAGTCCAACAAAGTGATCTTAGGACAGTGACTTAAATTTGAGGCGCCTGATGTTTGTAGTGTGTGTGTGTAGGCGTGCAGGGGTGTGTGTGTGTGTGTGGTTCCTCACCCAGCAGGTACTCCATGCCCTGGGCAGACTGGATGACCTCGGTGCAGACAGACGAGCTGCTGATGCCGTTCAGGGTGTTGTTGGCCTTGGTGATGACCTTAACGAGGAGCGACAGAAGCCAGCGTTGTGTCACACATGCTATTTCTGTTCATCATCAACATTAGTGAGCATAAGCTCTGCTGCTGAGTGAACATTGTGTTTCAATATGTACAGGTGGAAGATAGAAATGTTTAGTACCACGACACAAGTGCACAAGGCGTAGTTTGCTTTAGTTAGTCACTCTAGTAGTAAATCTCAGCAAACTGATTCTTTTTTTGGGGGGTGGTGAGTATTTTTAGGAATCTGGTTTCCTCAGAAATGTTGAAACATATCAAAGAAGCGTTTTGTTCCCTTAAAATAAAAACCCAAAACATCTTTCAATCCCTTTTGTATTGGAGAGAAATAGTTTGCCTTCATATCTGCATATGTACAACGGCGGGTTAGGGCCACGGCAAGAAAATAAAAGAAATTTTAATGACAAGAATAAAATAATAAAATTATGATAATAAAGTAATAGAATTACAAAAATAATGGTAATTTTTGTAAATAATAATCATAATACTATGACTATTGATAAAATATGACTTTATACTTTTTACTTTTCTCATATTTGCCCTTAATTCTCAAAATATGACTTTGATCTTGATTAAAGACGTATTTATTCTTGAAATACTACAACTTTATTCTCATAATGCTGACTTTTTTATTCAAATATTCTGACTTTATTCTTGTTATATTATATATTTTTATTCTCATAGTTTGACTTTATTTTGTATGTTTTTTCTTACTATGGTGCCAATATTCCGTCGTACATGAGGGAAGACCTGGGACAGAAACGCTAACAAAATGCTGAATGGTGACAAAGTCGGACACAAACCTCCAGAGCGCTTTCCAGACACCTCTGCCACTCGTATGCGTACCGCTCGCTTTCCTGCAGCAACCAGGAGCTGCAGTTAGCTCACACAAAGACAAAACCAAAACAAAACAGCTGCAGCACACTGAGGGACTCGCTCACCTCCACCTCCCCGGTCAGGTCTTTGTACTTGTCCCTGATGACGGGCAGGGTGGGCTTCTCGTTCAGCGTGTTGGAGCGGTCTCTGAAAGGCTGCTCCGGAGCGGGAGACGGAGGCGAACGCCCGATCTCCTTCTCGCCCAAACTGTGACTGCGTTTGTGAGAGCCTGAGGCCGGGACGGGAGAGGAAAAGGCCAGAGAAGGAACAACAAACAATTGGTCAAAACGGTTGAACCACTTCCAAAATATATCCAAATATATCCTCCTCTACATGTAATTTGATTGCGGCGCAATGCCATACTTTCAGACTGAAGTTTTTTGTTATATTAAATATGATTAGAGATTGAAATGAACTCGAATTACTAACACCGCCAGATCCTGCCTCCTGGGCGGTGTAGCTGGCTACTGTGCGCTGCTCAGCTTTCAGGAGTGAAGACAACAAACAGTTTGAAGTAGAGGGAGAGAAAAGGTGAAGGAAAGGTGCTGAAGGAAGGTTAAGTTCAATGCATTTTTAGTTCTAGCTTGTGAAAATGGCCTTAATTCAAATGTGGCATTTGAATGACAGTAACATAGGTAATTAATATAGTTTGCCCTTCAAGCGCAATGTTTCAGATACATGTTGAAGGCTCATATTATGGTATTTAATCAGCAGAAACGTACATTTCATAATTATGATTTACTTTGTACAAAATTCCATTTATATACACAAAAGCTTGTGTATAACTTCACAAAATGAGGAAAGTTTCATTAGGTGTGAATACCTATTTTTAGCAGCTTGCAGTGATGGTACACTTGCATTAATTCTCTCTCTCTCAATTCCCTAAACACTTTTATGGGGTGAGTTAATGCTTCATTTTTGACAAATAACAATTAGTTATTAAACAAAGCCAGGGATATGCAAACAGGAATAATTCGCAGGCAAACAAATCCTGGCAATGTACCACACCAAACACGGCCACAAACTGAAGCCCTCGGTGTTCTAACAGGACCAGAAGCTCATCCAGAGTCAGGTAATCCATCCCCAGCTCCTCCACAACCCCAACAGAGGGACGTGTCATCTTGCCCCACAACCACTCACCCCGCCGCAAAACCCCACTGCAATCAGATGACTTCTACACGGGGCGAAGAAACTATAGCGAGGCCCTTCTACTTCAGACGATTTAAACCCGGCCCGGGGAGGGAGGAGTCTCATGGGGGCTTTTATCTCTGTGTAATTAATTATTTGTGGAACGTAACAGCAGTTGAAGGAACGAACGGCCTTAAAGCGGTTCCGGTTAATTTCGGCTCATGGATTTTTCGGGCCTCCGATAATCCATCTCGGCGGTCAGTGCCATTAGAGAAGGACTGTCATGGCAACACCACCATCTAATGTCTGACGGCTCCATTACAGATCAGGTGGAGGTAGAGCGGCAAAGAGCCGAAAGATTGGAGATTACATTCAGCTGCTCCCCTTGGAAATCTGAAAACTTTGCTGCTGTTTGATTTTATTTCACTTCAACATCACTCAGATTAGATATTACTGATGGACAGAACTCACCAGTTTTAGCCAGTTTGGTCTTGCGGAAATGTGATAAATTTTTAGTTATTTCAGCAAACTGAAATAATTTAAAGTCCATGTTCCTGTTCATTTCATATGTTTCTCTCTGTCACTCCCACATGGACAAACACATGTCCACTAAGAGATCAGTTGAGAGAGCAGAGGATGTAGATTTGATGGTACTTTGTGTTTTACTGTAGAAAATGTCAGCTCTTTTTGTCTGAACATAGAGTTTTCACAAAATTTCTGTGAAAATCGATAGTTTAAAGGATGACTATTCTTCCGGCTAAGTTTAACTGAACTTTACAATGTAGAGGTGCAATTTCAGAAGGACTGTTAGTAGGTTCCATTGTACAAAGCCCCCTAAGGACATTGTGGGAACGTTTTTGCTTTGCATGTATTTCTAATCTGTTCATGCGGCATCTTGAACACGGAAAGTCTTTCTGCTACTATAGAATGTTTTGTAAGGCCTTTCCATGTATGTTGATATCTTATGTGTGAGTTGTCTGAAGTTTTATATCTTTTTCTTTAGGATGCAAACGCAGCACAAACGTATGTGCAAAATGCCAGAGGCAAAACAGGACAATCTTGGGTTTTCTAGACCTGCTCTAAGACAGAAACTTTCTGTAAGAAGAAAACAAAGAAAAACACTTCCAAACTATTTAGACTATTGTAAAGTTATTTTTTTTTATCCAACACTTTTGCTTGTGTGTTTTTAGTGTTTGTAGTCTAAATGGTTAATAAAGGGGCTGATTTTCATGCGCAGTCCAATCTTCACCATATTCTGCCCCAAATAGGTACAAATGTATAAACACGGTTTC
The DNA here is from genome assembly GCF_001444195.1 of Xiphophorus couchianus. Classification (NCBI taxonomy): domain Eukaryota; kingdom Metazoa; phylum Chordata; class Actinopteri; order Cyprinodontiformes; family Poeciliidae; genus Xiphophorus; species Xiphophorus couchianus. The sequence continues at coordinate 27,648,750 of NC_040245.1, read as the reverse complement.
AGTGACGAGGCTCTTTAGATGTGTAAATATGTGCAATTTTAAATAGACATTTATTATTACTGTGACTGTTTACTAAAACGGGGGTGTATCTGTAAATTTATTGTGAGAGAATTCAATAGTTTAGCTAAGTAATGCAATGGAAAAAAAATCTCTCCTTCCCTCCAGAGGGCACTGCAGAGTTTCATTATGATTTGAGATACAGATTTAAAAAAATAACACATGGTCTATTGTTTACATTCAATATATAATAGCAAAATTATGTAACAAATCTCTGGATGTATTCTCTTATTATTGTGGCAGTTAGCCACAAGTTAAGATTTGGTAAATCTAACTTACCTAAAACAAGAGAAGTTTTAGTCAGATTTAACTTTAGACAGTGAGAAAAAACGTGTTTTTATTTGGTGTACGTAAACTGCATAAACATGTTTACATTACATATGTACAGATGCGGTTGAAAGGTCATGAAGACTCACCTTGAACAGACAGGTCAAAGGTTGCGAGCTCGTTCTTGATCATCTCCTCGCTGGATTTGACTTTGGTTTGAGCGCTGGCTTTCAGGAAGTCAAACTTGTCGAATTTGGGCTTGTCCCCATGGAACGTGCCAAACTCGTCCAGAAACTCGCCAAGGTTTCCCTCCGAACCCACCTCCGTAGTGACAGCGGGCGAGTCCGACTTTTCAGAAACAGTACTGGCAAAATCTCCAAAGTCATCGTCGTTGCCGGGCTGCTCCGAGGAACCGAAGTCGGCAAAGGCCTCGAACTTGTCGCCTCCCGAAGATCCGTTCTCTGAGGCTAAAGAGGTCATGACCTTTGCCGGGGAGCCGTTGGACATGTTTTCAGTGCTGCCAAAGCTGAGTTCGTTCCTCTGTGACGGTACTAAAGATGATAGAGAAGCTCCTTCCATGCCCTGGGGCTTTTTCAGATCGCTGGCCAGACTTTCATCTCGATCTGACCAGTCGTAGCTGGATAGTGTGCTGAGGGCCGACGTCCCAAACGGGTCAAACTTCATGTCGTCTCTTTCTATAACGACAACACAGACATACTGGGTGGTTCGTGGGAATAGCACGAAGACACAAGGATGAAAAACAAGCTGTTGCATTATTCATACAGTAAGAATTTAGGAAGTATAAATACACTGATCATGGATATAAATTTCATTAATTATTGTCTTTGAATGATGCTCAAATTATTTCAGTGACTTTTAGGTTGTTTTCACAGCTGAAGTTGCAACATGCGTTATATCTTCAGCTGGTGCGGTTTGCTTTCACGGTACATTGTGTCCAACAAACCAAACCCTTCTAAAAACCTAATCCCCCTCCCTTGCCTGTGGTGGTGCTGCACCAAGAACCATTAAGGGAAATGACACGAAAACCTCTGAAGAAGAAGAAGACACTAAGCAAAACGTCCTTCACGAAATGTGAATAAAAATGGAGAGGCGTCGGATCTTAGTGGATGTCGGATTTCTCTTTAGTCATTCATAAAATACTACAAGCCATTTTTCCTGCTAGTGTTGGTTGTATTGCTGCATCGTATTGTGCTTTCTGCTTTTGGAAAGTCTTAGCAATGTCAATCACACTCGTGTATGCACATCCTCCCCCTTGTTCGCTGCTACGCTACAGCTAGTTCCCCACAGCAGAGCCTGCCATGAATGCTCAGGCTAGTTAGCATAGCAACCAATGACATTGGATAAACAGTGAGTTGTTTCTCCACCATTAGAACACTAAGCAAGATGAAAAAATTTAGGTAAATTTTTTCACAGATTATCTGTCTCGTCTTTTCCTGTAATAACAGCGACAACATGGCAAGAGTTTTAAATATATAAAAAAACATAGTTCATAAAAGTTACCTACTGTAGTTGTAACGTCTTTCAAAAGGCTGTTTCCATGATGCTCTCAAGATTGAAAAATGCATATATAAACATTTCGAAATAAAACATGTTAGTCCACCTCAATTTCAAAATAATGGGAAAAATTTACTCCTAAAATAAGAATTTTTGCAATTTATTTAATTAGGGTATTTTACTGTAGCGTGATGTTAAAATGGATGTATAACTGTCTCCATTACAAGCCAGCTGTCATTCCTTTCACCGTCCCTTTTATGTCTTGAAGATCAGAGGTGAGACGCCACACTGCTGAACAGTTGGCAAAACATTTTCTGGTGAGGTGAGCAGATGATAAAATTAGTGATCTAATTCTCTTTTTGGCTTACATGTATTCTGTGATGTTTTTTAATAAAATCTCAAGTGCCCAAACAACAGATTTTCCTCTGTCAACGATCTTTAAGAAATAAAGATCCAAGTAAATTTTAAAAGCTATGCGATGAAAAATTATGCCCACCACATGCTTCAGAAGTACATAAAAACACCTTAAGCACCAATAATTTTGGCCTATTCTTTCACGAAATGGTGCTTCAATAAAGAAATTAACTGACTGCTATTAAACTTCAGATGGGGGACAGATGGGGGACAATGGGTCTACAATAAAAAACAGAGGAGTTCACGGTCAACTTAGTGACCAGCAAGGCATCCTGGTGTTATGGCTGAAAAATAACCTAAAACCTAATGTGCATGTAGAGGGTCAACACTCTGGTGCGGTGAAGACTCCAGGAACACTAAGGACGTTTTCATAGCGGATATTCTGGTAGACTCGGTTCGATCAGGGAACCAAATAGAAACACTTGTTAAATTTTCAGCTGGTGTGGTTCGCTTTCACATGGCACAGTCTCAAACAATCCAAACCCTGTGAAAAACTTGTTCACCACCTCACCTGTGGTGGCACTGCATCAAGAGCCACTGAAGGAAACGACATTGAAGAAGATATTGAATGCAAATTCCTTCTTCACTGAATGTTAACTAAAATGGAGTGGCATCAGGTTTTAGTGACTGTAGGATTTGTCTTTAGCAGGAGAAGACGAGCCATTTCTCCTGCTATCGCTAGACTCGTGATTTTGTTTTGGTTGCATTTACCTAGAATTCCCTGCACTATAGTCCGCTTCCTGCTTTTGGTGCGGTCTCCAGTCTGCTTGCGTCCACATATGCATTCGAACCAAACCAGATTTTATTTCAACCGAGATGAGACCTACGTGTTTAGACGGAGCAAAGTTTGCTTTCTTGGTCTGGATCAGAGTTTGATTGTACATTCACACCTACCCAAATATAAAAACCACACCTTCTAGGTAAATGAAGTGGAGTTGGATTAATGTCTTACCCTCTTGGCATAGTGTTGACACGTACCTCAATGCTCCATAGTAGCAAACTGTCAAAGCTGTCACACAATTGATGAGGTGATCAATTGCATTTGATCAGCAGCAGCTGTATGCTACTTACCATCTTTAGTCCCAAACGCAGAGTTTTTCCATTTTGATTCAGTCTTACCCATGGAACTGGTAAAACCACGTTGCTTGTCAACAAACCTCACCTACTGTTAGGTTGTTGAAAACCGAGCAAAAATGAGGGAAAAATTAGACCTAACAGTTTCCCTTTACATGCAAAAATCCGGATGAGAAGACAAACTGTGAAAATCGGAATCAAATTGTCGACACATTTCACTTTAACATCTTTTCAGCTGAGAGTGTAACAATAAAATCCTAAAACATTTGGCACTCTCAATATGGCAATGGCATAATTTAGATTTCAGCACATAACACTTTATTTGGGAAAGACATGCTCCCTGCCACACAGTGGATTATTCTTAACACAATATGTTATTTTGATCATTTAAATGCCTGAACTGAACAGTAACAGCCACATTTATTGCCACTCCTGGTAAGAATGAATAAAAATATACAATTTTGCTTTATCACATACTTATTCTCAAAAATAAAAAAGGCAAACCTTAAACTTAAAAGCACAGGGTTCCAGGTAAAACCCTAATTAACTCTGTGTTTCTTTTTCATGGTAGCAGAAAAGGCTCATTTCTGGCATCACACTCAAACAACCCATTACCAAGTAAATAGCATCCAATGGTCGTCAAGGAGACTTGTTGACCCTAAGACTCGACTCCTTCCTGCAATTTCTAACTGTGAGGTTTCCCGTTCTACCTCTCTTACTACAGCATTTACTGTGTGTGGTGGCAAAATATGCACAGGCCCTCATGAAGCCCACAAACCAGTGGCAAACAGAAATGAGCCTCTGTTTGACTTTTTATCCATCATTACCAGGATGACAGTGTGTGTAGCTACCACCGTATTCATCCATGTTTGTTTTTTTCCCATTTCATTTTCCCTTGGTCATTATGCAACACGGCCTCTGTTCTAGAAATCTTATCTCCACATTTCTCTGTTTACATTGTGTTTTTTGTGGTGACGTGTAGGAGCATTTCTACCTCGAAAGTGGTGTGGCTTCTGAATAGTTCAATTTTGGTCTCATCTTACCAGGAAATTCTTATATGGTTTTAGTGGTAAAGAATAAATGAGCTATGATTTTTCTTCAGCAGAGGAGTTCTATGCAGTAAGTCGGAGCCACTTCAGTGGAGTGCTATATATGTATATATATATATATATAAAAACATTTATTCCAAGTCTTTCTGAAGCTCTTTGCTAGTAGTCTTTGGTTTCTGGTAAACTATTGTGGCAATTATTTTTGATTACTAGCAAAGGAAGCGAAGAGCTCACGGTCATGGATGGTGAAAACTCTGTTGGATATTATCGCTCAAATGGTTCTCAGTGGATCACCAAGACGTTTGAAAAATGTCCCTAACCAATGCAATTAGCATTTCTAACAATAGCTGTGTTTCCATTACAAATGTAAGCAAATCTTTGTCTATGTTCCGCTAATGCAAAAAAAAAAAAACAGTCAAAAAACAATTTCGCAATGGCGATGTTCCCATTAAATAAGAAATGAAATTAAAATCACACTAGCATTCATCATCTATCAGCCTTCAGGTTGGCGTCTTATTCAGGCGTTGGAGCGACAAACCCCTTATGCTTGCATGCGGCTACGCGTGCAATGTTTGGGGGAAATTGCAGTCGGTGATTTTACAGAAAAGCTATGGATTCAATACGGTTGAATGACACACAACTTTTTATGAACTGTGAGGCTGTGAGAGCTCTGGTGGAGCCAGCTTCACATTGTCCGAAAAACAGCAAAAACAAACCATCATCCTCCTACCACGTCCTGTTGTCTTCTTCTGCGTTTTCGGCAGTAGTAGCATCCAGCTCTTGATCATGTGACTCGTAAGATGCAAAAATAATTCAGATACGGCTGAAAACCCATGTCATGCACAAAAAAAAAATTTTAGCAAAAAAGTTATTTTCATAAGGATTTGCGCAATTTTATGATTAATGGAAACGCAGCTACTAAGGTTTCAATGGTCTTCAAAAAGTGTTTACCTTTTGCCCATCATGATATACTTCTTCTGAAAAACCTTTCATCAGTGAAGTATAAAGCAGTAATACTGTGTAAATTAACAAACTGAGACTGCTTTCTAAATACTGACAGATTTCAGCTGGTTCCTTGGCTTTCTTTCCCTTGCTTCTTTTCTCTGTTATGATTTATGGACTTATCAGTTGCATTATTTTTGCATGTAGCTACCTTAGATTGTTGACATCATGTTAAAATCCCACTGAGAAATACATTTATTGAGAAAGACATTGTGTTAATTACTTATTTTCCCTGTTATTTCCCTCCTTTTGTTGTATATGTATATCAGCTATGCAGGGAAATTACAATAAACTAATATCACTGGTGTTTTCTCCCACCAGAAGGATTTCTATTTAAAGGGCATCAATCACAACATTGTCTGTTTGTCCTGCGTTCCTTTAAAATTAATATTATCTGACGCCCGCACAGCATGCTTTTTCCTCTCATTTGAACAAAAACCTACTTCCACCTTGTTGAACCCTTCCTATTTTTGCATAACAGGGCCAGAAATGTGCCAAGCAATTTGTGAAATTGACAAGGAGGCTAATTATTTGTTACTGACCCGGGTTACTCTTCTCAAAGAAGGAAAGAAGACGGAAAAAAGAAGACGGTACGCATTTGAGCAATACCAACAGCAAAGTTTATTACGACAACATCAGTAGAGAGAAAGAGAGAAAAGGTCACAAAGTACTGTGTGAAAGAAGCCTACTGTTACAAGAGGTTTTCGTGAAACTAACACTTTAAAATTAAAAATTAAAACTCAAGTCATTTTTGATTACAAGAAGCATGCAGTCAGCAGTGGAGGCAGAAAAAGAACAAACAAGAAGGTGAAAACGGACAAACAAAAATCCGGAGGTAAAGAAGCAGAAACCAGAAAGAGAAGGCACATTCACAGACTAGAATCAGCAGTTTTTAGGGAGTTGACAAACTCTTGACTGTTAGTTAAGCAACAGGTGGTTTTGGAAAAAGGATTTGAGTACAGAACATTTGGAAGGCCTGGTTGAGAAGATAACCCAAAGAACAAGGCAAGGAGGAAGTAACCCTTTGAGGCCCTGCAGGGGGAAAAATAGAAACACGGGCAGAACAAGTCGAATTTAGAGAGCAAAGAGAAAAGCAGCAAGATCTTTACATTTGGTCAAATGTGAGCCGAGATACTAAAAACAGAAAGGAGAATAATTTCACATCTGCCTTAATTTGATGGAAATGAGAGGAAGTTAAAGCACTCAAAGGGTTACAGAAAACAAAGCAGGCCATCTTACACCTGACCTCCCAGAACGGGCCTTAAATACATCCAATCAGACAGATTTAAAGAGACAGTATCCTTTTTTCTCTTGCTACAGTGATTGTTTGTCAGAAATAACCCTCTTGGGTTTGAAAACACTAAAATTCATCACTAAATACTGCAGGACACATTGAACATTAACAGTTTGCATCACAGCAAGACCAAGGAGTCTCTCTCTAGCCTCGAAATAAGACAGTTAATATTCCTGTAATAAAAATACACTACTAAAATCTTTATGTATACATTTCTTCTTGGATAAAAACAGCTTGCAATACGTTTTTTCGTTGTTGTTTTTTTATGCATAAAATGCTCACCATCTTTTATGTTCTTGTCAATTTCACAAATTGAAAAAAAGCAGGCACACTGCAGCAAAAAAGCAAGGCAGGAAGGGTAATGCTAACTTCACTACGTTCTCAGAGAGCCAGAACCGCAGAGCCACGGCTGAGAAATCCATGCGGCGTTCATTGAAGTAAAACAAAAAGGGACGAAAAAAGAAAAAAAAAGAGAATAAAACGAGGATCTGAGTCCATTTGGTAACTCACAAAAGAAATACTGTCTCTTTAAGAATACAAACAGTTGCTAAAACACAGTGCAAAGCGTATAGAGAGGGGCTCAAACAGCTCAGCCTGCTACATTAACAACAGGTTAGTTGCTCTTCAAGAACAGTAGAGAAAGAAGATTTTACAGAATTTTATTTCTTAGGAATGTATCGATGTTTCCATGGACCAGTTTTTTTCTTTTTTTTTTTGCAATATTTGAGCTTGTTTAAGTTAGCTGAGAAGACCTTTAAGGAATATGTTAGAGCATGTTTACATTTCTGTTTGTTACTTTCTCCAGTAAAACATGCTGGATGAAATGATTTGCTGTGCAAATGTATTTGCAACCCTTGAACTATTCCACATTTTGTCGCAGTACAACCACAAACGTCACGGTGTTTATCGGGATTTTACGTGATGGATCGGCACATAATTGTTTAGTGGAAGGAAATGTTTAGTTCTGATGGAAGAAGAAGCTGCTCTGGTCAGATGAGGGTCAAATCTATGTGCAAAACACAAAGCGTGAGGAAAAACTAAACCTGAACGGCACATGAAGCATGGTGGTGGAGGGGTTATGCTGTGGGGATAGTTTCCTTTAGATCAGACACTGCTGCAGCAGGACACAGGTAAATTTAGCTGGATGATAAATTGTGCCAGGAATTATTGCGATAAACAATATTTTTGAGAATATTGTCAGTCAACATATCGATAATGGCATCTAAATGCAAGTTTTCCCTCTGAAAGACCAATAAACTTTAACTTCGTAAAGTCAACACTGGAAATGGAAGATATCTTAAACATCCAAAATAAAAACAACCAAAAACAATAAATAAAATAAAAATATAAACCACATGCAACTGAAACTACATAAAACGGATTATGAAGTCTGTACTCAAAATTGCCATTCAAAATATATGAATCATTGGAACGGAAATGATTGAGTTTATTTAAATTTATCGTATGATTATTATTATTTTTTGGTCAATTGTGACGGGTGTAGATATTTGCTTTTGAGTTTGCAGTCGACCAACTGTGGTTTAGATCAAAGCACCTTTATGAGTTAATTCAGCCAGAATCCAAACCTGAATCCAACAGAGAACCTACGGCAGAGTTTCGAGATTCATATTCAAACATTTCCCAGCCAAAACAACAGAACTGCAACTATTTTACAAAGAAAAATCGGCAAAACCAAGAGGTGCTGAATCATCGCTAAAAGACTTGAACCTGCACTGTAACAACGGGTAAAACATGGGGTGTGCCGATAAACTAAACTTGATTTTCTCAATTTTGGGAGATTGGTAATCGGCAGATGGTTGGTTATGATTATGCACCTCCACAAAAATCTGTAAAAGTCTTTCTCTCTACAGTGACGAAGGTTAACAACAGTCACCCCAAATGTTTTTAGCAACTTTTCCAATGAAAAATAATCAGTTTCGGCCAAAATCAGAATCGGCAGGTCAGGCTTTATAAAGATCGACAGAAAACTGCAATTAGTGCACCCCTAATGTAAAACACTTTTCTGATTTTTAGAAGTAAAAGATTAAAAAAAGAAAATTTCCTTCCACCTCCCAATTATGTGGTGCTTTATGTTTGTCTACCAAACAATTTACATTTAAATCCAGCGAAGCTTGGGGTTGTTCAAACGAATATATATATATAAAATAAATTTGTGGCTGTTAACTGGATGACTAATGTTAGATAAAGACTGAGCAGAGCACTGTGGAGCATTCAACCAACCACAATTACTTAAAATCTCAGATTACCCAGCTGAATCGGGTGAGGCGCAATGAAACACGAGCCGTGAGGTGGAAGTGAGACGCTGGATGAATAAATGATAAGCTGTGGTGGGGGGGGGTGAAGAACAGGAAGTGCTGACCTGTAGCCTAACCTGAATATTAAGGAAACTGGGTTAATTTCCATTTAATACATGAACCACAACAACAAGCACCGAGGTGGAGTTGGACTTTGCCTTTGTCGACATGAGGTGGGGACTGAAAAATGCCTCAAAGCCAGAGGATCATCAAAAAAATAAATAAAAAAACAAAAAAAATACTGCAGAGTAATACGATATTTGATCAGACATAAATAGAGGACCGCATGCACTCACATTCAAGCACTCAAATCTGAAGTTTATATTGCATCCAGCAATAACGTCGCTGTAATAAAATAGATTCTCTCCCAGTTGCTGCATGCAAAATCTCCTATCAAAGGGGGCGAGATTTTCTGTTTCCACTTAATCCAAACTAGATTTTCTCGGACGCCATCGGCACACGGCAGCTGAAAACGATACCCTTCAGGTAACGATTTGGGATTTTTTTCCTAGTCTATTGTGCAAAAAAAAGAGAAAAGAAAAGAAAAACCTGTGAGCTGAATAATTCAGATGATTGCCCCCACCGTCTCCTGTACTCATCTGTATTCAACCGGACCGCCTGTCGCCGCCGCTCGACACGGCAGCAACGCACGAATGGCACGCCGAGAGTGTGCCGCCGCCTCGGTGGGGACACAACAGGAAGCTTATCGGAGTCGGGCAGGCTGTGACCGGGGACCTCGACTATGAGCTGCGGCTGCGAATGCATCAGAACCCAGGCACTCGTGTTTAAATTAAATAAGGTATGAGGAGGAGGTGGGGGCTTTTATACCGACTTATACGGGGCAAAGGAGAAGGAAGAACGCGGACGTGAAAAGAGGAGAGGTATAAATAAATGAAATAAATAAATAAATAGAGAATAAAGAAAGAAAGATGTATGATGAAATGTCAAATGGAGGAAATGATGCATCTAATCTGATATGTTATAGGTACGGTGGCCCGTAAGTGCAAACTGCTTCAACGGATCACTAAACACGACTGCAAATTTAAATACATGACAACAAATTCAAAAGCACAACACTAACTAAGCACAACTACAAAAAAAAAAAGAACGAAATGAAAGAGGCAGGTCCCAGTGGGAGACATCGCTGATTGGAAAACGGCATTTTGACATTAGAACCAGAATTGGTAAGCTGGCAGCATCAACTAACTCCCTCTTTGTTTACCTGGCAATAACCAGTTGACTAACTTGTGCAGCAAGTTGAGCTTTTTAATTAGTTCCCTAACTGCTTAAAAATAAACAACAGCGTTGACTGAAAGCTGTCGATAAGCCAGTAAAGGTCACGCCACAAGTTTGAAAGCATTTGATTTGAAAAAAAAAAAAAATCACAACTAATAAATAATTATCAATATCGGCAATTATCGATAAACTGATATGAAAAACTTATATCATGATAAATTTTTCAGCCACATCGTCCAGCCGTAATCACTGGTATCATTAGAATGATACCAGAATTATTAGAATGATCTGGCGTTGGCATAAACGTGCCAACGCCAGATTGACTTCCGGTTCTAAAGCGGCGGCGTCCAATCAGTCTGCAGGTTCCCCCTAGGACCGACCTCTTCTGTTTACTTAATTTGTAGTTGTGCTTTGTTGACGTCGTGTTTTTGAATATGTTGTGTTTTCAAAGACGTATTTGTGTTTAGTGACTTGTCGATGTGTTTTGTGCTTCAGGGCCACCGTATGCAGGAGCATCTGAGCATATTCTCTTCAACACAGATCTCATTTAGTTGCTTTTTGACCATATGTTTGGTGATTGCGTTTTTTTGTAAGTGGCTAGAGTGAGAGCGGAGATACCGGCTGGCCTCTGAAACAACACGGCGGTGCGGCTGGGCGGAGCCTCACCAGAGCAAACGCACTAGTTCCTCACCTGTGGCGGGGGGCTGGTGGGCCGAGAGGCCCGGCAGATCCAGGGAGCTGTCTGACATCACGTGCTTCAGGTCCCCGCCCATGTCCGACAGCTTCATGTCCAGCTGCACGGACAGCGCGTCCTCCGAGTCGTCCTTCCCCGCGCTGCTGCCGCCGATGGATGGCAGGTCCAGCGACTTGATGGATGCAGAGTCCTCCTTGCCATGCTTGAAGGCGGCCACCTTGTCCACCAGAGTCTTCTCAGAGGCACCGAGCGCCGTGCAGAACTTCGACGACTGGAAGTCAGCGAAGTCGTCCGCGTCGCTCCTGAGGGAGGAGAAGGAGCCGCCGCCGCCGCCGCCTACGCCGCCTACGCCGCCTACGCCGCTCTCTTTGGCTTCGTCGTAGGAGACGGCCCCCTCCAGAGACAGCTGCTTCAACACGTCGTACTTGTCCGAGCCCTGCTGAGGCTTCTTCGCCGCACCGCCCTCGCCTCTTGGCTCGCCGCCAGAACTTCCGAACGCCATGAAGTCGGCAAAGTCATCCTGAGTGGCCGCCGCTGCCCCTCCTGCTGCCACCGCCGCCGGGGCAGATTCTGAGGAGGAGCCGAAGAGGGCAAAGTCACCAAAGTCATCCGAGGGAGGTTTGGCTCCGCCGGGGAGGAGGCCTAACGATACAGGTGGGAAAGTGCCAGGGGGTTTTTCGGTGGATGCGGGAATGGAGGAGAAGAGGTCCAGGTCGGCCATATTGAGAGGATTTTTGGGCTGGGAGAGAGACACTGCTGGCTGCTGCTGTAAAGTCTGAGAGTTGGGAAAAGCAGAGGGGAAAGCGGGCGGAAAGATCTTGGCCTGATCAGAAGGGTCTAGTGGAGAGACGCTGTCGGCGGTTTTAAAGTCTGTGAAGCTGTCGTCGGCATTGACAGACTTGAAATCTGCGAATCCTTCCCCTTGAAAAAGAGAACGGAGGAAAAGATCAGCAACAAAAAAGAAAAAAAAAACATAATCCTCACTGTAACAGCCAACAATTCAATTTAAAATCCTGTAAGAGGAAGAGTGAGTTTGCTGCAGGACGCCTACAGTCCGCTGAGAATGGTAAACTTCCAGTTCTTGTGATGAACTGTGTGCAACATGTCCAAAGAAACGGCACACATCAAACAACGCTCAACCAGTCACAAGTTTACATCCACTCACTCATGATCAGCATGAATGTCATTAATTTTGGGGCTTTTAATGACACATCTGTAATATTTTTTGTCCAGGCTGGAATGCTATTTACAACAAACAAGTTTATTAAACAAGAGTCGGTTAGACAATCCACAGAAATGTATTTGCTCTGATCTCTACAAGATAAAAGTAATAGACTCAAATTCAGTTCCACTGATTTTTGAACATTGATAAGGGTTACATACTTTTTTTTAACATTAAAAAGGTTTAATGCACTTTGGCTTCATATTTTTGGACCACTCTTCTTAGTAGAAAATGTAAAATGAATTTATATTGGTATTTTAGTACAGGCCTGACCTGTAAACACAGTTTGGTCGTTTACAGCAGAATTTGTTCTATCCATCCTAAAGCCTGCCATATCACAACATGCCGAGGGCTGAACGGAATGGAAAACCTATCACAACGTAAACATTTTATAACAAAAACTATTGATCACTTTTGTTTTAGATATCTGAAATATAGCCAAAATGGTTGCGTGACCATTCCTCTTTTATCCTCAATTTCCTCTCGAGCTGTTGTACTCATTTTCTCCTTTGACTCTGTGCCGCCAATTAATTTTTTTAAGCAGTTATGAGACACAGTGACAAAACCTTAAAGCTGGCTGCAGGTTAACTCTTTAGTTACCTAGCAACAACCCGTTGAGTAAATTGCGCAGCAGCACTTTCAGGTTTGCCCACCGTGTCTCATAACTGTTTAAAAGTAAAACACAAAGATCTGGAGGGAAAACTGGATAAAACAAGCGCAGTCACCAGTTTGACTGTGTTTAAGATATTTTAACCAAAAAACTAATCAACAATCATTGATATTGACTGATATGAAACGATTATATCGTGATACTTTTTCAGTCATATCGTCCAGCCCCATTTAAAAACCCCAAATTAATGCGACTCTGATGATGATGAGCGTATGTAAACTTTAGACAAACATCCTACGCCCACATGATCATGCCACTGGGAAATTCAAATTGCAAAACTTACAATCTTTATTACTTTTACCAAATGAACAAGAAATAATAGTCAAGATGAGCATTTTCTGCACTGATAAAAAAAATACTAAACACTATAAAAATGTCTCATTTGTGTTGCAAAAAAAATATCATACAACAAGATGTTGATTATGGCACAAACCAAAACTCAGATTATATTAAGTTCAAAATATCTTGACACACTGTTGCAGTAATATATGCAGGGACTGAAAGAGAGAATCTGTCCGCATGGCAGCTGCATGGTGGAAGAGGGAAAACTAATGGGCTCATTAGAGAAGATGGAGCCCGACAATGCCAAAGAAAGGTCACAGCAAAGCATGACTTACTGGAGTCGGAAGAGGAGCCCCCATCAGAAGCTGTTCTAATGAAGCACGGGTGGGAAACACACTGGGATCAACATGGGACAGCGTAAACACGGAACAATGCTGTCATGGCGCGTGACGGCTTTTCCCAATTTGCAACTACATGTTTTACTAGAAATAATCTGGCTCTGACCCCAAACCCATTTTCATGTATGGATATGTTTTTCTTTCTCATGGAAGATGTGAAACAAGTCTTCTTTAAACAGCAGGAAAAACAGAAATTAGACTTGAAACAAAGAGAAGTTGAGTTTCTTACCGACTGTTTTCTTGTCAGCAGGTTGCTCTAGCTGTCTGAATACACTGTATTTGTCCCCAGCATCTAAACAATGAAACAGAAAAATGAGTCAAAACCAGGTGAGCTCTACCAGGGGGCACTGACCACACTCTTCAGTGTGGATGTTGTAACTGAAGGAAAAATACCCAACGTTAGCCATCTTCTGTGTCACTGAGGTCTTTAAAAACAAGAAAGAGGAAATAGAGTATATTTTATGACAAACGAATCATATCTATGATTTATTAAGACTGTAAGAGCTGAAGAATTTCAAAAGATAACAGTAAGGGTGAATGGAACTCAACAAAGTTGCTCTGCTGTCGGCTTTAATTGCTTTGGAATGTGCTGGAGTTGGAAATAGGTCAGTAAGGTAAGCCGTTTCCATCGCATCGCTAAGGACAAGTGATGGACACTGCTGTCTAATCATGCAAACCATTTAACATTAGGGGTTGGCAACCTGCATGAACATATGACTGTGACTGCATGACACAACATTCTTCAAAGCACTACAAACACAAATATTGCTCTTGAAAAACATTTCCATTTGAAAAAATTCTTCTTCTTTAGAAAAGAGTGACTCATATCAGCACAGTGATGGCATTTAATCCTATTTTTGATTTTACTGATATTCACTGATGCTCTTGTGGAACAAACTGTGGGGAAAAAAAGCAAAAATAATGTTTGCAATCACAATGTCAGTTTTGATGGGGTTTTTTTCAAATTTACCATCTGTAACTAAAATTTATCACAATAAATCAAATTTCTTTTAATGCAAAATTTTTTCACAATAAATGATAAACAATGCAATATATGTAGGCCTGCCACAGTGACAAATTTTGCTGGACAATAAATTGTTTCAGAAATTATTGCGATAAATGATAATATTGCTATTTTGAGACCATTTTCAAGTAATACATTGATAATGGGAAAATAATGCAATTTTGACCTCTTAAAGACTAACATACTTTCACAGCGTAAAAAAACACTGAAACTGGAAGATACTATAAATATGCAAATAAAACATAAAAAATAAAAACAATAAATAAAATGGAGATAAAAAAACACAAGCATAAATGCCCTTAAAAAAAATAATCAGAATAGAAACGATCTAGCTCATTTTAATTTATCATGCGATTAATTGATTAATTGGTTATTGCAACAAGCCTAGATTCATGCTCACTCCTATTTAAAATATAAAAATACTTTAACAAACAAAATGACTGCCGTGTTTAACTTCAGGATAATATTTTCTAAGCATGAACGGTCTTTGTTTTTCTACGTGGCTGTACTTGTCGGTAATATGTCAGCGAGGACAGACGGTGCTGTAAACATCAGAGCCAACATGTTGCGCTACCTGAGACGGGGGGAGCGGGCTCTGCGGGCTGATCTGCAGACAGCTGCTTGAACACGGCGTACTTATCGGAGGACGTGCCAGAGGAAGAGGACGAGCCAGACACCGGAGTCAGCATGGCGGCCGTGCTGCAGGGACGCACGAGCTTCGTTCAGATACCATGAAGTGTGAACACCAACAACAAAACTTTGCATCGTTTTTTTGGTTAGGTTTAAGAGATTTTCTTTCTTTCTTTTTCAGAAAAAAAGGCTGCAAAAGAAATACATCTTACATCGCAATAAGTGGTATAAAAGACAGGATATCTTGTGAATATGTCGTCAACGTAATATCAGTCTGTGCAATATCGATATCACAAAAGGATGTTTGGGGTGTAATAATTGGTGGTTAGTATATTCCACATGTTATGAAGAGAGAAAATAAGAAAATTGGAAAGATTTTCTAATATTGTGTATCTGCAATTAAAAATCCCCAACAGAAGAATCTGCTGCAGCATTTAGTCCGGCCAGAATTTCTATCCACCAGTGATTGTATCCCACACGCAGACCCACTGGTTAACAAATGGGTCAGTTGTTTTCATACCAATTATTACTGATTATTGTTCTCTGAGAAATATCACTTGATCAAGTTTTTCTCTAACATTCCACACAACAAAATAAATAATAAAAGTGTACATTATTCCTGCGTATATTCTATTGAGTCAGTATCGATATCAGCCAACCCAACGCTGCGATATTGGTATCAGATCGGAAGTGAAAAATATTTACAACCCTTCCAAAGCATTTTTACTGATATGGTAAAAAATGACTGATATAAGCTGATACTGATGTTAGTGCCAATATATCATGAATCAATAAAAAAATAGCAGCCAAGATTTGCTCCATTGTCACGTTCTAATCCAAACCTTACCAGCTTCAAATTTGCAAATTTTAATTAAATTCAATTCAAAAATACTTTATTAATGCTAAAACGAAATTTAATAATTACTAATTAATAATGAAATCTCAACCAAACACCCCAAAAAACGACATTTAAAATAACTAACTAGACTACTGGTAAATTATCTCCCATATTCAGGACGTAAGTGTAGTTATGGCTACCGGTTCGACTCTCGCATATGATTTATCTGAACAGCTATCGCTAACTGCGAGGATTTCTTTCAAAACCTAAAAAGCTAGAACTATAAAGACTCCTTTGACTTAGATGTTTTTTCTTTCCTGCTACTCTCTTTATCTCTGTGTAGATAATTGCCTTGCAGATCCGTCTCACTGAAAGAGCAGTCTGTGGGAAAGGAGCCTAGAAAGTAATATAGAGAAATGAGGCTCTACTGTCCACTGAAATCAATTCATTAAGACATGACCCGAGCTCATTGCTATTCAGAGGAGGTTATTGCAAGACATTAAGGCGGTCGGTGTAAGACAGACAATGAGCTGCGCAATTATTATGCTAAATAACTGGGCTATAAATAACCAACGGCAGCTGAATATTTGACACTTGTCTCTGCATATAATCACAGCTCTTCTTCAGAGAAGGTAGTCTGCATGCAGAAGGAACGCCAACTATGAAGTATATCGGCATTATAGAGGTAAACTCCACTTTATTCATGTGACTTTTTAAAAACACTTAAAATTGGAACATTTCAACTCATGGAAAATATTTTCCTTGGTGGAGTCTCATCCTCACCTGTTTGGATGTTGGTGTGTGGCAGCAGGAGCAGCAGCAGCGGTGGGAAAACTTCCTCCGGATTCACCCTGGAAGTCAGCGAAGGCCTGGTCTCCGGCTCCGGCCTTCGGCGCACCCTGGAAGTCCTGGAAGTCATCGTCGTCGGCTTTGCTCCCCTACGAGAACGTGTGCGGAGGATTTTATAACAGACCAGCATAAAAAAGTCCATATTTGTAGAGTAGAAGGTAATTGAGACATGGTTTAATAAATGCTTAATAAAAATAAATGCGGTGTGCATTTGTATTCAACCCAAATGAGTGAATACGTTGAAGAACCACCTTTTTCCGCAGTTACAGAATATCACAGATTGCAGTTTTCTGGTCAATCACAATCTTTAAAAAGCCTGACTTTACTAATCCAATTCTGCCTGATTTCCATTTTTTTTTTGTCTGAAAAGTCAGAAAATATAGCTACAAAGTGAACAGTTGCTCACAGTTTCCCGCAGTATATTATAAGCCTGCCGGGCCACCAGGCTTTACTTGCACCCCCACCAGGCTGTTAAACCCACTGTTTACTGATTTTACAATTTTTATTGTTTAACTTTTTAAGACTTTATACCGTATTTTCCGGACTATAGAGCGCACCTTGTATAATTTTCCTTCCATTTCACATTGAAGCTCTACTTCGTTTGGCACCAACATGACATTGTCATAAAATAACATTAAAATGGACTTCCGGTTTGAACGTCATCGTGATGGCCGCGCTGTGAACGGGCTCCCTAGAGAACCTAAGAAATTGAAATCCCAACCCCACTTAAACGACGAAAACATACCTATAAAGGTGAAAAAGAACTGGGGTGAGCGAAATACTTCAAAACTGATGCTTTGTAACGCCAATAAGCGGACGTTTAAAGTCGAGAAAATATTGCTAGCATTTTAGCTAATGCCAACTGCTATTCATCTCGAACCTCCGGTCTGAAAAATTACCGCTGCACTTTTTGACTTGAACTAAACAAACAACAGTGATACTATGGCTGAATGGGAGACGGTATTGCAGGAATTAAGAGGCTTCCGACAGGAAAATAATGCGCATCTGGGGGAAATAAAAGAAGAAATTCGAAAGATGAACACCAGACTAGATGAGGCTGAGGATCGGATTGAAAAAGCGGAGGAGAGGATTTTAACCACGGAGGACGCCGTCACTGAAATAATAAAGCTACAGATAAAGCTGGAGGATAAACTAATGGACCTAGAAAGCCGTACACGAAGAGAGAACATACGCATTTATGGCGTACCCGAGGCGGCAGAACGGGACTCGGCGTCAATGGGTGACTTTGTGGAGAAGTTGCTCCGTGAGGGCTTGGCGCTGTCCCAAGACGAGCTCGACATACACATTGAACGGGCCCACCGCTCTCTAGGCCCTCCGCCTCCAAGCGACGCTCCCCCGCGATCTATTGTTGTGAAATTCCTCAGTTTTAAAACCAAAGAACTTCTCCTTCGCAAAGCATGGCAGAAAAGAGGATTTACCTGGAACGGCAAGCAAGTGAATTTGGACCATGACTATCCCCCTCTGATTTTGAAAAAACGAAGAGAATACGCAGACGTGCGCAAGATTCTGAAGGAGCAGCAAATCCCCTTTCAGACTCTCTTTCCTGCCCGGCTGAGGGTGAAATATGGAGATGAAACGAAGATCTACAATACAGTGGTGGAAGCTACTGAAGACATGTCCAGTAGAGGCTACGCTGTGCGGGTCGTTAAGTCACCAGAAACGGCCCTGGAGCATCTGAAGCAGCTGACCTGGAGCAGAGTACGCGGCGGACCGGGGAGTGGGCCAGCAAACAAGAGGCGGGACCCCGCAGCCGGCTACAAAGAAAAACTCAGAGCCTTCAAGAGGTCTTCCCCCGCGCACAAGGAAAATTAAGGTTTATTCACTCAGTTACTAACAATCAAGACTTGTATTTGGTTTATGAAGTACAATAAGTAAATAAGGCAGGTTTCTCACGGTGCTCTCTACACTGAGGCCATAGCCACCAAGGGCCCCTTCATCAACCGATGAAGAAGCTGCCTCTGGAGGTGAAGCAGGGTTCTCATCTGAGACCCCCACCTTGGAAGTCAAGAGTTCAGTTTGAGTTCTGTTTGTTCTTAATGTTGACTTTTTTATATGTTTTATGTTCAGTGTTTTTTAGAGTGAGCGGGGAGCCCAATAATCTTTGTGATATAATTAAGAAATATAAGTTAGATGAGTAGCAGGTTGATAAAATTGGTGTCAAACAACATTAATGGCTTACATAGTCCAGTAAAAAGGCAGAAAGTCCTATCTAAATTTAAGAGAGATAAAGCCCAAATTGTTTTATTGCAGGAAACACATCTACCGGATAGCGAGCATGTTAAGTTAAACAAGATTGGTTTTAAACATGTGTTTTTTTCGTCCCACAATTCTGGGAGGCGAAGGGGAGTGGCAATTTTGTTATCTGGAATTCTTAACTATCAACACATATCAGAGTACAAAGATAAAGAAGGTCGCTACATAATGATTACGGGCAGGATTGATGGTATCATGACCACCATCCTGAATATATACATTCCACCGGGCAGTGATTGGTCCCTGTATAGACAGGTTCTCGAAATTGCAACAACGAGGAGTCAGGGAACTTTAATATGCGGGGGTGACTTCAATATTTTATTAAACACCAAATTTGATTCTTCTAGTGGGAAAGGCGATGGACGAAATATTGGTAAGAGGATGGGACACCTCATGGACGATTTAGGATTAGTTGATGTATGGCGAGAACATCACCCAACTAATAGAGAATACACCCACTTCTCTCACCCTCATAACTTATATTCTAGGTTAGATTACATTCTTACGTTCAAGAATGATTTGTTTAAAATTAAAACCTGTGAAATCGGTCCATGTACAATCTCTGACCATAATCCAGTTTACGCTGATATTTGTCTGAATGGGAAAAAGAGATCTACATTATGGAGGATGAACACAAATATTTTAAACTACCCAAACATTAAAGAGAAGTTAAAAAAAGAAATAGAAAATTATTTAGCTCAAAATGATAATGAGGAGGTGTCACCAGGAATATTATGGGATGCAATGAAGGCAGTGATTAGAGGGAAAATAATTAGTATATCCACCCACCTAAAAAAGGAAAACATACAAAAACGTAAATACCTGGAAGATAAATTGTTAAAACTGCAACACGAACACTCTGTGACTATGAACGACAGCATTAAATCGGATATAGCAAAATTTAAAAAAGAATTAGACGACTTAAGCATGGTTGAAGTACAGAGAAAAATAATTTTTAACAAACAGCAGTACTGTGATGTAGGCGGGAAATCATTAAAACTTCTTTCATATAAACTCAGAAAGCAGCAAGCAGAGAGGACTATACACAAAATAAGAAATCCTTTAGATGGCCAATTAGAAACCGAAGAGGAGAAAATTCAACAATGTTTTCAGAACTATTACAGAAAACTTTACTCCCAAACCCATGTAGATAATAATCAAGATGTTAATACTTTTCTGTCTAATTTGGAGTTACCAACAGTGACGGAGGAACAAAATAAATTGTTAGTATCCACAATAACCAGAGAAGAAATTCACTCGGCAATTAAAAGATTAAAAGGGGGTAAAATGGCAGGATCAGATGGATTTGGCCCAGAATGGTATAAAATAATGCAGGACCATTTGACTCCCATCTTGCAGAAAACATTTAATTGGGTAATGAAGGGAAAAATTGTACCCCCATCATGGAAAGAAGCAATAATCTCTATAATTAAGAAAGAAGGAAAAGACAACCTAAATTGTAGTAACTACCGCCCAATCAGTGTATTAAATATTGATTATAAGTTGTTCACTTCCATCATCTCTAAGAGACTTGAAACTATCCTACCAGGACTAATACATAATGATCAAACAGGCTTTATTAAACATCGACAAACTCAAGATAACATTAGGAAAGTTTTACATATTATGAACCAGGTTCACAGACAAAAAATAGAGACTTTAGTGTTTAGTTTAGACGCCGAAAAGGCATTTGATTCTGTGAGGTGGTCCTTTTTATACCAGGTTCTTGAGAGATTTGGATTTGATAAATCTATAATAGATACTATATCTGGGTTGTATGATAAACCAACAGCCAAAATTAAAATTAATGGAGACCTTACTGAATCACTCATACTCGAGCGAGGGACTCGACAGGGCTGCTGTTTGTCGCCACTCCTCTTCGCCTTGTTTATAGAACCATTGAGCCAGTGGATCAGACAAAGACGGGATATAATTGGAATAAGGACCATAGGAGGGGAGCAAAAATTGGCATTATTTGCTGATGACTTGTTGCTTGTTATATCTCATCCTACTCAGGCTCTCCCCAAGTTAATGAAAATCTTATCAGATTTCGGTCTATACT
This sequence comes from Xiphophorus couchianus, assembly GCF_001444195.1. NCBI lineage: Eukaryota > Metazoa > Chordata > Actinopteri > Cyprinodontiformes > Poeciliidae > Xiphophorus > Xiphophorus couchianus. The sequence continues at coordinate 27,627,584 of NC_040245.1, read as the reverse complement.
CAGGATACAAGGTTAATGTGAACAAAACACAGGTTCTAGCGGTGAATTATGACCCACCAGCTGAAATTAAAAATTGCTATAAATGGAAATGGGAGGCAGATAGTATTAGGTACCTGGGGGTGGTGATCCATCGTGACCCTAATGAAATGTTTGAAGCCAATTATGCCCCCTTGAACATAGCCATAAAGTCAGATATCCAAAGATGGAACGCCATACCTTTTTTAGACCTACACTCCAGGATTGAGTCAGTTAAATTAAACATTCTCCCCCGATTTTTGTATTTATTTCAATCCCTACCAGTTCCCGTACCGTCAAAACAATTTGTAGAATGGGATAAGATGCTGTCCAAATACAGGGAAAAAAGCCAGAGTCAAATACAAAACTCTACAATTAAAAAAGGAAAAAGGGGGTTGTGGGCTTCCATGTTTACGAGAATATTTTTGTGCAGCTCAGTTGAGACCTTTGATATGTTTGTGCTGTCCGGATTACACTGCAGGATGGAAAAATGTGGAAGGGGAAACGGTCAAAACAATGCCGATTAAAGCCATAATAGCTGACACAAAATTACAGAGTAAAATTAATTTGGCAGATGAACCAATATCACAAGTAATGATATCTGCATGGAACGAAGCAATTAGAATCTGTGATTTAGAAAATGCCTCTAAACTCTTAAGATGGTGCGCTTATGATTCGGATTTCCCCCCAAATCAACAGGACGATAGATTCAAGAAGTGGATTTCAAAAGGCCTAACTAATTACTATTCCTTTGTCCATAAAGGGACGTTCCAATGTTTTGAGACCCTGAAAAGAAAACATGATTTATGTGCAGATGACTTTTTTAGATTTTTACAGGTCAGAAATTATTTTAATAAAGAGCTAAAAGTACATTTACATAATTTGAGATTTGTGGAAACGTTTATATTACTAACTAAATCAAAACCAGGTAAAACAATTTCCAGGTTATATGACGCCATCCTGCGGTGTAAGAAGGACAGCACTGTTTATATTAAAATGAAGTGGGAAAAAGAAGCCAGCCTGACAATTTCAGAAGAAGATTGGGGCCACATCTGTAAGATTCCATGGACAACAACAAGATCGAAGGTTTGGCGTGAATTCTGCTGGAAAAATATTATAAGATTTTTTATAACCCCAAAGCAGAAACGATACCAGGGAAGGGGTTTTACCTGCTGGAGATGTGGAAGGGATGACGCCAATCATTTCCATATTTTCTGGGACTGCCAAACCATTCAGCAATATTGGTCTCAAATCCATAACCATTTACAGAACATCTTCACGGCTAATTTTCCTTTAACTTTTGAATGCATATTTTTATGTAACATACCGGTTGACAAACTGAACTACAACGATCAAAAACTTCTGTTCATTTTACTGGCCGGGAGCAAAAAGGCCCTCACAAGAAAATGGCTTAAACGGGAACCTCCAACAACTAATGACTGGATAAATGTAGTGAAAGAGATCTATATACTGGAGAGACTATCTTTTTCCATTAATGTGCGGAGAGATGCTTTCTACAAGATATGGTCAAAGTGGACAGAATATGTTAAACCTGTTGTGTCTGATTTTTCGTAAACCTTGCTGTCATTCGGATTTATGCTCTAATTTGACATGTCAATTATTGGTCGGTACTCGGGTCGCCCCGCCGCTCCCATTTAAGTTTTTTTTTTTTCCTTTTTTCTTTCTCTCTCTCTTATCTAAACTTAGAAAATAGAGAAAGCATGTAACAATGTGAATGTAATCGGCGCAATTATATAATTGTATTGTAATGTGCCTTCTCAATAAAAATGTTAATATAAAAAAAAAAAAAAATAACATTAAAATGTTGGTCTATAATGTGACAATATGAGAAGCTCCGACACTTTAACCAGGGTCTGTACCTGTGCTGCTGGTCCGGGTGGGAAAGTGGCGATGAAACCTGGGTTCGTGGGCGGTGGAGCGTGCACGGTGGGTGCCATAGCCATGACTGGTACCGGTACCGGCGCTGCTGGTGTTGCCATGGACATGGAGACGGGCGGGTGGGTCATCATGGGCTGCTGGTGCGGAGGGATGACGGGGGCCAGGGCCATGGCCAGGCCCGGCAGGTTGGGCAGGGGCGGGGACGGAAACTGACTCAGTATTTCCACGTTCAACACTGGGAGGCCAGTCTAGAATGTAGAAAGATAGTTTTCACTAAATTCAAGTTAAAAATACTTTATTAGGTCCAAAAAATGCTAAATACTTATTTAAAGGAGCGGTATTATGTGTTTTCCAGGCACATAGTGCCATTATATAGCATAATCAAGTAAATATCCTACATTCGGTAAAAAAAAAATCTATGTACATCAGAAATTTGACTTTGTAATTTAACTCGCTTCTACCAGGTGCTTGGTCATTTCTGCTGGCTAGTCTGAAGTTGTGCGGTTGGCCGATGCCCAGATTTGCCCCAGCGCCTCCCGATTTGCCCCTCCCTCACGACTGGAGGAGACGGGAGGGAGGGGAAGCTTGAAAACTGCAGCTCCGAGGAGGAGTTTTATCTGAAAGGCGGTGCTAGGTCCACCCAGACGTTTTTGCAAAGCTCAATGGTTGCCGTGGAGATTAAAGGATTTCTCAAATATGCATGAAAGAATCAAAGCAACATTCCATGTATGTTTTTGATGAGGGAATACCATTACAACATGATGTAAAGCTCAAAAGAGTCAATTTTACACAATTTTAATGTACATTTACTGATTAAAGTGGTGAAAAAAGCGTCTTTAACAGACTCTGTGAGACTTATGGGGCCCTCTGGCAGTAAACTGTTGCTTTCCTCTCTGTTTCAGAGCGGATTTGCTGTGGCAGTAAGCACCTTGCTTGGGTTCGTTGTTTTTTTAAGGCCGTGGGAGATTTACATCACTGCCGGTGTTTTATTATTCCAGGGATGGAAGCGGTGGCACGCCGCGTTTCGTGAGCCGCCTGCAGATTTGCAACCCCCCAGCCGAGGGGGAAGCACGTTATGCGACAGGCTGGGGCTGATAAGAAGTCTCATGCTGAACTCGTATGACGGCAGGAGACGTCGGGCTCGCCGTGCTTCATGAGCCTGGAACTTACTAAGAATGCTGCTTTTTTTTTTTTTACATCTAACTAAAGTTTGACAGAGAAATGTGTTGAGGATTATTCCTGGAGTTGTTGGAATGGGGGTTATTTATTTGTTTGTTTGTTGCTGTTGTTACCTGTGCCACACCGATTAGTGCCAGTACGGTATAGAGCTCCTCCTTGGTCAGCATGCCGGGGGTTGTGCGGTTGGCTGATGCCCAGATTTGCCCCAGCGCCTCCCGGGGAAGCCCCGACGACATCAGAATGGGGTAGAGCTTCGCTGTGTCTATCCCCGCCGGAGTCATCGTCAGGTCCAAAACCTTCTTAAACATGTCTGCCAGGAAGAACAACCAGAGATTCATGTTTATTGAACATCTTTCACAATATACATTTTCTGACTTCGACCTTTAATGCATTTTTTCTGAGTTATTTTATATAGTTACACAAAGTAATACAGAATTGGTTTTCATCACTTAAAGAAAATTTAAATCTGACTAAATCCACGCCTTGGTAAATTTGTAGATGTTCCCTAATATTTCCACCTTCATATGAAGGGTAGGTCAGCGCAACATAACATTTTCAAAGCTTCTGGCATTATTTTAAATCTTAACCATACTTTTTTTGAAGCAAAAATTAACCTAGAAAATACATAGAAATTCCAATTTTCAAAATTCTCAAATATTTGACTTGTGACACTCAGAAGTGTCCAAGGTTTTTGTTTTTTTTCTAGATAATTTCGGAGTTTAATCTCAAAATTATTGTAATATTTTTCTCGCGAACTTTTGACTTTTGGACGTCAGAAATGTTCACGTTGTTACTAGAAAACCTCGGAGATTAATCTAAAAATTTCAGAATATTTTTTTTCCAGTAGAAATGTACTTCTTTTTTTTTGGCATTGAATTGAATAGAAATGCATGTCACACTTTCCAGATATTTGTAAAAAACACAAACACCAAAATTACGTACCAGTAAACTCAGCAGAAAATAAATAATCCAAAACTTAAACACTGATCCCGTCCTTGAGCGGAAACGCTTACCTGGGACGAGGCTGTCGTTGTAAACCCAGGCAGGCGGGATGGACTGAATGTGCTCTTGTTGTGGATACACAGCAACACCTGCTTTCACAAGCAGACCAGGAGACACTCAGTTAGTCGTTACGATGAGCGTCTCGTCTGGGCCTGCCGACACCTGAGCCCTGCTGGCGTTAAACTCAACAGAGGCGGAAAAAAAAGAGCTTGACATCTGCCGGGCTCGCTGCAGATAAATCACAAGCGTTTCTCTAAATCAGGCCATAAATCGCATCTTCAATGAGAAAATAAAAGTTAAAGAATACAATTTCCACACCAACAGTGATCAGAAAACTTCTTTCCAAAGAAAGACCACAAAAAACCCCCCAACTTTTTTCTGGTAGTGATGAAGTCTTTAAAGAAAGATTATCTGGCGTTTTATTTCTCTCAATAACAAGGACAGAAAAAAAACCAACCAGAAATAGCAAAGTAGCATGCACAATCAGATCAGATGGCCTCCCAAGAGGAATCTACCAATCCATGCGCATCCCTGTTAAAACCGAGGCAGCAGCCATGAGCCAGAGGTTGCTGTCTGGGTTTCAAATCCACAGTGAAAGAGAGACAGATGGCGGTTTATTAGTCAGCAGGAATCACCCAGAGACCCCGACAGACACGGTTCATTTCCAGGAGCAGAGAGAGAGGCTCTGACAAAGGCGGAAAGTAAGCAGAAACGTAGCGGAGGATTTACAGACAGCAGGACGGTACGACGGACATCGTAGATAGAAAGTCAAAAAAAAGTTAAAGAGTACATTTCCACCAAAAAAACTCTGAAATTTTGAGATTAATCTCAGGAATCTTCTAGAAAAAATTGTGGACATTTTCTGAACTCCCAAAGTCGAAAATTTGCAGGAAAAAAAAACAACTTCAAATTTTGTATTTGACCTCTTGTAAACTTGGAAATTTCTGGACATCCAAAGTCAAAATTGTTCGACTTTTGAAAAGTTGCCGTCATAAGTACTCTGGACCTGAGTGAAGTTGGCCCCCCCACCTTCTTCAAATTAGACAAAATTGGTGTCAATCAACTTGGCTACGTTTGTGCTGGTTTGTGCAGCAAAAATTTTCGTTTGTGCTGCTTCGGTTTTGAAGATATTAAGGAAAGGGTAAAGGTCAAAAGGTCAACCAGCCCCCCCACCTTCTTCAAATCAGACGAAATGGGTGTCAATCAACTCGGCTACATTTGTGCTGGATTGTGCAGCAAAGATTTTCATTTGTGCAGCTATCATTTTAAAGATATTAAGAGGGCTGGTTGACCTTTGATGACCTCTAAAACATTTCTTAATATCTTTAAAATGATAGCAGCACAAATGAAAATCTTTGCTGCACAAACCAGCACAAACGTAGCCGAGTTGATTGACACCCATTTCGTCTGATTTGAAGAAGGTGGGGGGCTGGTTGACCTTTGATGACCTCTAAAAACATTTCTTTATATCTTTAAAATGATAGCGGCACAAACGAAAATTTTTGCTGCACAAACCAGCACAAACGTAGCCGAGTTGATTGACACCAATTTTGTCTAATTTGAAGAAGGTGGGGGGGCCAACTTCACTCAGGTGTACTCTGGTCATTTGAGATCAATCTTGGAAATTTTCTAGGAAAAGTTTGGAAATTTTTTGAGCTCGTAAAGTCGAAAACCTTTGATTCTAGGAAATTTATAGATGAAATATTTCCACTTTTGACACTCAGAAATTTTCAAAATTTTTTCTAGAACATTTCTGAGACCGACCTTTAAATTTGTGAATATTTTTCTCGCAAATTTTCAACTTGCAGAGTTAAGAAGTTTCCACTGTTTTTTTCAAGAAAATTCCTGAAATGTATCTCAAAAATGTTGGTTTTTTTCAAGCAATTTATTTTTACTTTGAGTTTGGAAATGTCCACATTTTTTTCTAGAAAATTTCTGAGATTAATTTCAAAATTTATGAAATTTTTGGCAAAAATGTAATTTTTAATTTTTTTCCCCTATAAGCGATGACCAAATACGCCGTCCTAGAGAATTCCAGAGAATCAGTCAGCTTGATTTGATTACTCCCTGAATTTCATACAAACTGATTGAGCAACAAAAAAGACTGGAAACTATGACCAGTTAGAATGAAGGTATTTATTGTTATTCGTTAACGCTGAAGCAAAGCAAGGTGCAGTAGAAGCAGCAGTAAAGTCCAGTAAACGGGCGCTTCTCTCACCGCTCTCACTACCGCTCTGAGCAGCTGACGACAGCTGGGGGTCGGGCGGAGAAGCCGCGGCTTCTTGCGTCTTCTCCGTGACGAAGACGGAGCTCAAGTCCTCGGTGGCGCTGGCCCAGTTCCTGGCCTTGGGGCTGGCCGAGAACTGGGACGAAACCCTGGCTCTCGGAGCCATCTGAGCCAAACTCTGCTTGGACTTAAAGCTAACTTGGGCGGATTTATCGGCGGTAAGATCACAGGAGGAGAAGAGCTTCTCTTCCAGCGAGGGGCCTGGAGGGGTGAACGAGGAAGAAGCTCCTTTAGTAGCGTCCAGACTGTGCGGGGATTTTGTAGGAGGTTAAAGAAATTGTGAAATAGTGCATATATTGCATATCAAAAATAAAAATCAAATTTTTCATGATCATCTATAAAATAATTTAACATTTAGAAATTTAAATTTCATTCTGGAAGTCTGGGAGTTAATAATGTCACACATAATGTTTTTTTCCAAAACTTGAAATATAATTTAAGTGAATTTCACACATTTTAAGACGTTTTAAGACTCTAGGAGTCCTACTTATGTGCTTCATTTGACCTTTTTTATTCTAGTTACAGTTTACACTAAAAATCACCAAAAAAGCCCCGAAATCTGAAATTTTTCATCGCCTGGCTCGTCTGTCAGTAGCTTCTCTTCCTGATCTCAAGTGTTGACTAACAACTGAAGTCAGAAGTGACTCAGGGACCAGCGATTTGACTGGACAGAGAGTTGGCCGCTTCAGTCCCCTGAACAGGAGGGCAGCTGTCTGTCCTGACATTCACAGCACAAGGCGTTGCCAAGGGTCCGCTGCCGCTCAGCAGAGAAACTACGACTGATAAATGACAGTTACAGTCTCCTCACCTGGTGTATGAAACAATTAGTTAACAGGCCATATGAAACTAATTTTAGAATTAGAATTTTAGATAATCTCACGACTTATTTATGGAAAAGAAAAAGTTGAAAAACTGACCATCTTTATACTTTCTCTTCCTAATTCTGCTTTATTTTGTAGTGGTTTACCACATAAAGTCCCATTAAAGGGGCAGTATTATGTATTTTTGGCACATAGTGCCATTTTATAGCATAATCAAGTAACTATGTTAACTTTGGTGGTTATAAGAATGATACATCAAATATGACCTAAAAGAAATTTGACTTCCTCTGTTTTGTCTCTGTCCCTTGAAAAACTCCTGCTCTTTCTGAAACTCGGCCCTCAGGAAGTCCTCACAGCATGGCTCCTCTATTAACCCTTTAACAACATTCTTATCAGCGTTTCACTGAGAAGTAGCTCTTATAAGGAGCTAGGCAGATGTACAGTTCCACCAGGTGTTTGCTAATTGTCGCTGGCTAGTCTGAAGGAGCTGAGTGGGGAGGTCGCGGAGTAACGCTGCTCTGTGAGGCGGAAGCTTAGAAGCTTGTAAACTGCAGCTCAGAGGAGGAGCTTTGTCTCGAAGGTGTAGCTAGGTTCCCTCAGGCGTTTTGAACACCTGAATGGTTGCCACGGGAGATTAAAGGATTTCTCAAATATGCAGAATCAAGCCAACACTCCAGATATGTTTTTGATGATTATAACATGACATAAAACATCAAAAGGTTGATTTTACATAATACTGCCCCTTTAAAATATATTCCAGCTTTTGTTTGTAGCATGACAAAATGGATATAACCTCAAAGGATTCCAATATTTTTGCAAACCTAAAGCATCCAAAGAAAACAAAACAAAAAAACAACAAAATAAACAAAAAAAAACCAACAGAACTAGTAGGGTTGTGAGGAAACAATTGAGTGTGAATTACAGGGTGGTGGAAACAGGGTGTGAACCAAGACAAAGAAGAGTTACCTTGAAATGAAGGTTGTGAAGTGGTGTTGACAGCAGAGTGCTGGAAGGCAGTGGGAATGGACACAGAGGCGGGGAGGGGTGGTGAGGAAGTGAATGATGGCTGAACCGGGGCTTGAGAAGTGAAGTGCAAACTGGAGGAAGGGAAAGTGTTTACAGGGCCCTGAACAAAGTCACTAAACTCCTCGTCGTCCTCGACGACGTCCTGAGCGGCGACAGAGGACGGAGGGTGGGCGAGGACCTGAGAGGAGAGCCCAAAGGCGGCGGTGGAAGAGAAGGAAGAGGAGGACGGAGGGAAGGAGGCGGGGGTGTCTACGGGCCCCTGAAAGTCACTAAACTCATCACTGTCCTCGGAGAAAGCTGGGGGGAGGGAATGAGTGGTGACAGGCGGGTGTGATGGCGATGACTCTGCAAAACGGGGACATAATGAAGACAGCAAAAAAACACACACACACACAACGATGGAGAATGAATTAAAGGGGCTGTGAAGGTGGGAGTCAATGTTATGTGAAAAAAAAAAATGAAGCAAAATGTAACCAAAAAATAGTCAATATTTTATTATACATTTTTAGATTTTGCTTAACCATATAAGGATATTACGTGTGTGCCTTAACAGCATCTTAAGTTGCACTCTGTAACTTTCATAAAATATATGTTTTTGTTAAAACTGTCCCTATGTTGTGACAGTATGTTGAGCTCCTCCTGAGCTGCCTGCTCATCTGAAACAACGCACAACACACTGTTGACCAAGGAGGAGGGTCTTAGTGCCGTCAATCACCCTCATGTTCTCACTGTACATGTACATGATACGCTAATGACAGAGAAACATTAGCGTTACAGGAAAACTGTTTATACATCATCATGAGTGGCCATGCCAATTAGCCTTAGCTTAGACCCACCTTCTGGCTATGATTGGTTGTTTCTAGTTAGCACTGGGAGAACTGGGAGAAGGCAGACGAGTTAAATTTTTTTTGCAGATTATTCATTTTATAACATACTGTCACGACATAATGACAGTTTCAACAAATGCGTAACAAAATATTTTTTCTATAAAAGTGACATAACGCAGCTTTAAACGCACAGACTGGCCAACTTCAGCTTCACACTGACTCTTGTATTTATTTATAGTCTTTTGATGATTTTTTCAAATCATCTTGTAATAAAAACAACTTCAAAGATTCTTCCACCAACAACTGGTCACACAAATGAAAATATATGGAATATGCTCCATAAACGCAGCAGAAAGTGGCTCAATTCTTACTGACAGCAAGAATTGCGCGAGCAATTTGCTAATGGTTAAAATCGTATCTGGAGTATAATTGGATGTTAATGTATAATTCACAAACAAAAGTTAAATTATATCATTAAATGCCCCAAAGTAACATAACTGTTAACAAAAAATTTATTTACTTAAGAAGAGTGGAAGTGAGATCAAAAAACAGAAGTCTGAATTAAAAACACGACGACAATAAGACTGACAGAAATTCTGAAAAAATAAGTTGTATATTATGGGTCGAATACGGTGCAATCATGGATCAATTTTCAGACTGAAAGCAACATCCCTGACTCCCACAAACCACAGTTTCTTTAAGCTCTGAAGTAAAATGGGAGTAAAGTGTCAGGAACTCCATTAACAGATTGATGGTGAAGCTACCTGGCTTCTTGGTCTGTGACGAAGGAGTCGGGTGCATTTTAGCGTCCCTGCTGAACCCGTCCAAGTTGCCTTTGATGGCTTCCAAGGCGTCGTCCCGACTCTTCTCCCCTGTCTGAGCGCAAAACAAGCAGAGAGTTACACAAAGAAAATCTGAGGCCTGGAAACTGTATAAAAACAAAAGGTGACACTGGGAGGGAATCACCTTGGGCTTGACGCTGCTAAGCAGCCTCAGCTTCTGCTTTTGCTCCTCAAACTGTCTTCTCTTTCTGTCCTCCTCCAGCATCTTCTGCTGCTGCTCCAGACGTTTTCTGAAACAAAAACATAGGAAGTTTATAGGAACGCTGAACCTTAAAGGTACAACACTGTTGAAAAGGGGAACGTCATAAGACGTTACTTTTAGAGATATACCGATCCGATATTAATATCTGTATCGGTTCCAAACATTTGTTATGGCGACAGGTCTACACATGAACAACCTCTTACCCTCCCCATCCAGAACCAATCGGCAACAAGATGGAAATAAATATTGGTTGTTCATCTCAGCCCAATTTTATGTAATAGGACCAATACCAATTTGTTAAACAAAATGACTAAAAATCAGCTGATACTGATGCTAATGCTGATATACCGTTCATCCCTAGTTTAGATGTCTTAATTTGGACTCTGCAGTCTTGACAAAAGCTCACAATTCAGGTGTGATTAAAACATTTTTTCGTGTACAATTGTTTAGATTTTACATTTTTGTCTGCCTGTACATGGAACATCCAGCGTGACAGTTTAGTTGCAAAAGAGTCATTTGTTTTAATGTACATATTCAGAGTTTCAATGACTCCCTTTTCGCTAACATTTTTTGTTTCACTTTTAATAAAAATGTTTACAGCACATTCATTTCAGAGTGAGTGTTAACATTTTAAGTTGCAGTTATATTTTTCTTTTCGATTATATTTTAAAACATCATTGCTTCAGCCCCATACATGCAATAAAAACAGAACATATGAACGCTGATGCAGTAATGAGGAAGCCGAAACAACATGCTAGCATGTAGCTTACTGATGCTCCTCGGCCATCTGTTTCTGCATGTCAGCTGTGTACTGGGGTCCAGCTGGTCTCATGCCCATGAACTGGGGCTGACCTAAAAATGGCATCCCGGGGGTCTGCATCCCGATTGCAATCCCACCCTGAACAAAAACACACACAAACACACACAAAATTACATTAGCTTTCCTTCTGTCACGGTCTTTTTACTTGACATTAAATGGTTTCATAAAGGGAAAGGAAAAAATGTAATTCATACATTCTTACCAATGTAACATCTTCTCAATAACATCTTTGGAAGATGTTATTGAAAAGAAATCTGCTTATAGAATATTAGTCTATTAAAAATACCTTTCCTTAAAGGGGCAGTATTATGTAAAACCGACTTTTATGACATAATGTTATAATTTTATTCCCTCATTAAAACATACCTGGAGTGTTGCTTTGGTTCTTTCATGGATGTCTGAGAAATCCCTGTAATCTCCATGGCAACCATTCAGCTAGGTGAACTTAGTGGCGCATCGGAGGCGCAGTTTCCAAGCTTCGGAGTTTCCCCTTCCCCGCTACTCCTACTACACTCAGCTCCTTCAGACTAGCCAACATCAATCAGCAAACTAATTGGAACTACACATCTGCTGAGCTCATTATGAGCTACTTCTCAGTGAAACGCTGGTAAAAACATTAAATAGGTAATAGAAGAGTGATGCCATCACTTCCTGAAGGCAGAGGTTCAGAGAGAGCAAGAGCTTCTTAAAGAGACAGAGGCCCAACTTGAAGGCGTTATATTTCTTTTAAGTCGTTTTTGATATATGTAGCATTTTTATTACAACTGAAGGTAACATAGTTACTTCATTGTGCTTAAAAACAACACTCTACACCTGGAAAACACATAATACTGCCCCTTTGAATAACAAAAATCAGGAGCTCAAGTACGAAATAAAGGGAGGCTGACCTGCATTGGAATGGCACCGGGGGGCATCTGCCCCCCAAAGTTCACCCCCATCATTCCCTGCATGTTGGGCTGCATGACAGGAACCATGGGGAAACCCTGCTGTGGCTGCGGCTGCTGCTGTGGCATCGGGACCATTCCTTTGGGAGACAGACAAACAACGTTCCAAGCTGCTGGATGTGTCAACGTAGACAACTAGGGTCCGGTTCAAAGAACACAACGGGTCACAGAAATAACAGTCTGCCATGTTCGAAGATGATTTGATCTCGCTAACAAAACCACGTTTTTGAGAACAGCTGAGAACACACAAAGAAACACTAGAACAACCGAATCAGTGTTTCTACAGGCTACAGCGACAGCTTGGAGCAAAACAAGAAGAGTTGGACGTAGGTGGGGGAGTGAGGGAGGGATTTGGGAAAGTGTGTGTTCAAGTTCACAGATGCTGTACAAGCTGACAAACATTACTGAGCAGGGGCTCTCCCCCGAATCCACAAAGATGAGTCACCATGTTAAGACTCAACTGGGCCGAATAAATGGTTGTTGAAGAGGCCCCTCACATTCTAATTTGTCTGATGAAATGACATGGATGAAGGGAGCAGGAGGGACGCCTGTCCCGGTGGCGCGCCAACGGCTTATCAGGGGGTTTACGTCGATTTTGACGTAAACCCAAATGACACGAGTATGTGCTGTTAGGTGACAGCACGTCTGATTGTTCGCAGATAAGTGGCAAGATTAACGTTCTGTGGTGACAATAAACTCTTGTTAGGAGGAAAGACAAGAACGAAAAGCGGCGAAGCAGAAACACACCCACAACAGACCATTAATTCAGCCATCGATTATTCTGACGATTAATCAGATCAAACGTCGGTGTATCCGGCAGATTTTTTTATGCAATATTAGAAAGAATTTTAAAAGATGCAAATAAATACACATTAAAAAGAAATGATTCAATTCCTTTTTTAAATAAGAAAAGAAACATTTTATCACCTCAAATGCAAAAACAGTATTCTTTTAGTGAATGCTTCGTCATTTGTAACAAAGGATGCAAGACTTGTGTATCTTTTAGAAAGTTATCAGGTTATAAACATTCATATATTGATGCCTTTAGAATAACATACCTTGCGGTGGTCCCAGGCCCCCACCGACAGGATACATAAAGCTTGAGAAACAAAGAAGAAAAACAGAGATTAGGAGATTTTAAGCATCTCTTAGATAAAAATAATGTTGGACACAGAGACTGCGGCAGCAGAGAAATGGGCTTCCTACAAATTTGTGTTGACATTATTATTATTGGAATCGGGGTCCATTTCTACATTTATTTCCCCAATACATTTGTTAGCATCATAGGTAATTTTTAAGCAAGCTTGTAGCAAGTTTCTGATTTTATATTTTGTCTATTTCAAAGAAGGAGCCACACAAACTGAGATGAACACGTCACATCCTGACAAATCAAGACTCTTTTCTCATGATTTTAAAACGTTCTTCTGGTAAAATTTTGATTTTAATTCTGCTAATAGTATGGCTAATGATTCGTAATTAAATAAAACTTCTCACAGCCTGAACCTAATACTCCGACATGCAACTCGCAGAAGGAATGAATAAAATAAAATCCACTTTAAAAAAATAAAAAAATACGGACATTTGTGATTTATTGTTTAGAAAGTGAGAAAAAAATAGATTAAAATTGGAAATCAGATCCGATCTGGAAAAAACTACAAAAAAATATTTTTAAAATCTAAGTATTTCTCACACATCACCAGGATTGTCACAGTAAAGGAAAGACTGGCTGCTGCTCTTCCTCAACATCACAAGCTGCGCCTCCATTACAAACGTGAGCAAAACTTTGTCGACATGCTTTTAATGCCGAAAAAACACAATTTTGTAATTGCAGTGTTTCCGTTCAATAGAAAACGCAATTAAAATCACACGTGAATAAGTTGCTCTCGCAATAAGTAATAATAAAAAAAACACATCACCACCATCCCCTTCCTACCACTTCCTGTCGTCTTGTTCATCATTTCCGCCAGTAGTAGCATCCGGTTGTTATTGTTAAAACAATAAAGTGTTTTTATTGCAGTTAGGCAACATACACTCGTTTAAATACTGCCGAAAAAAACCCTCATCCTGTTGCTAAAACTTTATATTGAAAAACATGGGTTGTTGTTTTGGGGGTTTTTTATTGCAGTTTTTAAATGAATTTTTTTCATTATTCCAATTTTCGCAATTATGTGGTCAACTTAATCGCAACTTAGTCGCAAAGACAGGCATCCCTGCAGGGGGAACGGTGTGACGAGAGCCGCTGAGAGACAGGTCAATAAATCAGATGTCGTTCAAAGTGAAATGCTGAGTTTATGAAGCTAGAGAAGAATCTTTGTCATCAAGGGTCCAGACAGGATTAACTGGAACCACCATGTGCTCCAAGACCAACTGCTAGCTTGTTATACAAACCCAAAAGAGCTAAAAACAAAAATGACAAAGTGATCCTTTTAACACCGGACCTCAGGGTTAAGTTTTCCATTATGAAGCCTTTTAAACTGTAAATAGCTGCACCAGAACATACAGCAGAGTAACAAAAGCAATGAGGGAACGCAGCAGCCTGGAGTCAGCTTAGCGTCCCCGGGCGTTTTGGAGTCCGTCACTGGGCTTTTGGACCGACAAACAAGCCCTTAAAAAAATAATAGGAGAAAATCTCTCCAAGTCGGCTAAGCCTCCCACTTTACCAGAGCCAAACTAAACAAGCCTTCAGCTATTTGTCAAACAACTTCTTGCCTCTCTTTTCTTCTTCAGGCTGAAAGCAACCAGGCAGGAACACAAAAAGACAGCCAGGAGGCGCTCCACCTGAGCCAACCAACATTTACTTTAGATCAGCAGAGCTAAACAATATCAAGTAGAATCAAATCACATTAAATGAGTATTAAAAGGGTCTACATTCTTTTATATATATGTGCATCTAATAGGAGAAACAATAAGAAACAATTTGCATCAGAAACTGATATTCGCTGTGATTGTGTTCATAACTTTATTACCAAAAGGGCCAAAAAAATTAGGTTACATTCAGTAAGGCTGTGAGGATTCCTGGCTAAGCAGCCCCACTTACATAAACTAGAGCTGACGAAGAATGAGAAACGACGCAGGCCATCAAATGTTACTTTAGTCATAGACCATTCAATCAGTTATTCTGATGATTAATCAATTAATCGGATTACAAAAATGGCACATTCTGCCTATTTTTCTTTTACCATGCAAACCTTTTTTATGAAATATTAGAAATACTTTAAAAGATGCAAACAAATAATTCAATACTTTTTTAAATAAGAAACAAAACATTTTATTGCAACATAAAATGCATATGATATAGCATTGTTTTAGTGTACGTTTTATCATTTGTATCAAATTACAACAACTGCAGCTAAAACGACACTAACAACATGAGCTTGACTTAACATCAGTACACTGTTGACTTTTTTTTAGATTAATCGATAAGTAATTGGATTGTAAAGATTATCTGAAATGCTAATTTTATATATTTTTTTTGGCTTAATTGCTCTTCTGACTATGTTGTTCTTCCAGAAATGTGACTGTTTTTAATGAAAAAAGTCATTAAAAAAATGACTTTTCTTTAAAGTCATTTTGCTGTAGTTAATAATTTATTACTAAATTACTCAACGATTATTCGTTTCAGCCCTGAAACATTTAGAGGTAAACTAAGAGCAGGAGGTGAAAATGTCAGTGAGAGGATGCCTCACTCTGACGGGTTTTCAGGGTCAACCTGTTCCCTGGAAGAGCTGCAGCTTGAGGAGGCTTTTTCTAAGAGCACAACAGCAAATAACAGGCCACGGCCGAGGAGATTAACATGGTGAAGGATAAGCAGCTACAGCAGCTGTGGCACTGAGCAGACTCATGGATCGCAGAAAAAAAAAAAAGTGTGGTGAAAGAAAGGCTTTAATAAAACGCATTTGGTTTGCAAACGCTTTCTATTGTTTTCAAGATGTACATATGATCTATAAAGGGAAAATGGAGGCTGCATTTAGAAGAGTAGGTGGTGGAGGACAGTTAACAGCGAGGCGCTATGCATGAATCTGTCATCACTCCTTACATGACAGGATGCAACACGCAGAGTTTTTACTACATATTTATAAGGAAGTCTTTGCAAATGGACTTAGATGTAGCTAAGGCTGAAACAATCGAAACGTTTGTTCCGCTTTAGTTAATAATTTTTTTTTTTTTTAAAACAGAAATGTTTTATAAAGAATGACAGCCAATTATAGTCAATAGATTATTTTCCATTGATTAGCGTCTACAAAAAGAGAGGTGTGCAACTAATAGGGGTTCCCCAATTACCATTTTTATTGTAATATTAACATATTAAAAAATATATTTAACTTGTGCTTCCAGACTTCCCCCGTAAGCTTTTAAACAGCTTCCTTGAGACCTGATTCACACACCAAGATTTTGTACTTTGTAGTTGCGATCTGTGTTATCTGGAGGAGCAGTGTGTTGTGCGTTCACCAAGGAATTCGTTGGATTGTGTGTGAACGAATACACTGAATTTTTTGCTCCAGTAATTATCACGATAAACAACACGGTTCGTTTTTAGCCCATTTCCAGGGCATAATAGTGCAATTCGCCCTCCCAAAGACAGAAACTTTAATTTTGTGAAACCATAAGTGAAATAAAATAGAGTCATACTGTATGTAAACAAAAATAAGATTAAAACATCCTGGTGAATTTCACCAGAATATTTTACGTCAGTCTTTATTAAAGACCAAGCAATTTATATGTGTGATATATTGCGTATTCCCAACTGAGATGCTGCGGGGAAGACATGCAGCAAGTGGGAATCGATCCCAGGACAAGCGCGTGGAAGACTGTGGCCTCTACCCACGGTGCGCGTGCTCTACCACCCAGCGCCCCACTGAGGGGCTTTTCATGTGATTTCCAGTGGTGTTTTTGTTGTAAGGTGATGCAAAAGGAAGATACAATTTCTCTATTCTCTGAGATGAACAAATAAGCGCTTATTGAATGATTATTTATAGATTTAAAGGCCTTAACCCACAGGGTAGTCGTGTTTTTCCGTCATTCGTGACCCGCCTTGGTCCCAGTGTTGAAGTCTTCGGTTTCACAGGTTGGATCAGTGTCACCTGGCTAGTTGAGATACTTGTAGCCAGAGAGTATTTATTATTCAGGCTGCTTCTTATGAATAAATCATGAGAGTGCCCTTTTTCATCTCCTCCACAGAACATCATAATTACCACCCATTCTAATACACTTTAATATTTCCAGCTACTTGGAGGAACATGCTAGCTATCCGTCAACTTTAAAGCAGATATATTTGACTCTTAAAGAGAAGCCTCGACACATAACAATTTGTCCTGTTCTATGTGAGGAGAAACAGTCGAAATTCAAATGCTACATGCTACATTAGCAAAAACACTGTTTCAATGGAGGGCTTTGTGAAATCTGACAATGAATGCAAACAGGCCTGTCAACATACCTGCAGGTAGCCAGAGGCTACAGGGGATTAATGAGCTTATCTCGAAGAAATATGGCGTCAAACGTCTGGATACTATCACAACAAGGCGAACAGCCAATACGGACAACATCAAATGTGTAAAAATGTTAGCTTCGTGATGTCATTCTGTTTATCTTTGACCACAACCAGACAGAGGCAGAGGGCTAACGTTAGCTGTGACAGCTGACAGCCAGCCAGCCGTCTCGTCTCATCACTCTGTGTCGACAATAAAAACCCGGCCTTTCGTCGTAAGCATTTTGAAGCCCTCTAAATGTAAAGCTGGGCGACATATAGAAGTGCGTATTTCATAAAGTTATTATTCCGTGCGATAAGTTCTGCTTCAAAAAGGCTAAAATACCTGCTGCCTCCCCCAGATCCTGGCCGCAGCGCCATCTTGATAACAGCAGTCACTAGTAAGAAGATGACGTCAGCGCTGACGACAAAAGGAACACTGATTTTGCCCTGAGTTTAGTCTGACAGGCACAGCTGACGACAGAGAAAGAGGGCGGATGTGGCCCCCAAACTAAGGCTGACAGGCGAGGTCAGCTTGGATGAACCCGACGAGATCTGCGCTACTTTCATTGTTAAGAATAATACGAATATTAACGAAGCATCCAGAATTGGACATATAATCAACCCATCCATCATCTTCCACTAGGTATGCTGGTAAAATTCTCAGAATAGTTTTTTTTTTTTTTTTTTTTTTCTGGCAACAGACGCAAAAACGTGACAAACAGCAATTCTACTTTGGAGAGATCACTTAATCTAACGTGCATATTTTTTGAACTGTGGGAGGAATCACGATTTCCTGGAGAAAATATTACCAAACAAAATAGTTCCAGCCAAGATTGAAGCCGATGGCCTTCTTGCTTACATGACAGCAGTACCAATTTTTGCCACCATGCTGCCCAAATTAAAACAATGATTGAAAATATTTTAACTGTAATCAATTGCATTATTTTTTTCAAGATACGTTTTTAAGACTACACAAATAAATGCACATCTTTGACGAGAATCAAACTTTGTGTGGTCGAAGCACGATCTCAGGCACAAAACCTGTTTGAGCTCAGTATACATTTGCTGAAAAATATTAACTGGCGGTCTCTTTTTATTAGATTTAAAATATTCTACTTATTTCCATCATTGACAGGATGGGAAAAAAGGTTGATGTCTGAAACTCTCAAAGCTTCAGCAGCAAATAAAAAATATATATATTAATAAGAGAGCTTCTTCCTATTACATGGAGGACAGAAACTGACGTACGTAAATAAAAGTTAAATAAATAAAAAATGAAAGAGACGCAAATCCATCTAAAAGTAAAGTAACAACAAAGAAATATATCTTTCTGTAAAATTTTAATTATGTGCTTAAAAATATAACTTGTTGGAATTAAGTTAAAAAAGAAACAATGTTAATCAAATTGTAAAACATGATGTATAGTTCTCCCTTTTTAAATTAATTGGTGCATTTTAAGTGTATCAGTTTGTTTATTGGGACATTTAGTAATTTCTGCTTTTATTCTTAATTATGTCAGTTTTGGTTTTTCTCAAACTGCTACCCTGTGTACAGAGATCACTGAACGACGTAAACAGGGACAATCAAACGGCGCGTCCGACCCAAGAATATTTCAGTACATGATTTGACCAGCAGATGTCGATGTTCAGCTCCGTTTGCTGGTTAGGCGGTACGTTATGAGCACAAAACTGTCCACAGCTCATTTGCTAATGATCTCGCACTTTACATTTCTTTGACTGGTGATTTATTTTATTTTATTTTATTTTATTTTTTATTTTTTTTTGGAACGAGTATTTTTGCATGGATGTTGGAAAGTTGATTTTTTCTGCATTTGTGGGTTGAACACCAGCAATTAAAAATCTCTTCTAATTTCAAAACAAAAGTATAGGTAGAAGCATTGTGTGATTAGTAAAAGGCAACGCATACAGATATCCTCATGAGATCATGTCTCCACTTTCAGGGACCAAACTCTGTCAGTAAATATAGTCTCTACAAAACAAAACAAGCAGACAAAAAAGAATTTGATAAAATAATCTTCCTGAAGTCCTAACCTCAATATATTTTCGCTTGTTTAAAGAAGGAGTATTGAGTAAAATCGACTTTTTTGGGCTTTACATCACGTTATAATGTTATTCTCTCATTAAAAACATACCTGGAGTTTTGCGCTGGTTCTATCTGGTGTGTTTGAGAAATCCTTTAATCTCCCGTGGCAACCATTCAGCTGGGTAGACCTAGCCCCGCCTTCATGGACGAAGCTCCTCCTCTGAGCAGCAGTCTGCAAGGTTCTGAACTTCTGCATTACAGAGCAATCCTCTCCCACGACTCCCCCATTCAGCTCCTTCAGACTAGCCAGCAGCAACTAGCAAACATCTGGTGGAATTGCTTGTTCCACTCGTAGCTCATTTTACAAGCTACTTCTCAGTGCAACGCTGGTAAAAACGTTGTTAAAGGGTGAGTAGCGGAGCCATGTTGTGAATGACTTCCTGAAGGCGGAGTCTCAGAAAGAGCAGGAGTTTTTAAAGGGTCAGAGGCTCAATTTCAAGGGATTAAATTATGAAGTCAAATTTCTTCTATGCCTTATTTGATAAGTATGTTTTTTATAACAACTGATGGTAACAGTTACTTGATTGTGTAATAAAATAGCTCTACATGCCTGGAAAATACATAACACTGGCCCTTTATAGAGAGTGCAATATTGCCATAAATACACCAGATTTTGTGGAATGCTCATTTCCATTCATGGTCAAACGAAACAAACAGCACAACATCAAAAAACAACAACACAATATCAAAATGAATATTTTTATTCTTTTAATAAAATGACATCAAAACACTTTTTATGTCTTGTACTTCAACCCATTAAGTCTCTTTAATTATATATAGGAATTTCTTTATTAAAGATTGGCTTTTGCATTTGTCTTCCACAGCCCTGCAGCTCAGAGTGTTTTGGGTCTTTGTGGGTCATGATGAAGTGATTCGGTTTCTTTGTCACGTTGCTGACGAGGCGGAGCAACAAGGGCAAAGCCTTTCCGGCTTTGTCTTGGTGGGAGGAAGATTTACAGCTTAATCCATCACATCATCGGCCCTCGGACTTTCAAAGTTCATATGCATCACATAGGAAGACATTAAGACTTTAATGTGACAATTAAGCCAAATTAGCATGTAACCAATGCGTGAGAATTTAGCTTTTAGCTTTAACTTACATAATAACAACAACAACAAAAAAAGACATTATTTTAGGAACTGTTTAGGAACAGTGAATTCACTGAATTCAAAATTAAACTCAATAATGATAATAGAAATAATAATATATTTAAATGGAAGGCACCTTTCAAGTCAAACCAAGTCACAGAACAAGAAGTGTAGAACAGAAACTACAAAACAATGAATGAGGGCAGATATCAATAAAATCAAACATAATTAATGGCACAGGAGATAATGACATGAAACGTCACTAAGTTTGAAAGAGTGTGAATGCTGCTGGTCGGTGAACCTTGACCCCTTTCTACTGACTTATTTAATGTCTAAGTTTGTTGGCATTCAGCTTCTATCCACCGCAAATCTGGGACAAACTTCCAGAAAACAGCAAAACAGCCGAAACACTGAGTTCCTTTAAACAGACTAAAAACCCACCTGATCAAAGTTGCTTTTGAACTGTAATAAATTGAACATTGACCAACATATCTGATGTGTATTGATGATTTTTAACAAACGCATTTGATTAAATGTAGTGTCTGTTGCTGGTTTTTGACGTGACGCGTTTATGATGTTTTTAAGTTTCCATGATGTAAAGCACTTTGAACTGCCTGCTTGCTGAAATGAGCAGTTCACATAAACTTGACTTTCTTGAAAGGTTTTCATTGGGATTATTCTGCATTCAGCCTCAATCTGTCAGATTAAAACACATTGACGTTGAAAGTGTTTGAACACTGTTGTAAAGACTCCAACACCGCTGTGGTTGTTTCTTATCGACTCGCTGCTGGAAACGCAGAAACTACAGAAGGCCGGTGACTCATCTGGCTCTCTCTGGAAAACAAAGGAGATTACTGCCGAGCTCCAGTGAGCACACGCCCATCTGAGCATCTTAGATGTTTTCAGCAGCAGCGATAACTTCGTGAGCATAAAAGTAACTAAAGCTCTTTCCTGGAAGCCAAAGGTTCAGCAGTGTCTGTTTCTACAGTTCATCAGGAAAGTATTCACATTTTATCATGTTACAGCCGTATTCTGGATTGTATTAAATTAGTCCCATTGGTCAGTATTATACACACACACGTGCCCCATTATGTTAATGTGCTCAAAAGGCGTCACCGCCTTTGCTGTGACGTTGAAAATGGACCCGTTTCCACCTGTGGTAAAATTAAGCTGAATGGACTTGAAAGGACACACAGCCGTCTATGTAAGGTCCCGGAGCTGACATCGGGTCAGGGGTCAAACACCAAGCATGAAATCAAAGGAATTCGTCTGTGGACCTCCGAGATGGGATTGTCTGGGTGAGGATCCGGAAACATTTCTGCTGGTTCGAAGGTTAAAGTGAGCTCAGCGGACTCCGACGTTGGTCGATGGAGGAAGTTCGGACCCAGCACGGCTCTTCCTAGAGTTGGCAGCCGGAGCGATTGGAGGAGAAGGGTCTTAGTCAGGGAGGTGACCAAGAGCCGGATGGTCACTCTGTCAGAACGCCAGCTGTGGATAGAAGAGAAGCTTCCAGACGAATCCAAAACATGTGGCCAATGTCTGAAAGGCTTCAGAATGACTGTGTGATGGTCCTGGAGTGGACAGGCCAGAGTCCAGACTTTAAGCTGACTGAACATCTGTGGAGAGATCAGAAAATGGCCGACAAACGTCTCCACACAATCAGATGGAGAAGAACTGGAGAGAAGAACAGGGCAAACTGGATGAAGATAGACAAGCTGAGCTGGAGGAACCAGATTCAAAATGACTGGAGGCTGAAATCAACAAAGTGTTAAGCAAAGACTGTGAACACGTAATTAAATGTGGATTCTTGGATTTCTATTTTTATTAAATTTACAAAAATCTGAAAGAAAATGTTCCACATCGTCATAATGGGACATGTGTGTGTTGAAATTTGAGGAAAAAGATTAATTTAATTCAGTTCAGTTCAAATTCAACAATACTTTATTGATCCCAAAGGGATATTAAACGTTGTAACTTATATTAACTCAGAAAATTCTTCAGAGTTACTGCAGATGGTGATGGTTGTTGGCAGAAAAGACCCTCCTGTAGCAGTCTGTGTCACAGCGACTTTGAAGAGGCTCTTCTCATTTGTTTTTCTAAGGCAGTCTGATGACGAGGATGGTCGGGGTCGTCCATCATTTTCTTGCAGAGGTTCCAGAGTTGTCCCCAGAACAGAACCTCCTTCACCAGATTGTTGAGCCTTTTTAAGGTTGTAACGCAACAAAATGTGGAAAAGGTGAAGCGCTGTACCTTTCATTTTGTGTTTGTCTAAAAAAAATACACATTTTTATAAATATGGACACTGAAATTCGTGAATTAACCCCACCCAAAAAAAACGTCTTCATTCCTATACATGCATCCAAAACACGAGCTGAACATCCACATCAGGAGGCATCGCTCAGGACGGGGAGCTGACTCCAGCTGCTTGGACTCTTTTCTTTTTCTTTCTTTTTTTTATTGCTTCTCTGAGGTCTCCTTCCCTCCCCGCTGTGAGTTCTGGGTTTAGCCGGAGGCCGGTCAGTTCAGTCCATCATCATCGACTCGACTGTTAGTCTGGACTGAATGTGGGCAGCCTCCACCCCACCACCACCACCCACAAGAGGAGGTCCGTCCAGAAGGTGAACATTAACCCGTCTTTTTTACATTTTTTTTTATTTCACTTTTCTTTTTTTTTTTCCAGGTATCCCACTATTCCCCATAAATCATTAACCTGTCCAGCGTCAGGCCTGCAAAGGCACCAGCATGACGTCGTCCATCCATCAGGACTCCCGTGACTCCCATCTGACTCTTAACCTCAGATGCAAATGGGCTCTGTTTGAAAAAGTCCAGCGACGACGGATTGTGTCCTGCAAGACGACGAACAAGAGCTGAAACAAAAATGAAACATTTTTAATGACGTATTAATGTCTGCATTTCTTTCAAAGTCAGTAAAATGTTGTTGCTGTGGTAAAATTGAATTTATATCAGTCATAGATCAACTCTAATGATTTATTATTTTCCTTCCCAAAAGAGTGACGCTCGACACAAATTCAAAGAAGAAACAGAACATTTCTGCAGATATTGTTTTGGGATTTGGAATTAAATAAATGTGACAATAAGCTGATTAGCTGAAACTCATAATCCATGTATTTCTAATTTTTATTTATTGTTAATAAATTACTGTAAAGTCATTAAAAATGCACTGGGTTAAAAAAACAGAATGTGGTTGAATCAAAACATTCTGCAAAGAAGAGCTGGGCTAACATTATTTCCCAGCGACTTAAATTTGCAGTATGTAACTTTATTTTTGACATATTTGTTTAAGCTCTCAATATCAGTACAATATGAGACAAATAATCTATGAAAAAAGCTAATCTGCCTGCTCTTTAGTTGGTGCTCCCAGTAATAACTAAAAACAATCAATCAGAGCCAGGAGGCGGGTCTTAATGCTGTCAATCATGCCTGTGTTGCTTTTGTGAATTCTAATGCTAGTTAGCATGGCTACCTATGACGGAAGATTAACAGTTTTCTTGTAAGAGTGAGTTGTTTGTTCCCCGTTAGAACAGTTAGCAGAGCGTTCACAAGGATGATTGAAGGCGCTAAGACCCTCCCCTGGCTCTGATTGGTTGTTTCTTTAGACAGTAATGTAGCTCCAGGAGGTGGTGGAGGAGAGTGATATATTCACAGATTATCTGGTTCATGTTATACTGTCAAGACATATTGGTAGTTTTAACAAATATGGAAAAAAAAACATATTTTCTTTAGAAATGCTACACACATTTATTGCTGGTTATCATAAATGCTGGACGGCAGTTGATGGAGGACATTACCAGTGATTAGTGTCGCAGGGTAATTCCAGTTGCACATAAGACCAGATCGTTTCTGAAAATTGGTTTTTGCATTTATTCAGGGAATCTTTGTCCAGATTAAAAACGAGTCAGACAGATAATAAGAAACATTTTTTAAAACGAGCAAAATCAAGAAAATCTGTAAGGAGGCAAATACTTTTACACAACCCCGTGAATATCATCCTCACTATTATTCATCTTTTCTAGCTGATGCTAAAGCTCAGAAGCCACCCAGCTGTCTCTGTAGGTGGTTCTGCGGTGGATGTACGGCGGAGGCGGCTGACTGATTCCCCGACTGCTGCAGGAACACAACAGAGCCCTTCTTGATGGAGGACTGCGGCTCCATACATGTGTATGTGTTTCTCTGCGGAGAGAGGTCGGCGTAAACTCGGGTCACAGTGACCAATTTGAGCTGCCTCTCGACCCCTGACCCCCGCTGGGCAGTCCTATCCATTAACCCTTTGGGGCTCAGCTGGAGTTGATGTAACATCCTTTCTTCTGGCGCTGCTAAACACATGGCAACATTCAGCCTGCAGCTTCCACTTTCTGTCCCTTTGTCCTCGTCCCTCTGTTTCCCAGGTGACTCCTCGGTTCTCGCGTTGACCTCCGGAGTCTCGGACGAACTGAATCAGCTGGCTGGCTTCCGGCATAGCAGTCAAATGCTTGATCCTCTCATACAGGAGTCTGCAACAATTAATATCTGCATTGAATTTGTTTGATTTTTGAAGGTTTGCTACAACATTTTCAGTTCCCTTTAGTAAAAGTTTGTTCCTTATAAAACACTAAGAAATATGAAATTTTTCACTAAACTAGAAAAACTGTCTTTAATTTGAGGGTTGTGCAGGTTTTACTAAAATAGCTGGATTTCAAATGTTGCTATGGAGATCTTGCCGGTCTCCTGTATATGGTATATTTTTGTAAACGGTTAAGAAAAATGTGCGTCGACACGATACTACTGAAAGTGATGTAGTTGGCATGCCGGGCCAATCGGTGGCGCTGCCTCCGGGGTCATACATGTGCAAGCATTTCATGTTATTTTCAAGTAACTTTGACGAGCAGACAACACGCAAACAACGTGTAAAGTACATGATGTTTTCATGCTGAACGACCGTAAAAATGTCATTAACGTATAAAAAAAAGTGTAAAGTACGTGTTGCCGGCATCTCAACATCGCGTAAACTATGTGTGTAAGCATTTCAATTATCCGTCAAAAATGTTGCTCGTCATTAACCCGTAAACAACACGTGAAGTACAGTATGTGTTAATTGAATGTCAACAACACGTAAAAATATCTATTGTTTGTGCCTGTTAAGTCTGTCAAGGTGCAAAAAGCATCTGTTTATGCCCCTTCTGGGCAACTCCACATCCTGGCAGGTTTGGATTTCAAATCAGAGCTCTGTAGATGGCTTGGGATCTCTTAATGGAGCTGAACAGACAGCGTTATGTGATAAATGAGAATGACGCAGATGTGGCAGATGGCCATGGAGTGGCCGAGCGTCCAGAGGAGATCTGACAAGCAGAGGCTTGGAGGAGGAAGGGTTGATGTGGGAACCAACGAGGCGTCTTCAACGCTAAAAAACCGCATGGAGTAAAGTGGAACGGGACAACAGGAAGCATAAAACAGCGTTCAATAATGATGAGGAAAATGACTGAAAGAGGTATCGCTGTGACTTGACTCCACCCCGAATGGCTGAGGCACAAAGCCAAAGTGAGGTCATCTAACCGCTCCTTAAATCCTCAGGAGGAGATGAAATTATTGGAGACAGGTGCGGAGACTGCAGCTCTAAAGAGAAACTTTGTAGAAATGGGCGGAGCTTTGTGGAAGTAGGCGGGGCTTTGTGAGAACAACTCCAGAATGGTTCCCATGGGAGATTAAAGGTTTTCTCAAACATAAGAATCATGTTTTCATGGTCATAAAATGACAAATGACAAAGCTCCACAAAGTTGATTTTACATTATACCCCACACCCTCTTATATTTTAAAATTATTCCATGCTGTAAACAGCATAGATTAAATAATGGCTTAAAAGTCCCAGATGGTGTGGAAATTCTTGCTCACATTGAGTGTATTTAAACCACAGTATTGTGCAATTTGAATAAATTTGCTTAATGGAAACACTGCAATTTTGAAAATGTTTTTTTTTTCATCATTAGCAGAATATTGACAAAGTTTTACACACATTTATGATGGAAACGCAGCGAGTAAGTGCTGTTTGCGAGGGAGCAAACATTGTGAGCGCAAACAGCATGTTTCTGATATGCTAATTGAAGCTTCTTCCACAAAGCAGACAGTTAAAAACCTGATACAAGTTAATCTAACGACCATTAGATTAATTGTCAGTATGGAATTGTTGTTTATATGAATAGCTTAAAATATAGTTTGTTTGCTTCATCAGCATTGAATAAACTTTTCAGATTCTTTATGCTTTAAGATACTTTAATAAGTGAAAAATCTCTTTTAAAATGATGATTAACCAGTCTTCATGATGCATGCACTCTTGATTAACTCATTTCTGTTAAAACTTTGACAGTCACTATTAGGACTTAAATTCATCTGACGTTACTTGTTATGCTCTATCACCCCTTTATTTAAAACAACACAACTGACCAACATCACATCCATAAGCAATTTTTGGATTTATCTAAATGTAAACATTTCTTGCTGTTAAAGATGTATCATTCCGTTTGTTGTGATTATTGTAGATATATGGTTTAAGGGGAAAATGAAAGCCTCATAACACGTCACTCAATAAAAGAAGCAATGTCTCTAGAGAGCAAACCCAAATAAGTGCAAAAGACATATTATTATTGCTAATTGTTAAACACATAAAAACAGCAGCCAAAATAGTCTTTTATGCAGGTCTAACATCCAGTCTGCTAATGAATTAAGTTTGTATTCAGGCCTTAATGATGGATCAGGTGGAGTGTTTAGAAATTCAACAGATGCAAACAAACCCTCTTGTATTTTAGTGTCTCTTGAAATGAAAGAGTCTAAGTCAGAACTTTACTGGCTTCCCGGGACTCGAAATCAAAGGCCTCATTGAAAAGCAAATGGAGCAACGTCAGAGGATTACAAGGCTTTCGTCAGCGGGGAGCCACGCTGCAGGGTCCGGCTCCACCAAATGTGGGTAATCTGAATCACAACACTGCAGGATCTGAAAACAGACCACTCTATGCATAAAATATTTTGCTTAAAGTGAAGCAGAAACGAGTCTTAAAATGATTCAGGAGGACAATATTGGCACTTCTTCGCTTCTGTAGTTTTTACACGTGAGAACCGATTCTGTAGGTCACCGTAGTGCTCACTAAACATGCAAAAACAATAATCACACATAAGAAACTGACAACAAAAAGTGTCTGAATTAGAGCAATAAATCAATAATAAGACAAATGCAGCTTAAAGCTGCAATAGGTCATTTTTATAAAAATAGTTTTGTTTCTTTACGTATTTGTTAAAGGAGCTGTATAATCTAAAATCAACTTTTTGAGATTTATAATCATGTTATAAAGTTACTCCCTGAGTATAGACATACCTGGAGTGTTGACTTCATTCTTTCATGCATGTTTGAGGAACATGGGTGTTCAAAGTGGGGCTCAGGGGCCATTTGCGGCCCTTGAAATTATTTTGAACGGTAAAACTTTGGCCAACAAAATAGAAAAGTAATAACCTCCAAAATCTGGAAGTTGTCTGCTTTCCTTTAAATGAGGCAGCAGTCCCAAGCCTCTTTAAGGATATTATGGTACAAGTAAATATTAAACAAAAAGGTCGCAAAAAATTTCATTTGACTTTTTAAATAAATTAATTTTGTGGCCACTAGTTTAGATTTGCCAGTTTTGGGGCTCAGGTGAGAAACAAAGTTTGGACAATATTGATCTTCTACTGATGTTTTTTTTGTTTGTTTTTTTTTTTTTTTTTTTTACAAATATAATAAAAAAAATATTACGATCAAAGACATTTAATCACACACCAAAAAACATAAAATACGCTCACTAAACATTGCAAAACAATAACCACACACGTATTATTTTTAGAAAAAAAAACTTTTTACTTCAAATACCAATATTTTCTCAGGAAGTATAAATAATGATTTACAATTGATTTCAATTTTGTACAAAAATAATACAATAAGAGGAGAGAGAGAGAAAGAGGAATCATGTCTTGTATGCCGATAACAGTCACATAAAACGACTACACGATGACCTAATAATATGAGCTGGAGACTGGGTGGGTCCACGCGCGACGAGTCGCACTTGATCAATGTTGGTCTGGATATGAACGCTGAACACGCCTTAATACTGTCATTCTAGGCGTTCATTTGCGCGCGCCTCGCAGATTCCCCGCATTCCCGCGCGATCTTTGCGCCGCGGCTGTCACAACACCGCCGCTCTTTTCATGTTTATGAATACCTGTCGATGTTTGTCATTCTTCCCCGGCGGGAGGGGGAGGGGCTACTTAACGGTGAGCCGTGATTCATGACGAGGAGTTATTAACAATATTTGTCCTGTTTTACATCGCTAGCAGGAAGTGGGAGAGGAGATAAAAGTCCGAGTGGAGGGGCGAGTCCCATTCCTTAAATTCACCTGAGCCTGGGAGCAAACAAGAGCCGGACGTTTCCGTGGAAAGGGAAGGGCTGCGCGCCCGCGTTCAAAGGATAAAAAAAAGAGTCATTTCCCTCAAAACAAAAAAAAAACAACAACCCTAAATCAGTTTGGCTAATTCGTTACAAATCTACTTTTTTTTTTTTGTTATTTTATCAACAGTTTACAACAGCTGTATAGTGCATATTCCTTTTCCGGCCTCAAGTGTGTGGAGTTTTGTGCAGAATCCAGTTATACAAAGCATTGCATAGTCCTTTTGAGATTGTCAAAGTCTTTTCAAATCACAGTATACACAAGGGACGACTTCAGGCGATCATTTGCGGTACAGTAAACTGAATGTGGACAGATAAAAACATGGAAGACTCCTTTAAAAAAAAAAAACAGTAAGAAATGTATGCACGAGATCAACAGCGGTCGTTGTGATTGTCACACGTGCAGACAAGGTGTCCCCCTCGTCCTCTCTGTCTTTAATGTCTTGACGTCACCCCAAATCCCTCCATTAAGGTCCTCAAAATAGTTCACTCTGGTGCTTTTGTTTCTTTACGTGACAACTTGGGATGACTTTTTTCTTTTCTTCTTTAAACCGAATACTGTTTTCTAAGATTTGAGTTTGAATCATTAACATCCTTGTTGATCATTCATGCGCGCCAGACTCGGCCCCCCTCCCTCCCCTCCGTGTTTGTTGACCAGCTTGTTGTCCAGCGCGCGCGCGCCTGCGGGCCATTAGCGGTTGTCATGCTAACCTCGGCGAGAGGGTGGAAAAATGCGCTCCGGTTGCTGGGCAGCGGGGAGGTCGGTTGGCCGCTCTCACCAAGCCGGAAGAGGACACTGGGAAAGAAAAGCAGAGAAGAAGTCAGGCAAAGTAAAAACCTGCGTTACATACAACACAGGTGCATTCTGGGTATATGCCATAGTAGGCGATCAGTTTGGCTGTCGGGGGTTTACTACGGTCTTGTCATTGTTTCACGAGGTCACGTCACTCCGTTATTTCCAGCTCCACGAACAAACCATCCATTCCATCCATCCATTTTCTGTTCACCCTTGTCCCTAATGGGGTCGGGAGGGTTGCTGGTGTCCATCTCCAGCTACGTTCCGGGCGAGAGGCGGGGTACACCCTGGACAGGTCGCCAGTCTGTCGCAGGGCAACACAGAGACATACAGGACAAACAACCATGCACACACACACTTACACCTAGGGAGAATTTAGAGAAACCAATTGACCTGACAGTCATGTTTTTGGACTGTGGGAGGAAGCCGGAGAACCCGGAGAGAACCCACGCATGCACAGGGAGAACATGCAAACTCCATGCAGAAAGACCCCGGCCGGGAATCGAACCCAGGACCTTCTTGCTGCAAGGCAACAGGGCTACCAACTGCGCCACTGTGCAGCCCACGAACAAACCAAACAGTCAAATAAAATCAGCTCAATTATAACCCACAATTTAGAAGTACAGCATAAACAGAGTGGAGAAATAATAACTAAATAAGGCAGAAATAATGAGTTTCAGCTGCGCTTCTCGTTCCGCCGCATCCACACATGCCCACAAGATGGCAGCAAACATGGTGAGAAACATGAGGATGATTATCATTATTCAGTTGTTTTTTTTGTGATTAGTGGTTCAAGTTTTATTTGAAATGTAATATTTTATTTATTTATTTATTTGTGCAATATTATGGACTATGTCTTGCGTTTGTAGCATTTAGCAAAGCCAATTTGAGCTTCATTTCACTTTATATTTATGTATTCACTGTCGCTTCACTGTCCAATTTTAAAATCCCTCTGAAATCTTAAATTTACTCATTGGCTTTCAACCCAAATGAGACTCGCTTTTACTTAACTTTTATTTGTATTGATCTTATTTGTGTAACTGTGTTGTTTTATTGTGTTTTGAACTTAGTTTGTAATTTATTACAGCTTTGTTCTTTTATTTTTATGCTTTAATTTGTCTGATTTATCGCTAATGTTCAGCACTTGTTTCAACTGTGGCTGGTGTTTCAAAAGTGTTTTATAAATAAAGTTGATGACAACAATGACGATAGTGATGATGACGATGATGATGATGGTGATTGATTAATTCAGTTATTTATTAGGCTTCTTAAACTGTGACCTGAGTCTGAGTTCCATACCATAAACATAAATGGGAGCTGGTATAACAATAAAGTTATTTGATTCCTTGAAGTTTTACGAGATGCATCGTGTTATAAACTGTCTTATTCTCAATAATAATAATAACAATATTGCAGTTAATTGAATAAGAATGAAGTAAAGGATAATTATCCTCCTCACTTGTTTCTGTCCTTTGAAAGACTTTTAATTTCTGTAAAATATGACTGAATTTATATCATATGTCTCAAATATATTTGGCGTTAAGAGTTAAAAGCTGGAATAAACAGCATCCTCTACATGTATTAGCACACCTGATAAAAGTGTATGAAAAGCCCTTTAAAAATAAAGCCAACTTTCATTTAAGCAGCATAAACTCAGACACACAACATGTTTGTTTTGCACAAAAAAAATGCATTGAGAGCAAATGTTTTCATAAAATTCCCTGTAATTCACAGCCGTAGTCGTGCGGTTAAAGGTTAACGTAAACATGATAAAAGCATCTGTAATGTTTTTTTAAGTTAACCAGAGACTGTAGGTTAATAAGTACTCCATGCTTCCTGTTTAGCTGGAGCATTAAAATGATGTGACACTATCATATTTATGCTCCAGCTGTAAATATGGCCCATTCTTCTTGGTCTAACTCTTCAAAATAGGAAAGACAGGAGATCCTGTCGTTTAGGTTGGGGATCAGCAAAAGTGCTGTTCAATTAAACTTGATAATGTACAAAGTCACTACGTTAAGAACAATCATAAGTGTGAGAATTATGACTAAACGAGGACCAAAGTTGATCTTGCCACTATAAAAAGGGAGAAAGATGGAAGAACAGGGAAAATCATAATTTATTTGATGCTGCACTTTTTCTTCATCAACAGTTTAGCATCAGTTTTCTCATTGAATCTTAAGCATAAGCAGAGAACATCTGTTGCTCATCGTTTCATGGCATCGTACTGTCTATGTTAGCCAAACAAAGCTTTTTAAAATGGATTTCAAGAGGATTCATGTTTCAGTTTATTTAGCTAAAAACTTGACTGTGTTGTTAGAAAAGTATTATTTTTATTATGTTAAACCTGAAGAGGACGAAGAAGTGAAAGAGATAATCATAGCTGAAGGCGACGTTTACATACACATCAACCAAAAAAGTTAGCTTTACTCATCAAAAATCTGTTTGGTAAACTGTGAGAGTTTTTCCATTTTTCATCAT
Organism: Xiphophorus couchianus; assembly: GCF_001444195.1. Taxonomy (NCBI): domain Eukaryota; kingdom Metazoa; phylum Chordata; class Actinopteri; order Cyprinodontiformes; family Poeciliidae; genus Xiphophorus; species Xiphophorus couchianus. The sequence continues at coordinate 27,595,326 of NC_040245.1, read as the reverse complement.
GTTTTTCATTATTGGAAAAAGTCATAATTCTGACATGCCGTTGAGTTTTCCTACTTTTACCTTAAACAGCCCTCCCACCTGAGCCTGCCACACCTGACCAAATACATTCCCCATTCCTCTTCCCCTTGGCTCTGACAAGCCTGTTTCCACTCTCTCTCCCCCTTCAGGACTGTTTGAGGGATTTACTTTTCACCTGCCTCTCCATGGAGACGGCTGACCCCGGCGTGACCCCGCGGCCGGCAAACAGCCTCACCTGATAAAAGCTGACCTGCAGCCAACACCTGAGTCATTAGACGCGGCGTGCACTCCAAGCGGAGGGCTGCGGGTAAATACTGGGTGCTATAAAGCCCGGCTCGTTTAATGAAAAGGAGGTTCGGCCCAAATCACTTCCTGATAAGTAAATCCCTGACTTTTCTGGTGCTTGTTCAATAAATAACATGCAATAATGCTGAAAGCAGGGAGCAAAGATTTCTGAAGCTCTTTTTTTTTTTTAATGGTCTTTTTGGTTCTAGTTTGCTAAAGAAAAGTGTAAAAATTGCTACTTACGTAGATTTTAAGCTAATTTCAATTGTCGTCTGAAAATGTTTCGCATACAATACTTTTTTTTTAAATGACTGAATTAAGCATCTAATCTCACAGGGTCATTTTTTTAATTTACAAATTTAATAGAATTTTAATTCTGTAACAAATATTTTAACCAGTTCGAGGTACTTATTAGTTATTTAATTAGTTTATTTTTAGATACATCTTTATACTATTTGTATTATTTCTTGTGACTTTTGCACAATAGTCAGTGATGGACCCAAAGGGCGTCAAGGGGAGACCATGGCCACATCACTGGAAAAGGAAAAAAATTTGCTTACATATTTTTTATATTGTAAAACTATACTGTGCTATGTGATATAATACAATATCGACAATACTTTATAGGATGGTATAAAGGTATAGTTCCTATGCTATAGTGTTATCCTGTCAACATGTTATATTTTAAAATACTGCATAGTATTATACTCTAGAATATAATACAGTTCAGTATGTCAGTGCAGTACACTCAACATACAATACAAAAAAGTACACTACAACGTAATACAACATTGCACTGTACTGTTTTATAGTAATAGTATGACAATAATTCAGTACAAGACAACAGTACTGTACTGCATGTGTTGTACTTACTAGATATAATTGTTCGTAATGGTTTTTTTCCAATGTTGTTTTTTATAGTGTGTATCAAAGGCATTTTTTAAATAGTTTTATAATTTTTTGTGTGATATTTGAAAGTACGGCATCACAGTTTGGAGGTATTTCTGATAACAATATACAGTGTTAAACTTAAAATTTTAAAAGTCTAATGAAATATTTGAAATTTGTGATTTTGGAGATTTCAATAAAACAGCAGAATAACACTAAAGGTCACTTCAGGCACACTACAAAAAGAGAACAGGTGATCCAACTTAAATACATTGTGTTACTTGGTCATAAGTAATCAAATTAAGTTGATCTAAGTTTATTTATCAAGTTGTCAAGTTAAACCAACGTAAGAATCAAAATTCATTCAATGAATTGTCACAAATCAGCACAATTTTTTAATTTGGAGCTCCATTTTCTTTTTTTTTAGTATATGTGAGGTTTTTATTCACAACTTTAAAAAATAAGTTAAATTACATTTTGGGTCATTTGATTTTAACTAAACGTTCTGGTCTCTGTTTACTGTCCTTCCAAAAATGCTCTGAGCGACACATCACGTTTTATGAATCTTCCACAAAAAAGAAGAACAGCACCAACTCTCCGTGCTGCCATCATCATCCTCATCATCATCATCATCAGTCAGTGGAGAGCGAGCGCTCTGCTTCAGCGTGGGAAATTGAGCATGTTAACACACCGTGGACAACATTTCAGGCTAGAGCGATCACAAGAGAGCAGGGAGAAGTAGGAAAGAGGAAGCGGCGTAATTACCAAAAGGAACAAGAAGAAGAAGAAAAACTTCACCGCCGCCCTCCTCCACTCACTTCATTTCACCTGCAGCCACACTGTAAGCACGCAGGGAAGCAGAGCCGTGATTAACAGCTCTTCATTTCCTGATGGCAGCAGTGGTGAAGATGAAAGTGGAGGAGAGGCAGAGACTGATTAGACAGCTGTTTGAGAGGAAACGGGAATGGTGATGAGAGTGTCCCACCCATGCATCCATCTAGTCTGTTTGGTCTGGGACTGTCTGAGCATCAGCCCCGAACAGGAAGCGGAAAGGGTTAGTGTGCACAGCTACACACCCTGGGCTGAAAAGTGATTGGCTTTGAGTTGGATTTCACTCATTAAAGCTGAACTGATAAAGTAAAGTATTTACCCAGGAGATACCCCCGAGTTGCACCATCTTGTTTACAGGAGCGTCCTAACACGACAAGGAATTAAACAAGTCAACAGAAAATCATGACACACACACACAGTCTCTCTCTCTCTCTCTCTCTTTCTACCTGGCTGTGTCTACTTCCTGCTGTGGGGTGTATTTAAGGATGATGTTTTTAAAAGGAATATGCAGCAAATTTAGCTCTGATTCTAATGCAATCAGAATGAGAATCAGAGAGATAACTGCGGTCTGAGAGGCGTGATGGGAGGTTTGGGGGACTCACCGTCTTGCTGGAGGACATGGAGCTGAGGGTGCTGATGCTGTTGGCGTCTGTGACCATGGATGAGGGGAAACGGGACGGGTGAGAGTACTGCGGGGGCTCTTGTTTGTGCGAATACACTGCATGAGAGAGAAAAAAGAAAGAAGAAGAAAATGTCAGTTTTAACCCATGAAATGTGTGAAATCCAGCTTCTATTTGCAGAAATATTTACACTTTCTTTGACAGAGCCATACCAGAACTATGTAATTTGTAGGATTTGTTTTTAAATATATGGTCTCGTAAGATTTTTAAAATTTATTTTGGAGGTTATTGCCAATCAAAATGTTATCGACATTTCTTGGCGTCTTGACCTTAATGAAAAAGAGATTAGCTGTTGAGAAAAGTACATTTTTGGCCCAAAAAAATCTGAACTATCCCTTTAACATATTCAGTATCAGTGTCAAACCATCAGGGGTCTTCAACCTGTGGCTCCGGTGCCATATTTGGCTCCTTACACCACAGTCTTACACAATAAAATGGGCCTGAATGTACAGCAGATGCTTTCCCCTTTACAGTTTGTTTCAATTGTTCTTGATAAAGCAACGGTATGCAACTTTTATATGGTTTTTACATATTTGTTAAAATTGTCATTATGTTGTAACAGTACTAATGTCAATATATAGATCATCTGTGAAAAACTTGAGCTCCTCTGCCTTCCTCCATGTGGTCTTGATGTCATCTGAACAAATACAACGCTCCGTCAGAAACAACCAATCAGAGCCAGGGGGAGGGGTTTTACCGTTGTCAATCATCCTCGTGATTGCCAGCACTAGAAATATTTTCAACTTCCTAAATTCAGAAAATTTCAGAAAGTCGATTATCTGAATTGTTTTGTACCAAATTTTCAACTTTTCAAACTCCTTGTTTGTAAAGCTGAGCATTTTTCCTTGTTTGTTCAAGAACATTTTTAAGTTAGAGGTAAAAAACATTTTTGGGTGGAAATTTACGCCTCTACTTTTTCTATCTACCATCTACACACCGCCGTAGCAACCTGGAGTGAAAAGGAGAAGCTACAACTTTATGAACTATAAAGCCCAGAGCGGAAGTCACCATTGATACAATTTTATGGGTTCTGCTTTGAATTTCAACCAACTCAGCACAAGCTAATAGTGCTAGAAGTCACCTGCCGTAAAAAACAAAAAAACAAAAAAAAAAACAACAACAATGAATTAGCACGGATGATTTAACAGGTAGGCATTTAGAGAGCAGAGTTACTGACTGTGAGAGTGTGTGACGGTGGCCATGAAGGGCTGCTGGCTCATGTGGCTGGGCGACTGCTGCATCAGGCTCGACTGGTGGGGGCTGTGGAGCTGCTGGGAGAACTGCACTGGCTGGAGAGCGGCGAGGCTCCCAGCCACGCTGTTGATCACCGGCACCGTCTGGGCCTGCGACGTGCTCAAACCTGACCAGAAAAACCTGCCGTTAGATCCAGGAGACCGTTTCCGGACGGACGGCTCTTTTTCTGCGAGACTTACTCTGTGCTATCGCCATGACTCCTGTCAGAGGCATTAGGAGGTTCTGCGGCTGCTGGTGGCTGTGGTGGGAACTGTGGATGTTGGTCAGCGTGCTGACCGGAGGAAGTCCTCCGCCCGAGCCTGAAATCTGCGGAGGGGAGACGAGGGAAATGAAATCAAGCTTTTACTGCTGCGTTATTTACTTTCAGCGAAGAGAGGCTGAGCGTCTTCTTGTGTAAATCCATGTTCAAAGCGAGCCAGATGTTGCCTGCTGAGCAAACAGCGGGTTCAGAATGTTGACTCAGTTTGGATTCTTTTGTCCAACATTTCTCTCGTGTAAACCGCTCAAACGCGACGCACGAGAGGACGTCATAAACAAAAAAGAAAAACTGTAAAGAATCAGATATGAGAGCAAACGGTTCAGTGGGCTTACTGGATCCTCCTCTGCACTGGGGTTTCATTCATTTGAATATGGCTCATTTCACAACCACAAGGGGACAAAAAAACCCAAACCGACAGACCATCACGGCACAATGTTGGCACTCGTTTCACAGAAACCGAGTCGGAAAGGCGGAAGTGTCCTAACAGGGAAGTTAGGTCATCTCAAACACAGGCCAACAATTTAAAGTCTGAGATAGACTTGTTTGGGTCTGATGGATTGGATTTTTTCAGCTTTTCCACTCGATATCTGAAAAGTGACAGAGGAATGCTTGTTTTGGGTTTTTTTTGCTTTGTTTTTCCGGGTGCGATTATTTGTTTGCAGCCTGACGTCGATCCATGAATCATTCCGGCAAGAAGTGGCTCCAAATCACAAGAAATGAAGAAATGTCTACACTTACACAGTTGATCGGTTTTAAGATTAACTCTAGGCGTGTCACTAAGACACAATTTGCTCTCTTTTAGAGACAGTTTTTGAAGAGTACAAAAACTGTTTCAGACTTTAGGTTAAAGTATTCTAGGAACAAAGTTATTCCCAAGGACTGAAGTTTTGGAAAACGATAAAGATGCTGGGTTTCTCAGATGTTACCTCAGATCTTCCATCTTTCTTAAAGTTGCAGTAACTTTTATAATCAATAAGTTTTTTACAGTTAAAACTGTCACTGTTCTGACGATATAACATGAGACAGATAATCTGTAAAAAACAAAAAGAAATTAGCTCAATGTGGTGCCACTGCCATCTGCAGAAATACACCACTCCTGGTCAGAAACATTCAATCAGAGTCACGAGGAGGAGCTTAGCGCTGTCAATCAATCTCATGTACATGCTGTTCACACTTGCTTCCTTTCTCTCTGCTACACTGCAGCTCCTTCCACACAGTGGATGCTAAGGTCAGTTAGCATAGCCACCGAACACAAAAAAATATTACATTTTACTCAGAGTTATCATGAATAGAATAGAATATTCCTTATTTTCTCCCTTGGCAAATTTTGCTGTGGACTCTGAGTTGAACTCCTTCATGACTTTGAATCACAGCACACCTACATCTACCTTATGGATATTACATCAACCAATGCTTGCAGATATTAGTCTTCACCTGAAACTCCTTCTTCTCCGTTTCTGGGTCAGTTTTTATTCTTTTTTTTTGTAAGCACACTGTCACGGTCAGATGAAAGACTGGATCTAAATGTGTAAAAAAGCTACTAAAGTCCACAGGAAAAGTCTGGAAGCGCTTCAGAAATCCTGAACCACTTGTTGGTCAAGACCACTTTGAAAGGTCATTAAAAAGTTTGCCTTCTCATGAGCAAGGTAAAATAAAATTAGGGATGTTTTTAAAGCATGTTATTACAAAAGAAAACATACGACGGCAGATTATCGGGCACGATCAAATGGTGCTGTCATTCCTCCACCTTTGGCTTCTCTTTGCTTGCCGTTTAATCAATAAGAACAGAACGTTTCATTGTGAGGTTTGTTGGCAGAGTGACCAGCGTGCCTGCCTGTCTGCTCAGGTGAAGGCTGCCTGCTAGGACGCTGCCGCTCAAACAGAGCTGCACAATGTGAGAATTGTTGGCGCAGGGTCCATGGGAGAGCAGGACTCAGGGTTTCCGCTGAACGCACGCCATGCCTTATCTAATCTGCGGCCACGGAGGGAGGGTCCAGGTGTGCTCACTCACCATCTTGGCGTCGGGCGACAGCAGGCTGTGGCTGTGGTCCAGTCCTCCCGGGGACACCTGCTGCAGCACCGACTGGCTGCTGCTGCTGTGGTGACTGATGGCGGTGGAGGAGGAGACTTCGCCGGGGCCTTGGCTGTAACGCACTGGCAGGAGAGAGAAACACACACACACACACAAAATCCATTACAAATGTGTGGAAATCTTTGCTGATATTCTGCTAGTGTCAAAACCCCCCACAAATTCTCATTTGCAATATTTCCATTAAGTAAGAAATGGAATTAAAATCACATGTGAATAAGCTTGTTCATGCACTGAGTCAATAAAAATTGTGCCAGCGATGGATGTAAACAGTTACATGAGATATATTCATAACTTAGTCTTGGCGTTAGAGCTCATCTTCTTTCAGAGGAGACATCGGCGTCTTATTCAGGTGTTGGAGCGACAACAACCCTGAGAGCAGCTAAGAACGCTGCATTTTCACAGAAGAGCTATGGATCCAACACATTTGAATGACAAACAACTTTTCATGGTGGCGCAAGCGGCACATTGACCGGAAAAAACCCTCAACAAAAACAAACCATCATCCTCCTACGTCCTGTCGTCCTCTTTGTCGTTTTTGCCAGTAGTAGTTGATCACGTGACTCGTGTAATGTAAAACAAAAAAGTGTTTCCATATGACTGAAAAACCAGGGCATCCTGGTGCAAAAACTTATCGAGTTTTTTTCTTTTTTTATTGGTGTATTTCCATTAAGAAAATTTATTTTCATAATTTCAATTTATGCAATTTTATGGTTGATGGAAACACAGCTACACGCACCCTGCAGGATACTCTCATGATGCGTGGATCATGTGATGGAAGAAAGAGGGTTACAGCTGCAGCCATGCTGTGTTGCTCTTTGACTCAGACCGGGTAGGTCAAAGCAAACAAACACACACACACGCGCACGCCCCCACACCCACACACACACGCACACTGACTGACCTGTCCACTGCTGCTATCTACGCAGCTAAGCCAAGGCCATTCTCTGTGCGCATGCACTCACAAGACCACAACTTCCAGTAGACTCCATGATTAGCACACAATCGCTGCTGCTGCTGATGATGATGTGCTTCATTACGTCAGTTCAAAGGTTCACCTGCGGTTTAGGAAATGCTAACATTCAGTGTAAAGGTTGCTAAGTGTTCCCAAGCCCTCTAAGTATTTCACGTTTTCTCATTTTACAACAACAAACAGTAAAAAAAAATTGTGATTTGTTATGGATTTGGAGCGACACAAATTAAGGCAGAATTGTGAAGCAGAAAGATACGTGAACGTCATTTTCAATTTTTTCCACAGAAAGGATCTGAAAAGTTTGCCATACATTTGTATTCACTTCCATTTGTTCACTCCCAGAACAACCAAACGTTAGCAGGAATCATTGAAATAAAAATCTGTCAATTTGTGTGTCATTATATCCTGGTGCAAATCCAGCTGTGTTGTTTAGCCAGAAAACATTAGTGAACAAACAGCATCATGAAGATCAACAGACAGGTCAGGAATAACTCGGGTGGGGGGGAGACGCTGTTGACATGGCAACTACTAATCACACTCTTGTTAAATCTGGGCTAAAAGAAGCCATTGTTGGAAAAGATGCATCCAAAGTCCAATTTACACTTTTCTCTAAACACTTTTTATATTTTAAGCCACATCTGGATTATGAATGTCCTTTAAAAAGCCAATTGAGGAAGTATATATTAATAAAAGTACCCTATGTACTGATAAAAGTACTCTATTAATAAATAGCTGTCTCTCCGTTCGATGAGTTCTTCTGAAAGGGGCAGTATTGTGTGCTTTCCAGGAACATTGTGCCATTTTATAGCACAGTCACGTGACTATGTTACCTCCAGTTGTTATAAACACGTTAAACATGACTTAAAAGAAATCTGATGTTGCAATTTAACACCTTGAAATTGGGCTCTGTCTCTTTAAGAAGCTCCTGCTCTATCCAACACTCCGCCTTCAGCACCTCACCACAACAGTTTTCATCCATCAAGCCTTTAAATTTTTTTAAATTAAAGGCACATTTTTTTGAGAGGTAGTCCGCATGATAAGCTCAGCCGATGCTCAGTTCCACCAGATGCTTGCTAATTGCTGCTGCCGCTATTCTGGAGGAGCTGAGTGGGGAAGGAGTGGTGGAGGGGTGAGGCGGAAGCTGAACTATGCTTTTGAGGAGGGAATAACATTATAATTCAATGTGAAGCTGAATTTTTATTTTTATTTTTATTAAATAATATTGAACGTAGTGATGTAATTTGGCAGTAGATCGATAAAAAGCTGCTCTGATTTGACTGATAAAATAAAATCTAAGAACACAACTGTTATCTTGAAGGTTTTATTTATGCGGCTCTCTGGAGTCTAAAGGGCTGCATAAAAGGTTACGGTGGGCCAGCTGTGAGACTGGGGCAGAGTTCACCTTCTGGCAGGACAATGACCCTACAAGCAGATTTAGATCAAACTATACTCATGTGCTAGAATGCCCTAGTCAAAGTACAGCCCTAAATCTAGCTGTGAATATGAGGTAAGACTTGATATATCTGATTTAATCTAATTTGCATTAAAGGTGGCTCAACAAAGTTTTGCCTCATGGAGGTTGAACACAAAAACATGGCATGTTGAAAGCATCATTCTCCTTCCAGGTTTTAATTATACACCATTTTGTGATGATTTCACATAAAATACATTTATAATGTGTCAAAATGTAGAACAGTTCAAGGTAGGGCTGGACAATAAATCAACAACAATATATATTGCGATAGACATGTGATCAATATTCAGTATGTAGAATAGTCACTGAACCCTGATCCAGAATTGCACAGCATTCTGGGTGATGTAGGCAGAGGAAATGCTTTAGCCGCTCAACCTCTCACGGCTAGCTACTCAACGTCGGTGACATCGACTAACTCATTCACTTTTTGGTTACCTAGCAACTGCCTGTTGAGTAACTTGAGCAGCAGCAGTTTCAGGTTTTCCCACCGTGTCTCACAGCTGCTCAGAAATTAAAACCACAGCATTGAAAGAAAACTGGGTTAAACAAGAAAGGTCACATTACCAGTTTGGCAGTATTTGAGATATTTAAAACACAAAACTAATCAATAATTATTGATACTGACAATTATTAACATCGACTGATATCAAATGATTATATCGTGATAAGTTTTCAGCCATATCGTCCAGCCCTAGTTCAAGAGCTATGAAAACCTTTGCAAGGTAATGTATGTGGAAGTTAAATATGATCGCTTCTGGGGTTATTAAGACAAGTTGGAAGAAGAAAAATAAAGCTTGTCGCACAAACTAGTAAAAATAAGGATAACTTGCACCATTAACTGAATTCACATATTTACAACGCTGCAAAGAAACAACGTGTAAGACGAACACTAAAGCCAAAGTCTGGACTTCTAGCTGTCTCTCAAAAAATGCTAACCCAACCCCACTACACCCCCCAACACACACACGCACATACACACACACACACCCACCCACATGCACACACCCACATGCACACACACAACTGACAATCTAATACCTGTTTGCTGATGCAGCCCCCCAGCCCTCCACCCCCTGATACCAACAGAGCAAACATTACACAATTACAAGCAATGTCAAACACATTCTTATCCTGTGGTCTCAGCCTCACACGGACAGGGAGAGCGTCCCCTCCCTCAGTGACAATCCAGAGACAGACTCTGTTTGCACTCAGATCTCCCATCTTCCCCCACAGCGCCCTCCGTCCCTGACCCGGGTGTGACAGCCGCAGCGCCCAGTCGAAGTCGGTCTGACATGACAGCAGGTATTGATATACAGCGGGTTTTGAGATTAAAAAAAAAAAGAAAGCAAGAAAAGAAAACAGGGAGAGGCACTGACACGAAAGGTGAGCAATGAGGGAGGCATTGATTTCCTAATGAAGGCTGCTGGAAATTGGAACAGGATGTGAGCAACGGTGTGTGTAGTTTGCCATATTATTGTTCAAATCCAGGATATTCAGTCATATTTAATACATCTGAATAAGAGTTTAATGAAGCTCATTAGTCAGAATAAATTTGAAAATTGAAAACCTTACAGCAGGTACTAAATATACTTTTCACTAAGGCTATATTTCTATATTAAAAATGTTTTTTTTTTATTGGTCTGTACTATTCTAATTTCAAATTAGAATAGTACAGTATTTATTTCATTACATAGAGACCATAGAGACCATTACACAGGTCTCTATGTAATGAAATAAATAATGTGTTTGACACCAATAATATTGACTCATTTAGACGGTGGAAAATGAGAAGGTAAAGATGTAGCTTAAACAACCTTAGCAAAGAACATGGTTGTTTGTGAGCATAAAGTTTATCAGTTCAGATATGTGCATTCTTGTTTGATTTTTTCTTTTTCTGAATGTTTTGTCTGTACAAAACGACTATTGCTGTCTAGTGATATCATTTAGGTGGCTTGTTTTGGCTTCCTTTCAGCTCTGACATGAGTAGCATTAGCTTTTAATGCCAAACAGCATGTTGTAGGAAACCTATGTGCGGATTTATCAGTGATGTGCTGTCTCTGTCCGCTTCAGAGAAATAACGTTGGGCCGGAATGGAACAAAAATTTCATATTTATGAATATTTTCAGAATTGTAATTTTCTATTATTATTAAAAGCCATTAATTATTGTGTAAATTCAGACAAATGAGCTTGCGACAAAGAGCTTTTAGATTTATGGGTGGCTCTCAAGGCTACTACTCTCAGACAACCTTTCTCCTTTACTCCTTCTTAGTGGAGAAATCTGTAAATAAATCTTCAGTTCAAGGCTTCAAATTCAAGTGCGAGACTTCGCTGGAGTAGACATTGGGCTGAGAATTGACGCCCAAGTTTGGTAACTTAACATGTAACATCATCATGGCTTCTGAACACTTTTTTATCCTGACGCATTTCTTGATTTCTCTTATGGAAACAAGCCTGCACAGATCTGAGATAGAAAAAGCTTGTGGATTTGATGTTAGATGCAGTTTAGGCAGCTTTTATTCATAAAAACCATCAAGTTTTGATAATTAAAATCTGTCCTGCATCACGTCGTCCTGTCTCAACCCGAACCTCCTTAGGGTTTCTGTTTAAAAGGGAAATAAACATCCCAAGGGTATCAAACATATCATTTCACTATCAGAGCAAAAGTAAACACATTTAAACCAACCATGCCTTTGATAGTGCCCGGCTCTTACTTTGAATATAGATACGGCCGCTGCACCATATTTCAAGGGCTTAAGTACCTATCCTCCATTTTGTTCAGCCGACAGACTTCATATTGTCTCCTGCGACATACTATCAACCCCACAACAACCCGCCGTGCCTTGTAAACACCGCCGTGGAACAATAAAGCAGTCCATTGGACTCGTGACCCCCATTGCGACACAATGGAGGAGGACTCATAAAAAGTCAGTTATCTCGGAGCTGGGCGACCTCTTTAAGTGTCAGAGGGAGTAAAGGATGCTGTTCAGGGCGGTTTTGTTTCTTTGGATTTGGCAGGAATTTGAGCGGCAGAGAACCACAGATTGAGTTTTCACAACTAGTGAAAACTTGCTAGTTTTCTAAAAAAAGAAAAACGAAAAGCTCATCTTGTTCGGAGGTTCCCGAGTGGCTTTGAGGGTTGTAAAAATCTTACGTTTTTGGTGCAGTTGCGCAAACAAGAAATAAAAACTTGTGCTAGCTCGCTGAGAGCAAGGGGAGGGCGAGAATCCCACAAGGGGAGTGGCGGCTCGGGATCTTCGACCGGTTTAAAAGGCCCGCACTCTCTGTGTGACCCGTGTAATATCAAAGCCTGCGTCCCCAACCCCAGGCTGTGGCCATTGTGGAGGCGCTGCATACGACGGACCTCCTGGGTCTTTGCAGGACGTATCCGGTCTCCTCTTTGTGGCTCTCTGGGAGAGCCGACACAGGAAAGTGCAAAGCCGGGCAATCTTTTCTGAGTGTGTATGTGTGTTTTCAGCCAGCCTGAGGTGACGGCAGAAAGCTGGGCAGCCCACTCACCCACTCACCCACTCACTACTGTATCCGATCTGGAACTTCTGAGTCCTGCTGCTTTTCTAAAGAGCAGAACGACACGTAAAAAAGCCACAGCACAGCTTCACTTTTCTGATAATCTTAAGTGAAAAATAAATATAATTGACTGTCAGTAAAAGGTGTTTTTTAAACCTTAGGTTTAAAACAAATACATTTACTTACTCTTTGCTCATTAAATGCGTAAAAGCTGAAAATTCTCACTTTTTTCCATTTCTAAACATATCATCCAACAAAGTATTCTTAAAACTGTTTTTAAAAGCACAACAAAAAGAACTGGTATGAATAAATAGGGACAATATTAAAATGTCCTTATTTTCTGTTAGACGCAGCTCTACAGCACATTTTTTCTCTATAGAAATTGTGAAACACTCAATGAAATCAGCTGGACCTCCTTGTTCTGACAGCATCTCACCTATCCACATTATATGGTCAACTGAGCTGATTATGTTGTACCATAATTAGATGTGAGCTGGATTATATGTAGCTGGATATGAACCTGAATATATGTTTGGATTTCTCAAGAAAAGAAAAGATTTATTTAAAGTTAATTTGCACCAACTTGGAGTTGGTTGAGTACAAATTAGGCCTGTTTCTGTCCTTTATCGCATTGTGATTACCTTTGTTATAAATTGTTGCAACAGAACAGAATACATACAATATAATAGAATCAAGCCAAGCACAACCAAACTGAACCAAACCAAATTGAATTGAATTAAATTGAATTTTAATTCTTACAAAAAAAAGTGGAATCTGCCCAAAAGCCCAAACCTAGCAAAAAAAAGGACCAAACATTAATTCATACTTGCCCTGGAGCTGTACTTTACTCCACATAAAGTTACATAAAGGGACAAAGATCTACGGAAACACCTCTGGACAAAAAGATGTGATGCAAAACTGGAAACTGAAAGCTTCTTTTTGTACCTTAAAAAACTTCTCATTGACTATTGCGTGCCTTCAAAGCTGCTGGACAACCTCACTGTAAATTCTCATACACAAAAAAACGGTCAAAAGTGGATTCTAATGGAGCCAAGTGGATCTAAAATTTATAAAAACCCAAAAAGTATTTACAGAAAATAGTTGCACATGAATACAAAACAGTGTTTCAAGGGACTTCAAACTGATGCACATACTTTCTGCTAAACTGGCAGAAACAAATGTTGGTTGTCCTTTCAAGGCCATCAAAAGACATTGACGTTGTTGCACTTTTTGTAGGGCGAAAGTAAAAACACTGGTTGATAGCTTAACTTAGCCTCACAGCTGAATGTGTGTGAAGATGGGACTTAGTAGTAGACTTATAATAGTAGAAGTAGATGTTATTTGGAGAATAAAAGTAAGGGTAAATCCCACACAGGAGCCGAATGCTACGAGCTAATCTGTCCGTAGGATCAGTTTCTGTTGCTATAGCAAGGGAAAAAAAGTTCACCGCTAAAAATGCACGTCACACTGTTTGACCGTCCATCCAGTTGTGACCGACTGATCAATGAAGCAAAACAGAATCAATAAAAACTCCCAGAGTGAGAGGAGTATGCCTGAAATGACCCAGGAGTGACCTCTCACATATGACTGAAGGTGAGCATAGGAGGAAAGAGTGGTGGGGGGTGGTGGTGAGGAGGGTGGAGGGGTGAGCTAGCTTTCTCTACAGGCAAAGAAGAAGTGGTGATCAGTCCTGTCTGGCCAGAAAGGAGCCAATACCTCGGCAGACAGCTCCTGCTGCTCAGAGTCTGCGACCAGCCTCAACAGCAAGGCCCGGCTGAGATAAATGAACCCTATGTTACAGTCACTGCAGTCCTCTAATACACCACAGACAATGGAGGCCCCTGCTGAGGCAGAGTATAGAGGGTTGAAGTCAGAGGAGCCCCCTTATCAAGGGCCCGGGAGATGTAGCAGCAAAGGATTTTAATTGTCCATTAAGCGCGCATTATACAGGCCGTGCCCTGGCAACGCAATGAGACCGCCTGCCGGGACCCTATTGTCAGTTTGGAGCTGATGCTGAAAAACAGCTGATGGTGTCGGCGGGATGCCAGCGGGACACCTTGTAAGCAACTCTTTATGGGTCTACCACCAACCTTTCCCCTTCTGCTGGACAGCCTCGCTGTCGACCCCTTCCACCGCGACGCAGCCTCAGGTCATTGCCTGGTCAGGTGTTCAAGTGAGCCACAACAAGAAAAAAGAAGAAAAAAAAAGACAAACGCAAACAGACGGTCCACAAGTGGGACCAGTTTATCCAAAGGTAAAAGAGCAAGCCAAGGCAAACAGTTTGTGTTCCCTTCAAAGGTGGCCTCGTGTTCGAACACGAGAAGACAACAATGGGCTCTGAGTGCGGCTCTCAAATCTCACTTTTATGGTGGGTGAGTGATGGCGCAGGGGGCATAAAGCTCCGCGCGGCCCTATCAGGTTGGTTTTATACCGTAAAGGTGGGCTTGGTCAATACTAATTACTCTGAAAGCAAACATCTGGTTGGGGTGAAATGGTCAGAGCAACGACGCGCAGCATCTCCCCGTTCAGCAACCTGGGAGCAAGAGGAGAAGCCACGGAAACAGCAGCGCAACGTCGAGGTGTTCTGGATCTGTCGGTTCGCCCCAACTGCCCCCAACCCACTCCTCCCTGACCCTGGCCTGACCCTGGCCTGTCGCAGGATTGCTGCCCTTTGTGTCATGCCTCTCCATGCTGACTTTGGAGTGGAGATTGCAGGTACAATGTGGATTGTTCTCAGTGTGTTTTCAAAGATCAGAATAACAATGGCATTTACTCAGCTCACTCGCTGTCATTGATCATCCAGGCCTCTCTTTCTCTGGCTCCCTGATCACATCAACTCTGCCTTGGAAACCTTTTTTTTTTTTCTGGCAAGTTTTGCTCTAAGGGAAACTGAAACTAAAATGTCACATGGACAAATACGTCGCCTTGCATTTTGTCACAAACTTTGATGTATTTTATGTGAATTTTAGCATTCTTATTAATCTGTTATGACAGATTTGTGAACTGGAAGGAGATATAACTTTTCCAAATTAGTCTCATATCTTTTGTAGACCAACAGATTTTTTTGAAGGACTCTCTTATTTTTAACTCTATCCATCCTTACATGCTCCTGCTGAAGAAAAGCCTCCCCATACACAACATGATGCTCTCACCACCATGTTACACCAGGGGGATGGTGTGTTTACTTCAAATGTTAAGTTTTTCTGGCCAAAGGTTTGGTGTCAACTTTCATCCACTTGTCGCCTACATGACTTGTGGCAAACATTAGACTGGACTTCTTAGACTTTTCCATAAAGGCCAGATTTTAAGAGTGTTTTTGTGTCTACCTGTAGACTTCTTTTCTGCTTCTCCTACCTGTCAGTTTGGATGGACAGCTCTGTTACTCCATCCTCTTTTTGGGGGGGACCAAAACTCCGTGAAAAGTTCAGAGCTTCACAGAATAGATTCCTCTAGATTTCATTTAGGTGTATCAGAATAAAGGGGGATGAACACATGTAGACTACGTTTACAAGCAGAAATGGTTGAAAACCATGCTTTTCTCCTCACTTTACAACGATAGACCAAGGTTGTGCTGGTCCATCACATAAAATACATCTTCAAACCTTTGTGACTGCTCTGTCATGAAATATAAAAATCGTTTGCATTGACCGTTTCAGCAGATGTTTCTGATCTCCGGGGTGGACTCTTACTTGGAGGGGACACGCTGGTCTGGGGATGATGCGGCGAGCTGTGTGACAGCAGTGGGTTGATACCGTGCGGCGGTGCAGTGATGGCGTCCATAGCCAGCTTTTGCCTGAAGGCCTCCTCCTTACGTCTGTTGGCAAACCAGTTATAAACTCTCACTTCGGTGACCAGGTTAGAGCCGAGTCCCTGAGCTTTGGAAGGGGAGACGCCTCTCTGAAGACACTCGGCTCTGCGGGAAACGAGGTAGAAGATGTTAAAGCCACACCGCAGAGTCTTTCGTCGGAGAGTTGTGTTTTTCTACCTGTTGCACTCCTCCACCAGAGCCTCCCTCTCCTCCTTGCTGGGGTTCTTCTGCCGCTCGTAAGCCTGGTACAGGATTTGCTGAGATGCAGGCCCCCATTTGAAACGGTTACGCCTCATTTTCTTACTCAGCGGCTCAGTGCCAACCTCTTCGCTCGACTGACCCATTCCCGGGCCGGACATGTTGAACTCCGGGTAGAAAAAGGCCGGATCCTGGCTGCCTTTGTCTGACATGCTGCCAATAGAAGCTTGAGTGGCCTGGTTGAACTCTGCAAAAATAATGAGAAATCATTCAAAACACATTTTTTAAGCATTTTATTGCTTTTTATTGTACTTGTTGCCATGATCGATCCAGGGTATAAGCAGACTTTTCAACTACCAGAGGGCAACGAGATGTAGCTGGATTGACAGTATAATTACCCAAATAGGAATTACGGAAATACCCTTGCTTTATGGAAACACGCAGATTTTGGGGGAAAAAAAATCAAATTTTTTGCTAAAACGTTTTTGCGCTAGGATGAGGTGGTTTTTCGGCTGTATCAAAACATGTGTATTTTGTAAAGCTGGAAAGGAAACACTTTTTTGCACCAGGTCATGACAAAAAGACAAAGAAGGCGACATGCAGTAGTTGGAGGATCATGTTGCCGAATGTTTTTTAATGACTTATCATACGAACAAACTTAATAACGGGAACACCTTTTTTTTTTACATTAGCAGAATATCAACCAAGTTTTACGCACATTTATAACTGAAACGCAGCTGCTGCCACAAACAGAACTTTATGCTGCAAATGGGGCGTCACCCTAGAACGGGCGCCAAATCAATGGCGGAAAACATATCTCTAGTCACTATTTTCTGCATTAAAGAGATGTTTGTGAATTAGTAAATGATAAAATCAATAACAGAGGCATGCCCCTCCAGTGCGCACCCCTTTGAGAACGAGCTGAGGTGTGATTGCTTCATTTGAGTCGGGTTATCTGGTGAGAAATGGCACCTGCTATGTGTCTGTATCCACCTGAGAAAATACATAGTAGCGTCCATAGCAGAAGGTAAGCATATACTAAACATAATCCAGTACGAGAAGCTCATAGTGTCACTGCTTTGTGTTAAGAAATGCCACTGTTTCATGGTTTTACAGTATCAACACAGAAAAAACATTAAAATCAGAAGCAGAGTACAGCAAAATGGATGCATAATAATATTACATGTAGCATTCATTTTCTTTTATATGGTTTTGATATATAGACATAAACACAAGTAGAAGATATGTGCCGCACACAGTGGTAGCTTTCAATCCCAGCATTAAATTGCCGTTATGCTAGTAAGATTAATAGGTGGCGTGCATTAAATTTCCACAGCATGACTTTTTGAAATAAGAACAAGTCAATGTGCAGCTTTTGCACACTAAAAAGTGTAGGAATCTTCTTTCAGCCAGCTGACAGGCAGCGAGAAGAAAAATTTGTTGTCCAGACATTTTCTCTCAAAAGCACTTTCAACTTAATGGTATGACCAGGAGCCCATTCCTGATGAATGCTAAGTACAACCTTCATGAAGTTGTCAACAGTGTTAATTACACCTAATTTAATCATTTAGTGCATCTGAACTAGGTCACACTTAACTAGGTCACACTTAAGCCCCGTTTAAAATAACTAGTTGTTGGCCTCCCATTCTGGAGAGGATAAACAAGGCTTTCACCTTTACACACCTTTCTATTCATCTTCACTGAAGACATTAAAAAAACTCTTAGTGAACTCTGCATTAGTTCATTAAAAATGAGTCTTGAGCAGAATAAAGTTCTGTTCTTGAGTTTCACAAAGAAAAAGAAAATGTATCGATTCAAAACTGGTTTTAATTAAAGACAAATCTTTATAAATAAAACTGTAACATGAGCAGATGATATTGTGACTATTTGAGAGGTACGATGTGAACCTCTGAACCTCTTCTGTCAGCTGCTGGGTTCTCTGAGTCTCAGCATCTTTCATTACATCTATGAAGCTACTCTGTGCTTTTCTCTTCTCTTCATCTCTGTTTCCCAGTTGATGCAACGCCACGGGTTTTGATTACAAGCCAGTTTTGTTTTTTATATATATTATTTTTATTTTTAGTCATTAACGGATAGCGGGTAATTGGAAATATTGATGCCAAGTCAGTATCAGTATTGGATCAATACTTTAGTTTTATTTTTGATTTGTAGCCTCTCAACTCCGGATAAAAAATTATTTTGTATTCATTTGCTTTCAAAATATCTTTTGTCTTTTGCACTATACAGTTTCATGTTGTCGTTTGTCTATTGATAATGTTTGTCAAATTAACTTGTTATATTGTCAACGTTCTAAAATAATGACCTAAATTATATTTTGCCAAAAGTGATTTTGGCAAAAAATAAATAAATAAATACTAAGGCCACTATTTTAGGAAGGTGATGATATGTAAAGCATTTTGTAGACACCTGTAAACTTTATCCAAATTCTGTTATAGGTTTGAACAAAATACAAAAAAGACCAAAAAAAATCTAAATGTCAGAATTTTGATATGTGAAACTTCAAAAATATCAGTATCAGTTATCAGTATTAGAAATCAGTATCTGTGATACTGGTCCTATGTTTACTTGGAATGAGATTGATATCAAAATATACATATTAGCACCTCTGCTTTCACTAAGGTTAGCTGAAATACAGAGTTGTCCGTTCAGATATATTTACAACAGCTATACAAACAACAAGGCCAGTAATGCATGGGAATTAAAGGAGCGCTGCCACTTCCTCACTGAAGTTAGCATCCAACTAGTCTGCCTAGCTACCGGAGTATATATTAAACTAAACAACAGGATGTTATACTCCACATGCTACTTTGAAAGACATCAGTGTAAATTTATATTTACATCTGTGCACTTTCCTTTACATACGGTATTTCAATACCACCAAACATCAATATGCTTAAAGTCACTATTCATAATAGAAGCAAGGAAGACATGATGTGTCGTCCCTAAATAAATTCAATTCAATTCAATGATTTGAAGGAACTCTATTAAGATAAATCAGGGTTTCAAAAAGTTTCAAAGTCTACGAGAACCAGCTTTCTCCAGGTATTTGACGTTTAACACAGCACTGCCCCTCCCCTGCCTGTTGTTGCCACTGATGGCTGACCCGTGCTTACTCGAACTGACTGTTTATAAATGTTTACTCTCATAAAAATCAAAGACAGCCATTATTTGGAACAATAGAAAGAACAAAATTTATCAATCTTATTAAGGCAGCAGTTTAAGATGTCTGCTAAGATACTGACTGCAGACTGTGCCAGAGCAGGTAGCCCAACTAATTGACCAGCTAATATTATCTATTAAAATCCCAGAGTATTACATATTTTCACATTTTCTTCCAAGGTAGTGATAAATTAGAAGAATTGCCCCATGTTATTCATGCTCGTTTACATTTAATAAACAAATAACACCTTTGTAATCACTTCAGTTAATCTTCATGTCATATTTTGTTGATTATAATAGAAGTAGATTTTTTTTACCCAGAATGCACAAGTGTTTATTACAACCTCATGCAACCTTGAGCTCATTGGACACCAGCAGGATTAAGGTGAGTAGGCCTGTCACAACAAGCATTAAATCAATTAATAGCATGATAGATTATAATCTAGTTGGAGACGTTAAAGAGACACTCCCCTTTAATATAGTTGCAAAGCCGCCATTTTGAAAAAACACTGCCAATATCTGACACCTGGCAAAAAATATTTAGTTTTAACTATTCTTTAACAGCACCTTCCACTTTTGCCTGTTTTCCCTTGTCACGCTTAACGAGTAAAATTTTATGAAATACAAATTTGGTCCCAGAGACTCCATAATCCATTTTCATTATTGTTGTTTTGCTTTTTATTTTAGACATCTAAAATGTTTCCCAGGTGCAGTGTTGAAATGTTTGTTAAAAAAAACGAAAGCTTTTCTGATCTTCGATGTTGAATACTTGTGTTAATATCGCATTGTTACATCAGTTGAAAACGGTCTCAAAATGACAATATTATCGTTTACCGAAATAATTCCCCGGGACAATTTATCGCCCAGCAAAACTTGTGGTGGTGGCAGGCCTAAATGTGAGCCGCACGGCCGCATGGCCACGGATCTAAAACTGGAAGCGGTGAGAAACTCAAATATTAACTTACGTCGAAGAATTTCCCGCTGCTTCCTGACGTACCAGGTGTAGAGGGCCGCTCGCTTCTGCGTCTTCATGGGCGTCCCTTTGTTGAGGTGCTGGGAGAGGTGAGACTGGTTGAGCCCCGTGATGTCCACCACCTCCCGCTGGGGGATGTTGTGCTGCTGCATGTAACCTTTGATCATACGAGCCGCCCGCCATGGGTCCTCGCTGGCAAGCAGAAAGCAAACTTCGGTTCAGGCATTGAAGGTGGAAACGCAGGTTTTTGTTATAAAAAAAAGAAAAAGATCCAAAATAAAAACATTCGAAAACGCATCCATTTTGATTATTGCAAGAACACAGCTTCCTTGTTTTGCAAGAATGATGAAAGGAGTTTGCAGCCATTATGAGTCAGTCTATCGCTGAAGCACACATTCCAGTGGCTGTAAATATTTTCAAAGGTTAGTTCAAGTGGATTCACAGAGGTTGAGAAACTAGGACAATTTGCCTTATACCACTGTAAGGTTTAAACGTATATTCTAACAGAACCTAAGCACATTTTTTCTGTCTTTATGACATACATTTTGAGTCAAAAAATCAGGCATAACTTCACAAATAATTCAGATATTTGTCAGAATTCCTTGACATAACATGAAACAACAATTTTATATTAGCCTGAGATCACATTCAATTCCCATATGTTCAATCTAGACGGGGGGGAAAAAATAATGTTTTGCTTAAAAAAGTTTCTAATTTAACATTAAATCGTATCTTCTCACCTGCGGATTAGCCCCGGTATAGACTCAGATTTCCCAGACACTCTCTGTAAGGAATAGTCGCCCGGTAATCAAACAGTAACCGCGGCAGACAGACAGACAGACAGACGGACATCAGCGACTGTAAAGCAGATCTGCTCTCCACTGTTTGTTTTGGAGAATGTGGAGGTCTGGCGCTTAAAGTGTAGCGGGTGAAGTGGGGAGATGTTAGTTTATAACTTTTGACAATGAATAACCAGAATCTCTCCATTCACTCTAATCACACGCCACTGTGTGTCTTCCAGTTGATGATTTATAGAATAAAATTAATAACAACTTAACTACACGTGGGTTTGGTTGTGATGTTTGTCCCACGAATCCTGCTCGTTTCAAACACGTTTGTTTGTGTTGTAGCAATAAGCAAAAATAAAAAAACACACAAAAAAAACCCAGTCATCTGAAGGTACTTGAACGCGCCATTTATTTGCGTTAAGCTACATAAAGATTTACAAGTAAAGCGATATAATTCGTATCAATATACTGTAATTATAAAACCAGATTCAGCTGTACGCAGCAATTTCAGCATTTTTTTTATAATGCGGTCGAATTCAGCTAATTATATGATACCAATTGGTAAAAAAAAAAAAAAAAAGAAAGAAATAAAATGAGTTATGTCTACATAAGGATCAAATCATCAAATATTAGCTTTACAAAAGTGAGAGATTTCTTTGATTGAAATGGATTAGCTTTTTAAACGCTGTGTTGATTCTCGGTTTGAAACTTTTGAAAAATTGTTCCAACTTTTTCTCTTTTATTGTTATGTTTGGTTTTATTCATGTGTGATTCCGCTCTTTCAGTCAAAACTGAAAGATTTATTGAATTGCTTTATTTATTAATTTTTATTTGTGTTTTATCGTAAAGATTTTTTTTATCGTGCGTCTCTTTAGGTAACATTCGTGGCTTGACGGCACTTTATAAATAAAATAAAGTAAAAAAAAATTGGAAGTAATAATAATAATGATAATAATTCATTATTATACTTGAAAGTACTTGTTTGCTTTCTCCTGTTTGTTGCCAGCTTTTTTTTTTATCGCCGAGAGGTGGAGTATAGTTAATTATAAATAGATCTTAGTTCAGCTGATATTTTCCAAAGGTAAAGAAATAATCTATTTGGATAATTAGTAACCAAAAAAGCGTGGCGGGTTGTTTTAAATGTGTAAACAAAGAAAGAAATTTCTTTCAGGAGAACGGGGGGCCTGCTTTTCTGTTTATTTTAAGTTTTCAACCCCTCAAAATTAACCTATAACTTAAAAAAAAAAAAAAAAAAAGTGAGATTTTTGTTTCGTCGCCATTTTATCCGTATAGTGTCATTTAAAAAAACGAACCTTAAAAACTTAAAATAAATAAATAAATAAAACTCACGCCAACATGCGGTCCACCTCTGCCCGCTGCTCCGCGGCCTCCTCCGTGTTGAGCGACTGGAGCTCCTTGAGGATCGGCGGCGTGTCGTAGTCGTCCCCGTCCTCGGAGCCCTCGTCCCCGGACAGCTTGCCCTTGCCGTGTCCGTTGGTGAGCGTGTGGAAGACGGGCTTGGAGTCCGCGTCGGCGCCGTTCAGCTTGCCGGGCGACACGGGCAGGCTCTCCATTTTCACCCCGAAGCCCTGCGGCGGCGGACTGGGGTCCATGTCGTCCAGGGCCTGGATCAGGACGTCTTTGGTGACGCCTGAGTCCAGCAGGGCGCTGAGGAGCTCCTGCTGTAGGGACGTCAGCTTCGAGACCATTTTGGAGAACATTAAAAACACGACATAAGCACCGCGAGGAAGGATGGAGGGCAATTAAACGACGGGGGAAGAGAGAGAGAGAGGGAGAAAGAGTAAAAACGAAAACTTTTAAATAAATAAATAAAGTTCCAGGAGTCCGGAGCTGTCGGAGGGAGGGGGAGTTTCTGTCCGCGCGACACCTGCTCCGCGAGGCTGCTTCACTCACTTCCCTGTTGGAGGGGAGGATGGAGCCGCTTTGCCATGATGCTTTCTGAGCGCGGGGGGATATAAAACATGGTAATGAGTGGGCCGGCTGATGTAAATCCGCCGCTCCGGACAGAGGTAGACGTGTTTACACTGCTGCTCTGCTGCTTTTATTGGCTCCCCTTATCGGCAAAACTTTCATGGACTTCGGACCCTGTTGTAGCCTCTGCGCCATAAAGTGGTTTAAAGTAAGGGCGACCTGCGCGTATACACGGTTTTATTCCACATAAGCGCCGGTGAGAGGCCAGCGTTCACACTTTTAGAAGATTCTTTTATGGGCCTATATATATTGTTATATGTTTGACAATCAGATAGGGTTTAAATTGACCCAATTTATTTGAAGAAAACGTCCCCAATTTGGGTCTTTATTTTTTATTGCGCTCTGCTTCGCTTTCCAACCACGATTTGAATATTTTTCTTGAAGCGAATCGGAGACTGCCCGTCCACCTGGACTGACCCAGAGAGCACGCTCAGCCCGGTTATTTATAGGCAATGTCAGGGTGTCTTCAGTCAGCAAAACAATAAATGATAAGAGCAGAACGAGGCCAGTAAAGATTAGGAGCCCGATCACATTTTTTTTTTCTTTTCTACTTTGCATTGAAATATTTAAAGTAATAACTGTAAATAAATGTGGATTTGCCTATTTAATTTCTCCATGAGATTATTCTCAGCAGTGACGACGCTACAGTGGACGGGTTTTAATTTAAATGTCCATTCAATACACACACACACAAAAAGATGAAATATTAAGACTCTGCAAAAATGACACCACTGAAATCGATGGAGTCGGAAATGAATCATAAGCTGCGGACATCAGGATTTTACTCACTGTGGGGCTTCATCACGGTCAGATCACTCCGCGCCGCTCGTGTTATTCACAGGTTACTGATGGAGAAAAAGTTCAAATGAAGACATTTGATTTGTGAAATGACATCAAGTCAACATAGTTTTCAATTTCACACCTGTAATGTTTCATAGGAGCCTTTTAAGCTTGCAATCACTTTTACATGCGTCGAAGAACGCCCGCATTTTACTGCAAATGATTTAGAAAAGCGCACTGCTTTCTTCCCTGAATCAGTCTTAGAGATTAAACATGAACTTTTGCGGATTTCAGTTCGCAAAGAGCGACTGATGCAGCATGAAAACACGAATTTTTGTGTTTAAATGGGTTTGTTCTAATAAATCCCAATAGACTGTAAAAATATGACAATACTGATACCAGACATCGGTACTTTTTTCTGTTACAGAAATCAAAGCTGCGCCAGAAATTAAATGGAGGTTATGTGCTTGTTGTTTTGTTTTCATTTTTTTAGGATTAACTTTTTGTTTTTGCCAAAGTTCAAATTAATGTTTTTAGATTCATACATCTATCAACTTAAAATGTTTAATTCTTCTTCTTCCTCCTCTTTAATTATTATTATTATTATTATTATTATTATTATTATTATTATTATTATTATTATTATTATGTCTTCTTGTTTTGTTTTATCTGTGTTCATTTCTCAGATTCAGATCAAATCTCCATTATTTGTCATTGTTATTATCCAAAAGAAAGATAATATCCTTTTAGTTTTGGTCTACCTGCCAAAACACCAGTCATTATTACTGGAAATGAGGGTTAAAGCCTTTGTTAATGGCAATATTTTCCTAAAAGACTAAAACTATGAGGCTGAAAAAGAGATTAAGTTTGGTAAAGTGCAAATTAAAGCAGTTCTGTTTTGATATACTGTTGGTTTAAAAGTTTAACTGTAATGTTTGTGTGTGAGTGTGTGTAGGTGTGTGTGTGGGGGGGGGAGATGGGAAATTATCTCACAATTCAGTCCAATTGATTTCTCTCATCATATTCTCTCTGATCCTCCAGCAGCTATTTTTTATGAATTCAAATTGACATGGGAACCGATTCGTGTCAGCAGTTCCTTCCTTTCTTCTTTCTGACAAAGCAAACTTTTGTTTCTCTCTCCTTCAGCAGGTGACATGTTGGAAACTGTGGCATCTCCAGCTGTAAACTCCTTCAGCTGCAGGCTTGGAGCATCATCTCAGAAGCTGCAGTCCTCCTCTGTGAACCAGAGTCTGGGCTGGTTATTGGTCAGACAAGCTTTCAGTGTAGTATCAATGTGGTTGATCATTAGTAATATGCAGGATCACCTTATACTTATTAGCTATAATGATGCAGAGAGTGTTTCCCTTCAGCTAAAAAGTAGCAGAACGTCGATGAAGCACAGTGGGAGAATAAAACTAAAAGGAGCTGAAAAAGAAGAAGAGGTGCAGCAAAAGCAAAAACATTCCTTTAAGGGTTCAGCGGCGGACACAGTCAAGGCCTCTCTGCTGGAGTGTTAATTGTTTCATTTTATTACAGTAATGTTTTATTAATGGAACTTTTTGTTCTTGTGTGACTTCTCTCGCCTGCAGCTGCTGTGTCATTACACAGATTACAGGCAGGCTTATCACCGGCTACCATACTGATGTTTCCGTCATGAGCCGCGCACCTCGGGTGCCCTTCGCTCCGCTGGAGCTTAATAACCCAGATAAATTACAGTCCGTCTGCAGCTCTGTCCCCTCCGGAGACACCTTAATGATTCACCTGTCGGCTTTTCTGGGGGGGGGCTTGAAAACTAAATGTTTCCCCCCAAAACTGGCACATTTAAACTCCTGGTAAGCCATAAAAACCATTAAGCTAAAAATGCAAAACTTAGTTTATTTTCATTGTTATTATTATTATTATTATTGTTGTTGTTGTTGTTGTTGTTGTTATTATTATTATTATTTTACCTGTTATAATAAACAACTTTTTTTTTTTTTTAACTATAAATCTATAAAGATCCAAAACATAAGAAAGGTTCCAGACTGTTGCCTTATCAAAAGAAAAACTTTGACCCTTTCTGACTTTTGGTCGGGTGGCCCATCAGAAACATTTCAAGGACTTCAAATGGCCCCCGCGCCACACTTTGGACACCACTGATCTGAACAGGAGGGCAATTTATTATCAGGGATAGTTTATATATATATATAAATGACCATAGTTTTATGAAAGTGACTAATATTTCTGTTTTTGAAACAGATGTGGAAGCCATGCTTCCATGCAGATGGAATAACGTGACGGATCCTGTAAATGAAAACTCATACTGTTTTGTTTGTTAGGTTTTCTGCCACTTTCTCATGTCTCTGGTTTAGAATCTGTCAACCATTAACAATAAATAATAACAAACTGCAGAAAACATTTTAATCCGGTACAAGGCGCCTGTTGTGAAAGAAGCCAGTGTGTGGCGAAGCGGGGAGAGGAACCCGGTCCGTCCGAAAGGGTTTCGCAGAGGTTGAGCAACGAGGGGACCAGCCCGGGTCCCGGATGGGCCCCACGCTTCCTGTAAGAGAGCCCACAGCACCAGAAGCCGGGCGGTGTGAAGCATTCTGAGGAGCAAGGTGAAATAGCAGCACAAAGTAGTGAATTTTGTGTAGAGGAAGGAAAAAGATGTGGATTTGCCTTCAGCTTCTTTATTTTGACACGATACTGAATATTTTGGTATCAATCCGATACCACTATCAACAATACCGATACTTTTCATTCAAGCTTGATTTATCATCAAATTTTTGTGCTTCTTCCTTTAAAATGTTTTTGCTAAAACGTAGGCCAGAATTCAAAGGTGTCAACAAAATACATGATCAGCAAACTAACATGATAAACAGAAACAATAGAAAAGCAAAAAACATATTTGTGTGCATCTTTTCCTGCAAAAACGAAGAACAAAAAAATATGTTATTTTAGAACAAATTCAAGACGAAATCTTCTTTTTGAGGTCGAGTTGAGAAACTACTGGGCCAAAACTAAAAACGAATTTCATGGGAATATTGACATCCAGGAAGTAAACACGTCAGAGAACCTGAAAGTGTGACCCCCTGAATGCATAACCAGAGCTTTGTTGAAGTTTTGGAATGGTCTAGTCAAAGACCGGAACAAAATGCAATTTTGAATCTGTAGCAAGACTTAAAAGCAGAGGTTAGTTCTCCATCCAGAGTAAATGAGTTTATAACATACAGAAAAGCACACAGTAATGCAATAATTTCAGAACTATACAAACTAAAATGTGAATTATTGTGAATAAATTATGTTTGTCAAAACACTGAATTAGAATCAACACCTCACAATCTACTTTGTGAAATACATGAGTGCTACATAAACACCTTACAGAAAAATAACCAAACAAACCTGATTGATTTTTTTTATTTGATGATCTCTCATCAAACTTACTGCTAGGAGATATGAGAGTCGTAAAATCTCTACTATTGTTAAATTTTAGACGTACAGAACGTATTTCTCTTAAATTACTTCAGACTTAAAGAATCATTTTTGTGTGCGTCAGAACACCATGTCATAGTCAGGAGTTTAAAAACTCAGATTTTGGATTAAAGTTGCAACTATTTTTAAAAGCCACTATCTTAAGTAAACCAACAAAAACATGTGTTTCAGTGACACTAATTTTGACTCTCAATTTGAACCTAATCTAAAACCTAGACACGGTTTTGGATAAGAGAGTAAAGAGAGTAAATTATTATTATTATTATTATAATAACAATCAGCAATGATGACAGTTCAGTCTGACAAATATGTGTCCAGGCTGGTCTGTTGAAACGGTTGAAGGATGGTTATGTGTGGGAGAGACTGTAGCCGTGTGTTTGTTTGACTTCTGAATTATTTTTAAACTCCTTGTTCAGCGACTTGGAAAATTATGAAACTTAAATGCTATTTGGGTAAGGTTAGTAGACAAGATACTAAAAGACTAAATCAGCTCATGTCCTGGTGAATTTTTACTCTATTTTTTAAAAATATACTATATAATCAATTTACAATCACAGCCTGAGTCGAATTGAGCTGGACTTCTGGTTAAGGATCGGAGCCCTGGTGTTTAGAACAGGTGTAGGCCCAGAATGTGCCATCCAGTGTCTCCTCTGACCTTTGACCTCTCGGGACCCATCGTTCTTTGGCCCGCTCAGCGCAAGAAACGGAAGATTTGGAAACGGGCCGGACTGTGCGTGCATGAGCTGGATGAAAGCAGCGGTCCGGTACCGTTCCGCAGACTGATCCGGACCTTACCCTGAACCTGAACCTGCCGACCGCTCCTCCCCTCACCTCAGACGACGTTCTGAAAGGGAGCAGAGGTTTACATTCAGGGAAACTTGCTTTCAATCATTCAAAGCTTTTATATATATATATATATATATATATATATATATATATATATATATATATAGAGAGAGAGAGAGAGAGAGAGAGAGAGAGAGAGAGAGAGAGAGAGAGAGAGAGAGAGAGAGAGATTTGAATCCTTCATAAAAAAAGGGTCACAGATAACATCTTGGTTCAGGACAAGTAAATATAAATGATCGTCCTTTAACACTGTCCTGTAAGATGATAGAGAACGGTCTGAGGTAAAGGAAACTGTGTCTAAGGCGTAGACAAAGCACGTAACTGCACATAACTAACTGATGCCAGTGGAGGGACTTTAAAACTGGTGTTATGTGCTCTATCTTCCTGGTTTTAGTGAGAACACGAGCAGCAGCATTCTGGATCAGCTGCAGCTGTTTGATTGATTTGTTGGACAGACCTGTGAAGACGCTGTTGCAATAATCAATACGACTGAAGATGAAGGCATGGATGAGTTTCTCTAGATCTGGCTGAGACATTAGTCCTTTAATCCTGGAAATGTTCTTCAGGTGATAGAAGGCCGACTTTGTAACTGTCTTTATGTGGCTCTGGAGGTTCAGGTCAGAGTCCATCACTACTCCCAGGTTTCAGGCCTGATCGCTGGTTTTAGTTGTAATAACTGAAGCTGTGCATTGACTCTAGATCTATAACTCTAGGTCTATAGCTCTAGATCTATAACTCTAGATCGTTCCTCTTTATGTCCAAAAATAATAACTTCAGTTTTGTTTCTGTTCAGCTGGAGAAAGTTTTGGCACATCCACACATTTATCTGCTCTAAGCATCTGTTCAGTGATTGGATGGGCTCTGAGTCACCTGGTGACATCGTAATGTAGAGCTGTGTGTCATCTGCATAGTTATGGTAGCTAATATTATTTCCTGTTATAACCTGAGCTAGTGGGAGCATATAAATATTGAATAAGAGGGGTCCTAGGATTGAACTTTAGGGTACCCCACATGTGACCTTTGATCTCTTTGATGAGAAGTTTCCAATTGAAACAAAGAAATCCCTTTTTTTTTATGTAGGATTCAAACCAGTTTAGCACTGGACCGGAGAGTCCGACCCAACTCTCCAGTCGATTCAGTAATATGTCATGGTCAACAGTGTCAAAAGCTGCTATGTCTAAAAGAAAATAATTTCTTAATAACATAGCACATAAAAGCTGTGTTAAGGCCTATTGCAACAAAGCAACCCACAAGATCTGAGGTTTTCACTCTATGGTCCTTGAAAGACTCAAGACTAAACATCTGAAGTCTCAAAAGTCATGTCACCGTCGGTTTTTCCCGGAGTTGAATGTCAGCTGAAATTTCATGTGCACGGCTAAATTAGTGTCATGTGACTGTATTCTGACTTGAACACTTTGTTTGTCCTTCTGAAGATTGCCGTGGTGATATTCATGGGCTGTTATTTTGACGGGTCAAACAGTTGATATTTTTTCCCCAGTTATTGTGTGAAAAACATGTCTCCTATTTAACGAAGCTAGTTGAGGTGTACGTACAACTTCGATCTACCTCTACAATACTAATCCAGTACAGAGGTATCTATTGATTGGCAATCCTGGCAGCCCAGAACCATCGCCCCAATCAAACGTCAATGTCAAATTTATTTACATAGCACTTTAAAAACAGGTTTTAAACTGCACCAAAGTGCTGCACAAAAATGATAATAAAATAAGTTGATGAAAAGAAAAGAGATATATTACAAGAAGAGCAAAAAATTCCTATTGTTACAATAATATAAGTAATAACAAGAATAGTAATAAAAAAAAATCAAAACAGAAGAGCTACGGTATCAGGTCTCAATTGAATGCCAAAGAATAAAAGTGAGTTTTAAGAAGCGATTTAAAATGATCCAGGCTGTGGGCAGATCTAATCTGGAAAGGTAGATTATTCCAGAGAATAGGAGCAGCAACGGAGACTGGCTATTCTCGACATGAAGACTCCGAGTCCCTTCCAGGTGGCTGAGTATCTCACACTATCTCTAAGGAAGAGCCCAGACAACCCTGCAGAGGAAACCCATTTTGGCCGCTTGTATCCAGGATGTTGTTCTTTTGGTCAGCAGCCAAAGCTCGTGACCACCGACGAAGGCAAGAACGTAGATGGACCAGTAAATCGAGAGCTTTGGCGGAATGTTGTGGCTTTCTCTTCTCCAGCTCCATTTCTCCCTCAGTCACAAACAAAGATCTAAAGACACTCAAACTCCTCCACTTGGACCAGAACCTCTCACCGATCTGGAGAACGCGCTCCACCCTTTTCCAGCTCAAGCCGATGGCCTCATCACCAACCGCAAACCACTCCAGCGAAAGCTGTAGATCATGATCCGATGAAGCCGACAGAACCAAGATAAGTTAGTCTGCAAAGACGAGAGACGTGATCCTTAGGACACCGAAATGGATTCCTTCGACACTTTGACTGTGCCTAGCATTTCTGTCCAGTAAGGTTATAAACAGAATAACCTGAATGTTTATTCTGTCAAAGGACCAATTCACGAGGCTATTACTAATGACCTCTTCTTTGAGATGTTTTACCCAAAGTTTGGATAAAGACACCCAACCTCAGGATGAACAGCACAAATCAAGAAGCAATGCTGTGGGGGTTTTTTTCTTAGCACTAAATGTATAACAACCAAGACCATGATCAGGATGCCATGTTCTGCAATTTAATCGTTTAAACACCTGTAAGAATTTTAGGCAGATAAAGCAAAGAAATCCAACCAACCTTTATTTGTTTTGTTTATCCAAATCTGAAGTGAATGAATGATGTGCATTTAAACATGACAGTCTGAAGAACAAAAAAAGAAAGACACACAGAGACGAGTAAATGTTGCAACTCATTGAAGCATTTGGTTTCAAATGCTTCAATCATATTTTAAAAAAATCATATTTTAAATCATATTTAAATCATATTTTAAAAAATCATATTTTTAATCATATTTAAATCATATTTTAAAAATCATATTTTAAAAATCATATTTTAAATCATATTTAAATCATATTTTTAAAAATCATGTTTAAAAATCATATTTAAAAAAGCATATTTTAAATCATATTTTTGAGAAATCATATTTTAAAACATATTTTAAAAATCTATCTTTAAGCCAGCATTAAGCATACTTTCCAGTAAGCCCATATTTCTGTACTAAAAATGTCTTTTCATTGGTCTGATGTAATATTCTAATATTTAATGTTGTGCTTTCATTAACTGTAAGCAGAAAAATCATCATAATTATCAGAATATAAAGGCTTCAAAACCCCCTCCCGTTATTAAGCCAATGTTGGTGCTTCATTTAGTGAACACGATTACCTGAGATCAATGAACTTTTCAAGAATATTCTGATTTATTGAATGTAACTGCTGAACTGTAGCCAAATCATTTTTAAACATGTTTTTCCATATCTTTCCGTTTCTGCCTGCTTGCCAATTATCAGAGAGGTGTCTGTGCAGAGTGCAAGGCTGATAAAACTCAGAGCTAATAAAGCTGATAGCGCTAATAAAGCTAATGAAGCTGATAGAGCTAATATAGCTAATAATGCCAGCAATCCACAACATGGATTGTTGCCTAATTCTGTAGACCACACCACATTTCTTCGGCCATCCATCACGCTAACATCCATCCGTTTTCATGCTCACACCTCGTAACCCCCTGGACGGCTAGAGCTTATGAATCCACCAGAGTTCAGTCTGATTTCATCAGTTTCAGTTTCTCTTCGTCAGGCGAAGCAGCAGCTTTGATCTCTGTCAGTGGAGCAAGATTTCTCCTTACCACACCCACAAATCAGAGAGAGACAGTCGACGAGCGGCGCTCGGCTTACTCCACAGATGATACATCCGCAGATAAAGAAGGAGAGGAAAGTGACGAAGATGCTGGCATCCTTCCACTCCTCCCAGTTCATAAACATGACCTGTGGATGATCCTAATGCCGGGATGGCTGAGTGTGGGACGGGGGAGGTACAGCAACAGAGTCAACATAATCCATGACACAGGGTGTGTACTTATGCGCGTGTTTCCTCGTTGGACTTGAAAGTCTCCGAGTCATGTTTGCTCGAAAGGTCGCGCAAGGTGTGTGTGTGTGTGTGTGTGTGTGTGGGCGTGTGTGCGTGTGTGTGTAGTCAGGGATTGAGCGTTTTCCTCTTCTTTTCTTAGGCTAAATCAAGTCAGATCAGAGCAGCTTTGAGGTTTCGCTGTTTGTCATGGCTGCTGTTTGGTTATGTCTTAAGGTCTCTAATGCGCGGCACCTTTTTTTTTTTATAGTATGGTGGGCAGGGAAGAAGTAGCTGATAAAGTTCCAAGCGGGAATGTCTTTTTTATTTCATAAATGTAATTCAGAGTTTTATAACCGGGGGCAGCTTCAACGATTACATTGTGTGCTCCGCTTAGACAGCAAGAGACTGGTACTCCAAACATTTGAGCTCAGTCTACTGCATGTTAAAAGCATTTCTCCAGATAAACAGAAGCTAAAACTGAAAGTATTATCTTTGGAACAAAAGAAGAACGCTCTAGAATCAGCGTGAAGTTCAGTTATTACAGTCAGAAACTAGAGATCAGGCCTGAAATCTGATGAACTCTGACCTTAACCTTCGGAGTCACATAAAGACAGTTACAAAGTCGGACTTCCATCACCTGAACAACATCTCCAGGATTAAAGGACTAACACCTCAGCAAGATCTAGAGAAACTCATCCGTTCATGTTGATCCATGCATGTATCTTTAGTCGTGTTGATTACTGCAACAGCGTCTTCGCCGGTCTGCCAAAAAAATCAGCCCTTCAGCTGTAGCTGATCCAGAACGCTGCTGCTGATGTTCTCACTAAAACCAGGAAGATAGAGAACATCACCTCAGATCTGAAGTCCTTCCACTGGATCCCTGGAGCTCAGAGAGTAGACTTTAGTTTATAAATCACTGAACAGCTTAGCACCACAATACATTAAAGATTTGAAGTCGTTCAATCAACCTTCCAGATCTTTAAGGTTTTCTGGTTCTGGTCTATTCTGCATCTCCAGAACCAGACGAGGAGAAGTAGCATTCAGCTTCTATGCACCACAAATCTGGAACAAACTTCCAGAAAACTGCAAAACTGCTGAAACACCGAGTTCTATTAAATCATGTCCAGTCCTCGAGAGCTACCATCCTGCGACTTTTAGAAGGATCCTTACCCTGACGGACCGGGATCAGCTCTGAACAGACCAGCTAACGAGCCATTCATTCGAGTCAGGTGTGTTGGAGCAGGGAAGCTTCTGAACGTTGCAGGATGGTGGCTCTCCAGGACTGGACTTGAGCACACCTGCTTTAAATCGAGACTAAAAGCCCACCTGTTCAGAGTAGCCTTTGCTTGTTGGTAAGTGGAACATTAATCAAAACATTTGATGAGGGCATTAGGCAAAATGTCATGTTTATTGCCATTCCATAATTGGTTGCTGTCTTGGGTTTTTATGTTGTGAAGCACTTTGCCTTGTTGTTGAAATATTCTACACAAATAAACTTGACAGAATCGACTGCAGCTATTAATGCAAATTTCTTCATCATTCGTAAATTTGTATGGAAGTCCAATATTTTCTGTATTTCCTTTGTTTCTGACCAATCACCGCAACTCTGTTGTTGTTGCCTATTGCCTATTTTACATCCCTTGCTGGTTAGTTAATGCTGGTCATAAACACAATCTTCTGCAGTTTCTGCCCACAAGTTTTGCTCACTGTTGATTTCCACATATTTAAAAAAATGTTTATTGCCAAAATAGCAAGAACAAAGGGTCAAAAATAAAGCTTAAAAATAAAAGATGTGGATTTGAGCGCAACGTTTTGAAAAAGATGCCACAAAATCAGTTATTTTAGGCTGAAACAATCACACAAAAAAAAAAACCCACCACAGCATCTCAGAGGGAAAGTTGAGACAAAGCTAGTAACTCTGGAGATCCAGAGCTCAGGTGCGACCGACGTTGTACCGATCCACTTTGGGTGAAACTTAGACACAAGACCAACATAAAGATGGTAACAGCATCAACCATGTAGTCCATTATGTTGTCATTCATTTGTGTTTCCTTTGCCATTTCCCATTTATATTGTTTGTTCAAATTATCGACACCGAAAAGTTTGCTTCACTTCACCTCCTGCATTTAAGCCTCCAACTCTTGACAAGACGCTAAATTAGCGTCTCGTCTTCACAGGTGGTTTCCAGTGTTCTTCAGGTAAAGCGTACATGTGCTTGTGTTGCTGCTGATGCTGCTGCTTCTCTCCTCCTGGTTCCAGGTCAATATTGACTCGGGACTCAAAGCAACATCCTCTTTGTCAGGTACATGGAGGGATAGTGGGGAAAGGTGGGCTGAATGGCTATCTCCATAGAGTCAGGTGAAGACACAACAAGACGGGTCATCGTAGGGACCGAAGTTAGCCGACTCCAAGACAAGAAAAGCAGTAACGGTGCACTGACATCTCTACGCTCCACATCCACACAGAGGTTAGCATTCACAACTCTTGAGCTTTTCCGCATTTGATTACGTGCCAACTGATGAAACTTGCCCTCCACGTGGCTGACAAAAGCAGAGCTGCTTGAGCAAACGACGAGCCAACAGTTTTCATCAGATACCTACAGCATCCTTCCTGCTGTAGCCAAATATTTTGTGCAAAGTACGAAGATGTTCCGTCTATATCAAACTTTCACATATAAGACCGTATTTGTCTGCAAGTTAGCCATTAGTGACTGTTGGATTCGTTGACTCTGGACACATTTGCATGACTGGGACCAGCTTGTGAGGTCCAGTTCCATGCCAGTGCTTCATTTTGCATAGTACTGAGCTGTGGGCATGAAAACATAGGAGCTCTTTTGTGTTGACAGCAGAAGGTTGGCTGTAATCTGGTTGAATCCACTGCTGTCACCTAGTGAAGATCCAGGAAAACAGCTCCAAATATGTCCTGCAGAACATGGTTCGCTCTGACGGCATATTAGAGTTAAAAAAAAAAAGAGAATGCATTTCCACCCAAAGAAATTTGGAAATTTTGAGATTTCATCTTTTCTTCTAGAAAAGGACTTGGACATTTCTGAGTTTAAAAAGTCAAAAAGCTGCTAGAA
Source organism: Xiphophorus couchianus (assembly GCF_001444195.1). Lineage (NCBI taxonomy): Eukaryota > Metazoa > Chordata > Actinopteri > Cyprinodontiformes > Poeciliidae > Xiphophorus > Xiphophorus couchianus. The sequence continues at coordinate 27,559,897 of NC_040245.1, read as the reverse complement.
AGAAGTTTGACATCTTAAGTTTAATCTCATACCTTTTCTATAAAACACTTGGAAATTTCTGAGTTGAAAATTTGCAAGAAAAAACTCAGAAATTTTCAAGATTTTTTTTAGAAAAGTTCTGAGGCTTTTCTAGCAAATTTATGACTTTTCAAGCTCAGAAATGTCCAAGTGTTTTCTAGAAATTCTCTGACCTTAGTCTCAAATTTGAGTTTCAAAGGTCGAAGGTTGAATATTTGCAGGTAAAAACTAGGAGCAGGAGTGCTCTGGTGGCGCAGGGCTTGAGCACAACCCGTCAGCGGTGAGGCTGTGCCTTCGTCCTCGACGCGGCTGTTCGACTCTCGGCCTGGTGGCTTTTGCCGCTTGTCTTTCCCCTTCTCTCATTACCCATTTTCCTGTCAATTCACCATCATATAATGGTCATGGTGGTGATGGGGGGGGAACTTGAAGCAGAATAAATTTCGTCCAAAACAAATCAGAAATTTTCTAGAAATTTCTTTTGTGATTTTCAACTTCAGAAGTTAAAAAAAATCGGACTTTTGAAACTCAGAAATTGTTTTTCTTTTCAAGAAAATTTCTGATTATTTGAAATTTACTCCTCTTTTTTCTATTTACAACAGCCCTCTCTTTATTCTGCATTCACCTTCCTCATACTTTCTATTGTTCATCTCAGATTGATTTTTCTGTCTACAGACGAGAATTTTATTGCGATATCCTCGCTCTGTGTAACTACAATAAACAATAATAAAGACAACAGTGCACATCTTGGCACAGCCTCACCTCTGACCCTTTTTTTTGCCATTCTTTGATGAGACAAACTGTGCCAGCTCCATCCGAGGCGTGTCAGGGTGCCATAAATCTCCAGAGGAAACGAACAAGAAGGAATCGGATCCAAGCCGTTAGCTTGCTCCGTTCTCAGCGAGAAGTCAAACACACGCCTACGAGGAAGAGTTTGTGGCCAACAATGGTGCGATAAGACATCTCTTTATCCAGCAGAGCATTAGAAACGAGGCAGGAATGCCGTTATCAGATGTTTGCTCTGCTCTCGTTAACATGAGTGTGTTCTGCTGAGCTTTCTCTGTGCCGTCTGCTGTAGTTTATCCACCAAAGCTCAATCAGCGCAGTTCTGGAATTTGTTTGCACTAATAAAGCTAAGTGAGGTAAGAGCAGAACCTAACACTTCACTTGCAGTGTCTTGCTAAATTCCCCCTTCGTGTCATCGCGTTTGGACCGCTGTAAAGCTCTTTTTGATGGTCTCGACTCCAGACGGATCGTCAAGATTCACATTTGAAAAGTATTTAGAATTCAAGAGCGGGACGTCTCACCACATCTTGTAAATAAGTTGATATTGCCCCAGTTTCATCATTTCTATACTGACTCCCAGTGGACTTTACAATTAGTTTTAAAGAGGGGCAGTTATGTAAAATAGACTTTTTGAGCTTTACATAATGTCAACATTATTCCCTCATCAAAAACATAATTGGAGGGCTGCTTTGATTCTTTCATGTATGTTTGAGAAATTCCTTAAACTCTCGTCGCAAGAGTTCAGCGGCTTACTCTCACAAAGCTCCGCCTCTTTCCTCAAAACCCCACCTATTTTCACAAAGCTCCTCCCAGGAGTTGCAGTTTGTAGTCGAGCTTCCGCCTCACAGAGAACACTCTCCATCTGACTCCACCCACTCAGCTCCTCCAGACTAGTGACAACAGCAGTTAGCAAAGATTTGGTGGAGTGAGCATGTCGTTTTCAGTCCAACACTCCAGCTCTAAACGGCATAATGAGAAGCACTGATGGATGAGCTTCTTAAAGAGACAGACGTCAATTTCACGGCATCAAATTGCTAGATCAAATTTCTTTTAAGTCCTTTTTGATATATAGAGCATTGTTATAACGACTGAATGTAACATAGTTACTTGATTGTGCTATAAAATGGCACTATGTGCCTGGAAAATACATAATACTGCCCCTTTAAAGCTTTTGTTCTCATCTATGGGGCCCCTTAATGGCCACGCTAGTAATTATGTGGATCAATTTTTATTAAACGCTTGTGTCCAATCCCAGAATCTCCTGGTTGTTCCACGTATTTGGCTAAAATCTAAGGCAGACGGGACCTGTGAGTCTGTGGCTAGTAAACTGTGGAATAGTTTGTCCTAGCAGGTTCGTTTTTCAGACTCTATGGTGATTTGTCTTAAGAAAAAAAAAAAAAAAAAAGTTTTGTTCTCCCAGCATTTTATGTCAGGATTTTATTGTGCTTTTATGCTTGCTCTCATATTACGCAATCTTTACTGTGATTCATGTCTGTGAAAGGCGCTTCATAAATAAACTTCACTGACTAAACCTTTCCTCAACGCTCTCCCTGGCCTGTCTGCTCTCTTCACGCCGCTGTTTGTTCGTTAACACTTTATTTACTTTATACTTTATTGATCCCGAGGACAAATTGCTTATTTGTTGACAATCTACTCCATTGAAAGTGTTAAACTATTAGCAAGTACAAATATGACCATCAGTAATATAACATTTATAAAAATATAAATTCAAGTCATTTAAATAGGCCTAAATATAACTTTTTTTTTTTTTTTTTTTTAAACCATTCGCCTTCACGGAACAGCTGGCTTTACTACACAAGTGGATTCAGTGTAATTATTAGGAGATTTCTGCAGTGGTTTGTGTTTAGAGGCATCATTAAAAAAAAGGGAACAAAAACCAAATGCCTGCCGCACTTTCCAGATTTTGTTTTAAACCTTTTTCACAACTCTGTCATTTTTCTTAATCTTTATGTTTGTGCTTCATTTTGTCAAAATATTCAAAAGGAAATTAACAGTTTTGGCATGGCACTAACTTTTCTCCTTCATGATTTAAACTATAGATAGATAGATAGATAGATAGATAGATATGTATATTATATATATACATATATATATATATATATAGATATATATATATAGATATATACATATATATCTATATATATATATCTATATATATATATATATATATATATATATGCCCTGCGACAGACTGGCGACCTGTCCAGGGTGTACCCCGCCTCTCGCCCGGAACGTAGCTGGAGATGGGCACCAGCAACCCTCCCGACCCCATTAGGGACAAGGGTGAACAGAAACTGGATGGATGGATGGATATATATATATATATATATAGATAGATAGATATAGATATAGATATATAACTCACTCAGCAGAATAAACTAAATAAAACATAAACAGAGGTGGGTCCGAGAACGCCACGCATGGATGTCCTGTGTCTTGTTTTTCTTTTTGTTTGTTTTCTTTCCTTGTCCGCTCATTCGCGAGATTCAAAAGTAATTACCTGCTCGGCTTCCTCTGCAATTAAACGGCGGGTTCACAGCCCCCTGATTAATGCAGGGCCACGCTCAGCCGCCGTTAGCGGCCATGCAGGGCGGAATATTCTGGCCGAAACCGGGCAGGACAAACATACCTCTGCTGCGGCTCGTGTAACACAGAATTACACATTTGAACAAATTAAGATGAAAAAAAATAATAATAATAATCAATGTTTTTTTTTCATTTCAGCAATATGTACAGTTTAAACCAGATATGTGACATTAATCTGTTTTTTTTTTTTTATGTCAGACATTAAAAATGGTCCAGTTTTTGTGCCTTAGGGTCAGCTAGGCTCAACAAAATTGTCTTCATTTGCTAAATAAATAATGTATTAGAACAACAAAAAATAGTTTTTCTCAGATTTATGGAATGGATTGAATGATGAGTTTTAAACAAATGTAAACCAGCTTAAAAAAAAGTGTTTAAAAAGGAGCTTGTTGGGAAATATGTTGTATAAGATGAGCGTTTTAAAGACAAAAATGCTATTGGGGATATTAAAAATGTATAATTAATTGCCCATTTAAGGATGAGAACGTGACATTTAAGTGTCATGTAAAGTGAAAATATTGGAGTATATCTGGTGTTTGGAGATTTAAATGTTTATAAGTTGATGAGTATCAGAGAGGCAGGAAATCATAAGATCTTGTATTTTCTGCCTGCTTCCTTTTGAACAGATAATGTAAAATTACATGTCAAATTGGGCATGAAAATTTGTTTTATTTTATTTTTTTTGTGTGTTTCTACCTTTTGTCTGTTGAAAATAAATAAATACATAAATCCCAGAAAAATAAAAGACATTTTTGACAACTTTTCCTTCCGGGTTAAGAATGTTCAGGGCCCCAGCCGGGAAGCACGGCAGTGGCAGCATCATGGTATGTCTGCATTTTGCAGGAAGAGGGACTGGTGCACTTCAGATTCCATCATGAGGAAAAAAGCCTTATGTGGAAATATTGAAGCAACGTCTCAAGATGTCAGCCAGGAAATTAAAGCTTTATTCTTTCTTCTACCTGAACAATCTAAATTAGAAGAAATTAAAAATAAATGCATTATTTTGACAGTCAGCACACAGAATGATTTTATCCGACAAAGCAGGAAACGTTTACTCTGACTGTCAGGGAGTATTTAGGTAAAGCTTATGTCTTCTTATGCAAATATCTGGCTTTAGCTGTATAAGCTCTATTTTAAAAAAATCGTCCTTTTGTTATAAACAGAAAAAATTTTATTCAGCTGATAAGAAAATGAGTTTCATTTTGGTAGATTTCAGAGAACAAGTCAACATGAAACTAATTTGTACAGTAGAAAATCACAGTAAATAAATCCTGAATATGTCTATTCCAGTAGCGTCCAAATTTGCCAAAACGGACAAATTTTAACTACTGGTGTCCCAAAACGTGTATTAAACAAAAAACAAATGCAAGCATTTATTTATTTATTTTTTTTGTTGTTGTTTTTTTGTTTTTGCTACTCAGCAATAACCAAAACATTTATGAAATCTGTATATCACTAAAGATCCAAAACACAAACAGACAATGTTTTGGATTATCGATTGTTTATGAGGATTCGGTTGTTTTCAGTTACTCCGTTTGGGGAGTTTTGCCTTTATTTTATGATGTTTATACAAAAAACATTAAGATCGCCACCTTCCAACAAGTCTCTGGAGACTTCCAGCAAGTAGTAGCTGGATCTGAAGATCACTTGTCTCTAATATCTCTTTGCAGAACTCTCTCCCAAATGATCAAATCACGAATGATATTAACATTAAAGCTTTAACTTTAGTTTCCAGTCAAATGCCACAATATTCTCTCTCATTTTTGTACAGATTTCAAATATGCTAAATATTGGGGAACGTTGGAGAACTTGTCAATAGGCAGCATCTTACCTGCAGTCACAGCCAGCTTGGTACTTTGAACATATGAGGAGCCGTGTGTGTGTGTGTGTGTGTGTGTGTGTGTGTGTGTGTGTGTGTGTGTGTGTGTGTGTGTGTGTGTGTGTGTGTGTGGCGTTTGCCACTGACATGTGAGGGGTTGGAACAAAGAAACACAACATTACCCAAAACAAACTAGATCTTCACTGGTCGTTAACTAGCCTGAAGATATACCACAAAGATCCATTTTATCTCCAGCTGTTTGCAATTTGAACAACGTCTGCATCAAAGTAAACATCTTGACAGCTTCTTGGCAAGTTTAGGAGCGTCAAGGAAAGATTTATCCAAATGTATTACATTTTTAAAAAACCGCACAATTAAGCGGAGAACGCTTGGAGCAGATGGCCAACAGTCACTCAATAATTCTTTAGTTTCACCAAAAGTTTGGTGGATGAAGTTAAACTTTTACTCTGGCTGCGCTTGCACAACAGCACGCGCTGCTCTTGTGCGTCACGTACACACGCATTGCATAAAAAAAAAAAAAAGGTTGCCCTCTTACAGATGTTGTCTTTTCTTCTGTTTCAGATTATTGTACTAATTTAAAAGCAGGTTCAGTTTGCCTGCACAAATGCACAAAGCCCTTTAGGATAGTATTTTTATCTATTAAGGGGGTGGGAAAAAAAATCTGTCCAATCTAATTTCACACTACGTAATGTTTGTTACATCACAGTGGAGGACATTTGACATGCCGTCTTTATATGTATCTCGGCAAACAAACAATTTGTGGGGTTGAGTGTTTATATGTCACAATCGGACTCTAAATTCGCTCCGGCGTTTCTTCTCCTCGTGTATGAAACACCAAGAAGGCCAAAACGGAGCAGGATTTCATGTGTCTTTCATACGCAAAGTGCGTCAATATGCAATTTAAAGCACATGTCAATAAACCACGACACTAGCAAATGATTGTTTTCATCCAATCACATTTATATTGAACTTAAAATTGCACAAATTGGAATTAGAAAAATACATTTGAATATAAAGTTTTGGTGTTAGAAGGAGGGGATTTTTTCGGTTTGTATGGAAAGACTTTCCGCATCACACGAGACACAGGGACCAGCAAGCGGCTGTTACTACTTTTTAGATTTTATATATTTAATCCACGCTTAGATGAAACGACTCCATCCCTCTATTCTTCTACGAAGCGTCACAGAGATGCTCTGTGGACGACGGCGTCGCGATTTCTATCCGAGAGTTTTTAGCCACTTGACAGTGTTTGTAGTTGGCGGAAAAACTTTCATGTCGCCTCCGGATAAAAAAAACAAACTGAACAGTGGAAGTGGAGTAGCAGGGGCAATATATAGACACTGCTGTTCATATGCATTTCTGAATAAAACACGACCACAAACTGCTGATCAATCGCACATCACACCTCACTAAGCTCCATAATGCAGCGTATGATGTACCTCAGTTGTCGCTTGGCTCCGCCCATTTTCGGTGTTCCGGAAGTACTCCATTTTCATTTGTGCAAGCGCTGCGCACAGGAAAGCTCAGTGTCTTCCCTGACCCTGACATTCAGTAAAAAAGCAAAATGAGTCCAAAATGTTGCCTACAAAGAAGTTAAGGTCAGTTGAATATCTCTTACCTCCATTTTAGTTTCCTCTTTATTGCATCCCCATATGCGTATGATCCAGTACCGGCTGCGTTTTGGCGTCAGAACGTCTGACGTAGCTACAAAATGGAGGCCAACTGACAGCGGATTCGTTTAATTAAAAAAAAAAAAAATCGATTTTAGAACATTTAACATTGATTCTGAATCACAGTAAATGATAATCTGGATTCTTGTGTGATTTTGTTTGGATTTTTTTTATTTTATGACCCACCCGTTGTGGTAGAATCAGCCACTCAAATGAAGTGAAAGGGAATCCACTAAAATTCAGTGACTCTAAAGAGTGACAGGATAGTCGAATGCTGGTGGACATACAACTAAAGGACAGGAATCCTGCTAAATAAAACTGAAGTATTTAACAACTGTTTAGTGACGTAGCAGAGATGAACGGTAAAGCCGCTGGTTTTGTTGAAAGCTGAAACATCTGAACATGAACATAAATATGACCACATCTGGAAATTTGCATGGTTGGATGAACAAATGCATTATAGGATTTTTTAAAATCTAGATTAGATATGTTTCTTGAATCCACAAATAGTAATTAGAAATATTGACGACTGTAAAAGGCCCATGTCTACTACGTTTAATAAAGTGTAAAAAGCATTACAGCACAGAGGTTATTCTCAGTGAAGTACTTTTATAACGTGTTACGTCTTTTACAGACTTCGCTGAAAGCATAGTGAAAATCTGTACCAGTGGATAGTGTGTGCCGTTATAAAGCTGTTTTTCCTGTATTTTTACCTCCTTATGACAGATAAGAAAATCTTTCACAAGCAAAATCTTTTCTCTCTTCTGACAACAGTCGGACACCCGTAGATTTTTTATGCCGGCCATAAACGCAACAGCGACACCCGAGAAAAATGTGACAGTAGCAACAATGACCTTTAGTGTCAAGATTATTTTTTCAGTCAGCAAATTTATTTGCCTGGTCTGTCAGACGCAGTAGCAGGTTATCTGTCCAAGTCTATAAGCTCTTTTTATTTCTTTTTTTTGTTAACAGTTAATGTGTAACCGGAGTGCGAGGGGGGAATCGTTTCCTTTTACCTCGTGTACGGATCGATGTTGGCGTGGTTTCGCTAAATGGGATCTTTGTCAGGAGAGCGACGGATCTCATGCAAAGTGGAGCAGAAACGAAGAGCTGAAACTACTAATGGAGTCGTACTTTATTAAAGTTGCCCTTCGCTTTGCCGGGGGGGGGGGTTTGTCCCAAAAGGGCTTGAAATTACGAAACCCCTGTGATACAGTCGTCCCATTGCTCCTCCGCAGCCACAGCTGTCACACTTTAATGATAAACTCCAACGTTTCCACGAGTGAATAGCCTGTTTTTACTCTAAACATGAACTTTGACATCAGAGGGCTTTGCGGGAGCTCCTCTGAATCCACCGTTCTTGTTTAAGTCAGCTTTTGAACAATTAAGAGTCTGGATCCACGCCACCTAATGCGAAACCAGAGTTATCTATTATTTCATGAGTAAAGAGAATAAACTTCACAGTCAGTTGACCGTAACTTCGGCCTTGTTACCCTGTGCATACTCGAAGGTTTAACAGTTTCCTTCTTCGCCAAGACAGAGGATGTGAGTGTGTCCTGGTATTTTCCTTTTCCTTATTTAAAATAAGGAAAAGTACAACAGCTCCTTTAATGCTTTAATTTTAAAAAAAAAAGCTGTTTCCATTACTAATGTGCTCAAATCTGTCGCTATTCTGCTAATGTCGAAAAACACAATTTTGCAGTTGCGGCGTTTCCATTAAATAAGAAATTAAGCTAAAATCACATGTTTTAAAAGTCATTAAAATCCTGGAAGCAACGAATGTTACATATATCAGAGGAGACATTAGCGTCTCATCCAGGCGTTGGAACGACAAACGCCTTGTACCTGGGAGCGGCTACTTATGCAGCGTTTTGGGGGAATTGTAGTCAGGGAATTTTACAGAAGAGTTCTGGATGCAACATGTTCGAATGACACAACTTTTTTTTATGAACTGCGTGAGGCTGTGATAGCTCCACTTTATCCGTAAAAAAGAAAAACAAACCTTCATCCTCCTACTGCTTCCTGTCGTCGTCTTTGTCGTTTTCTCCAGTAGCAACATCCAGTTGTTGATCACGTGACTCACGTGATGTGAAAAAAGTGTCTCCATTGCAGTTTTAGGAAATCCATCTATTTCTATACGGCCACAAAAAAAACCCACCTCATCCTAGCTCAAAAAACTTTTTTGAAAAAAACTTGAGTTTTTTTTCGAAATTGCCGTGTTTCCATTAATCAAATTTATTGTCGTAATTTCAATTTGCCAAATTTTACGGCTAATGGAAACACAGCTAGTGAGTTAGTAAACTTTGTAAGAGTGTAAAACATTTAACAACAATGTCTCATCTCAGAATGGGTAACGAAAGCCGTAATTAGGACACTGATAATGCACTTATTTAAATTTTGGTTTAAAACCACCAATAGCTGTAGAGACCCGATTGTATTCTTTTGTATTAATTACCGTGAGCAGTGTGACTGACGAGACACTGAAGTGATGTTTGAACATTTTGTGGTTGGGAAACCTGAACGGATAAGTTGTGTTCTCAGTCACCGAAATTTAAAACAATGGTCGTTACGAGGATTTTTCAGGATTTCCCAGACGGTGCAGTAAGAAAAAAAAAAAAAGTTCCAAATCTCCTCCCCTCCTCTCCCTCTCTCCCCACCTGTGGTGGACTCTGGCCGGCTGTTTCCACGCTCCTCTGCTCATCCCTAAAATTAATTCATCCGCACATCTCTGTCCCAAGAACACCACATTAACCCTGACCACAGGAGGCATCCTGATGGAAAAAATGTCCCTCTCTGAAACATCAGGTTGACCTTTCCACCTCATAATCTCTATTTTCTTCTCCCCCCTCCCCTCCGATCCCTAGATGTCAAGTCCCCTCCCAGGTTTTACACCATCTCTTAAAACCTTAAAACTCAAAAAACTTGCACAAGGTACTGCTGTGCTGCTATAAGTTGGTCGTATCCCACCATAAACGTCGGAGCCATCGCTATGCAGTTGTGGTCAGGACGTATTTTTAAAGGGACACGCCACATTGGCTGCTTTCTGGAGGACAGAGGAAGTGTAATTGGGGGCCGTTAGTGGTTGCCCTCGGCCGGTCAAGCAGGGACGGTTTGCAGATTGAGACATGGTGACTGAACAGTCCCACCACCTGGATCAGCGTCCCCTACCTGTCTGACTTCCTCACCCCCTCAACCTGCCTGACCTTCATCACCCAACCTCTGCGGGACATCGCTGGACCCCCCCACCCTGTTTCACTACTCCTCTCACCAACACACACACAAAGGCTGGCACCACCGTCATCTTTGGTTTCTGCCCTGTCCACAAACCTTGAGTCAGGGCCAACACGACTGCAATCACATAAAAAAGTCTCTTTTATAACATCTTTAAAACTCTGTCAGAGCAATCTAAAGCCCATCACTTAACTTGCTGACCTGTGCCTCCTTGTTGCCAGTCAGAATTTGCTCATATTCTCCTTCAATTAAAGCTGCCTTATCACCGGCTCAGGATACTTTATAACAACTTTAACCTTCCTGGGTCTCTGAAAAAAAAAAATTATTGTATTTTTAGCGTCGTGTCGGCTGTGTTGATTCACATGGAGTAAATCAGCCAGGCTGTGTAATTTGGCTGTGCTCCTTCAAAGTTTTCTGTGCCACTGGTTGTCTTTTAAAAAGCCAATTTACACTATCATTGAGATTTTAATTTAAATCTTTTTATTATTATTATTATTTGGTTAAAGTCCCTCCAAAATTATTTTTTTACTGTTTTCTAGTAAAAAGTGACAAAATAAAGTAAAATAAAATAAATTGTTTTGGTTTTTTTGACACAAAGGATCTGATCTATCAATTTGCATACATGTCATGGAAAAAAAATAAAGTTTTAAATTTTTTTATGATTGCACAAACACACGCCCATAAATTGTTTAACAACTTTGGACAAACATAAAAATAAAAAAAAATTATGAGAATTACTGCTGTTACTCTTTGAAAGACCCTCGCTTGGGTTTTGTGTTGTTTTATTTCTCCTTTCTAAAACACGTGAGCTTCGTTTCAACTACAAATCTGCGCAAATCCTTGTCTATGTTCTGCTCAATAACACAATTTCACAACTGCGGTGATTCCATTAAGTAAGGAATGAAATGAAAATCATGTAAATAGGCTTGTTCACGCGATGAGTATTTCAAAATTATAACGGTTTTCTGAGATACATTCATAACAAGCTAGCGCTTATTATCAATCGCAGAGAAGACGTCGGCGTCTATTATTATTAGAAAAACACACGAAGCGTCTTTTGTTCTGAGCTGCCATGAAAAACCAGCAGTGGTGGATCTGGAACCACCGCTGAACAAAACAAGAGTTGAACCCGTTGCCCAATGTCACATGCCTTCAGTACTGGGATATGATCCGGGATGAGGCAACAAAGTACTGAAACATAGCATGCTTCCCCCTGCTACCTGTCCCAACTAAAACATTCAGAATGTGTTGAAAACTCCCTGAGTTGTGGACAAAAACAACCCTAATCTACTCTGGATTATCATGGACGAGTCTGTGTCCTTACTTTCTCTGCATATTTGGAGGCGACGTGCGTTTCCTTTTTTTTTTTTTTTTTTCCTTGGAAGATATCAAAGTCACTCTGAATCATCAAGAGGCCCCTCACATACGCAGCTTTTATAAATCATATTTTCACGATAAGCTGATTACCTTACCCTTGACAGCAGCGCAAAGCGAAGGCAGTAAAGGAGCGGATTACGAGGTGATGGTCCATAAAGGGTTTGGCTCAGATAAGACGCTCTGTGTGAGGAATAGTGGAAATCTGTTCTTTTTTATTTTCTTTTCTCCTGAAGCTCAACACGTTTAGGAGAACCTCCGAGTTCGTATTCACCTTTTATTTTTCTTTTTTTTTCATATTACAAAGTAGGATTTAATCAGAAGCAAACTTCATTTTCTGCTCACTGCTGTGTCCGAGTCCAAGGTCATAAAAGTGTCGCGGCCCATGAAAGGCAACCATTTCCGACCTTTGACCTTGCTCCTTAGTCACGCAGGGATGACCGCCAAATCCCTTTCAGCCTATGCATTATGTATCCATTTTGAAAAAAAAGTATGTTTGATATCTGCTTTGTACATGAAAACATTAAAATCGTGACGTTCCGGGAAAAAAAAACAAGCGACGATTCCCGTTTTAAGCTCCTGACTCAACGCCTGCAGTCACGGTGAAATTCCTCCGCCTTCTTAATCTTCGGAATGACCCTGTTACTGAGCCTAATGGCATATGAGTGATACCACACCTGAGTGAAATCGTGTGTGTGTGTGTGTGTGTGGGGGGGGGGGGGGGGGGGGGTGGAGAGGGTGACCGCTTCGGCAACTTCCCGTAACGCAAAGCAAACTTTCAACGGTCACCGTCTATGTGGAGGAAGCCATTAGAACAAACTGCTCTCGGGTGCAGCAAAGCAGACCCGGGGGGCCGTGGGCGTTTATGACCCACATCACCTCTAGGTGTCCTGCAGCGCAAGGACAAAATGGAGAGTGGACGCACATTCTTCATCCACATAGGACATTTCAAAATAGAAAGAGAAACCTGTTTTCTTTTTTTGCCTTTTAGTGCTTTTTAATTTACAAGGAAGTAAACTGTAAATAAAATATCCATTCTTTTGACATTCAGTTCACTTAAAATCACCCCCCCGCCCCCCACCCTTAACCTGAAATCTTGTGGATCTTGGATTGAAATTCCTTGTTGGAATGGATTACTGTCAGTGGGATGAAAGGTCAAACATATAAGGGGTGTGGTCGCCCTCTTGTGGTCTAAATGTGGAATAGCAGAGCTGAAAACAATCTAAAGAACTTTGACGTATTTGAGCGTTTTCATATTTCATTGTGGAGCCACAGCAATTCATATTTCTTCATTCAGCCTTTCGAACACAGAAATATTGTACGACTAAACCGATTCTTTGTAGCTTTTGCTGTATCACCATGTTGTTGGGATGTTTGTTAGCATGTCTGTGTTTTGTCTGTCTATCATCTCTGCAGCTGCGTGCTGTGCGGCTACATATTATGGAAGAAGATTAGGATTAGAGCCCCGGGAGGGGGGAGGAATTCTGAGATTAAAGTTCAAATTTAAAGGGAGCCGGGTGAGCCATGGGAACGTTCTTGTTCATTTATGTCACTTTGTGTCGTCTTTGTAACGTCTTCGTCATTCTTTGTGGTCAAAGCAGAAAAAGGGGATAAAATTGTATTGTCGATGCTTCCATTTTTCACGGCTGTGGAGTTTGACAAGAACATTTAACCCATAAAATAAGTGAGGATTCTTTATATTTTCATTGGACACGATCCTCTTCCGTAGCATGTAGTTCTGTGCTGTTCAAAGTCAATACTGCCACTAATGCTAACATCTTAGCAAGCTAGGAAACATCCTTTATGACGTCTAGTTTGTCTGACATTCTTGTTTGTTTTGTTTTTTTTAAGTTGTTCATATTAAAAGTTTATCCTTTACCTCTGCCTGTGTCCTGTGTTCTGTTTTAGGCCAAGCATCTCCTTACGGCCGCAAATAAAACTGCCGTTCATATTCAACTGTGCAGTTTCCAGAACAACTGGAGGCATAAACTAAGGCAATTTTCAGCCCAGCGGATATGTAATCACATTTACATTTATGTGAATCTGTGTGAGTAACAGCTGTGCAACATTCCCGCAACGTGATTGCACGGTGCGGCTTCCTGCAGAGGGATTCCTCACGATGTTTAGGTTTCATATATACTAGATGGGTCGCGTTTCGTGCACACAGGCGCACAGCGAGGCGCATCTGAGCCGCCGTCGGTTTCCGACAGGAATTTCCTGCTGTGAGGACGTAAATCGTCCGCTTTGAGGAAAGTCCTGTGCAGCTTCCAGCGTTTCTTTCTTTTCTTTGAATGTGTTTCTGCATCAGCAGCTCAGGCGCAACGCGGTTTTACTCTCCAGACGGGATTTAATGTGCCTTTGTATGACCTTCAGCCATTTTAATTCTGAACTAGAACCATCTAAAAGAACATTTTTACCATTCCTTAAAAATTGCAATATGTCTTGCCAGTCACATCAGAAAGTGGAACGGTCATTTGGTAGAGATTCATTACACACACAGTCAAATATTTCAAGCAGTTTTAATGATTATGGCTTATAGGTAAAGAAAACCACAGAAAATTAGAATATTACGTAAGTCCAATCAAAAACAGACCGAGAATGCGATATTTGTAGCCAATGTCTATTTTTCCTCTGTGTGGATGGATTTCACTTGACAATCCTCTGAAGACCGCGGGTTTCCCTGTTCCTTCTTCCTTACACTCAGTTGACTGTGTGCTGAGATTCAGAACAACGAAACAACCAGCTTCTCCAGCAATGAGTTTTGTGGCTTTCCTTCCTCATGAACGTTGTCAATAGCTGCGTTCCCATTAGAAATGTGCGCAAAACCTTCTCCATAATTCGGCTAATGTCGTCAAAACAACGTCATTTTGCAATTAGGGTGTCTACATTAAATTAGATATTCAATAAAATCAAATGTGAATAAGTTTGTTCACACGATAAGTCATTAAAAACATGCTACGCCATTGTCTTTCAAGTACTTCCTGTCCACTTCTTCTTCGTGGTTTGCGCCAGTGGCAACATCCGGTGACTTGGGTGATGTGAAATAAAGTGTTTCCTTTGCAGTTTTACAAAATAAACCAATTTCCACACGGTCATAAAACCCACCTCATCCTAGTGAATTTTTTTTTATTGAAACGCTAGAATTTTATTTTATTTTTTCAAAATTAGCCTGTTTCCATTAAGCAATTTATTTTCGTAATTTCAATTGTTAGTGTCAGTGGGAACCCCGGTTAACGAAGAAAAGTCTCCCCACTTTTCTACCCGGGTGGTCCAGAGATAAAGACAGCTTGAAGTCTTTGCAGGTGTTTTGAGTTAATTAGCTGATTATGACGTCATGAGTTTCCATTAACAACCTTCTTCAGTATTAAAATTTTCCGACCCGCTAAATTTTGGGTTTTCTCTATCTGTAAGCCATACAAGTAAAAATTACAGAAAAAATCCGGGCTGGTAATCTATCCCTCTGCGTGTGAAGATTGTTAGAAATATTGTTTACTTGTTTGTTTGTTTTTTTTAACTTGCTTTAAAAATAGAATAAATCCTGTGGAAAATGAACGATTCACAGGCAGATTTTGCCAGCCTACAAGGTCATATTTCCGCTTCCAAACATTTTTTGTGCAATGAATTATCACAAAAAAATAAAATAAAATGAAATAAATAAATAAAAATCACATACACACTTCAACCTATACACACGAAATCACGGCCCAATGCGCCCAGTTGGTGCGATCAGTACACGAGCACTGCGCTTCTTTTATTTATTTTTTTATTTTTTCCCTCATGTTTGAGCCTGAGTCATGTGCCTCCCTGTTATGTCGGTGTTATGTCCGCCCACTGGTCATCAGCAGAGCGCAAACATCCACCGCATCAATGGGAGCTTCAGGGAGGATGGGATTTTAAGGCTTCGAACTGTTTGGGTTTCAAATGTTTTGGTAAATCAAACGAGAGAGAAGCGTCACATGGAGGGTTTCATGAATAGATTAGTCACAAAAACAGAATCTCTATGTGGCATTTAGAGTTGCTGTTTCCTCAGATGTAACAAGTTAAACAATTGTCAATTAAATGATTAAGATTTTTTTTTTTTTTTAACCCACCTCAAGAGGGTGTTTTTTTTTTTTTTTTTTGCGTGAATGTGTCTTTAATTTGACAGCAGGTCGGGTCTGTCATCGCCTCCTAGTCAATTATCTGTGCGGTCTACATGTGAACGTGTTCTGGCCATAAATTACAGCGACGTGTGGGAAGATGGGCGAAGGCGGCCAGAGGCTATGAAAGAGAACGCAGGCAGGTATGTGGGGGACGGAGGTGCTAATGGAAAAAAAAAAAAAGAGGAAAATAAAACTAAAGAGCTCAATGCAGCGCTGCGAGTTTGGCAGAGAAGCAGACAGGCTTCTGACGCATTCAAGTCTGAGGTAACGTGAGGCCAGCAGGGTGCGACTTGTCTGTGAGGCAGACGAGCTTTGATTCATGATTCAGTCCTGATTGCATTTTTTTATTTTTTTTTTAATTTTTATTCTGATTGTGAAACACCAAAGTGTCCACTTTAAAAGATGATTAGAGTCTGATCAGAGGGAAAATACGTAACAAAGACTAAAGACTTATGCAAAGTTTTTTTTTTTTGCAAATCAGATGTTTTGAACAAACATGTTCAAATTAGAAGTGCAGAACGTTCTGCACAATTCTAAATGGGAAAACCTCCTGAGCACTTGGGAAAAACACAAACTGAGCTTTTCTTTTAATAACCGGTGTTCTCGTTTCTATTTGGAGCAACTGCGTAGAATCTCTCAAAAAGATAGCAAAGTAATGCGAGGAGGGATTATACATTTTTTCCAGAAATTTGTATATTTTTAAATCAAAGTTGCATGATTTATTAAGTCAAACATGTCGGTGTGGCGTATAGATGTTTGCTGCCGACTTGCTGTAGCCATGAATTCTGGTCTCAGATTGTAAATCCTAAAGTCAGTCTGTTTGTGACGTGAAGCTCAAACACAACTGTGATCTGTAATTGGACGAAGATCTAAAGCACAACAGCGCAGTTCACTTCTGAATGTGGAAAAAACCCAGTGCAACTGTTTTGCACTGAACATTTTCCACTGAGCTCCTCCAGACTAGCGGCAGCAGCAATTAGCACCGGGTGGAACTTTGCGTATGCTGAGCTCGTCATACGAACTACTCCTCAGTCCGACGCTTCTCAGAAAGGTTGTGGACGGCATAATGAGGAGCACTGGAGTAGGCGCTTCTTAAAGAGACAGAGGCCTAATTTTAAGGTGGCAAATTCCAAAGTCAAATTTCTTTTAAGTCATGTTTGATACATACAGCCACTGAAGGTAACATACTTACTTTATTGTGCTATGAAATGGCACTAAGAGCCTGGAAAACACATAACACCGCCCCTTTAAATCTGATGGAGCGGCTGCTGCATGACTTTATACAGGAAGTTCATGATGGAAAACCGTTTGGTGTGGATGAATTAAACCAATTTTCTGTTTGAAAATATTCCTGGCAATGACGTTTATAAAAATGTATCATAAATGCTTGGCGACAGTCGTCGCGGCAAAGGCTGGCACTCAATAATGATTTACAGAAGGTCACAATGATTTTCTTTTTTTTTTCTTCGATAGTATCTAGTATCTAGCCTTGTGCTTACAATAGGAAATGTGTGAGAAAACAGCAAAAACACAACCGGCTCTGTGTGTGTGTGTGTGTGTGTGTGTGTGTGTGTGTGTGTGTGTGGGTGTGGGTGTGGGTGTGGGTGTATTAAGATCGTGTTCCCCAGTGTGGCTTCATGTCTGCCAACGTCTCTGGTTTCAAACTTTGTAACAGGAGAAAATCATGGCAGTGCAAGAGGCTAAGTACTTCGGTTAACCCCCAGAGTATCTCATTTCATCCACTTTGACCTCAGTCTGTGTCTACAAATTATTCATTAATCCCCTTTAATTTATCTGCTTTCTCAGCTCTGTTGACTCTGTGAACTATTGTTTCCACAGATTCCCAGCTGGGCAGCAAGTAAATGTATCGAAACTAATAGAAAAGTACCAGCATGCCTGTCGTCCCTGTGTCAGTAAAAAGTATTCAGAGTGCAAATAAAATGTCTTTTTTTTTTTCTCCTGGATGTGTTATGGTAGGTTGAATTATGCTCAACGACTGAATATGACTCTTTCCATTTGATTATTTTTCTGTGCATGCACAGTTTACTCATGCCGTCACGTGCGCCTCGACACTGACACATGACCTGACCGCTCCAGGGCTTAGTTTCATCGGCTAAAACTCCGACACGGTTTGTGTGCAAACACGAATCATGCGTACGCACGTTTCCACGCCAACCCGAAGCTCCGCCACTGAACGTAGGCGTGCACATCAGCGCAATTAGCCGGTGTAGTGAAGTAAACATAAACAAATGTAATTTGTGTCGCATTAGTTGGGGAGCAAAACGATTATATGAAGAACAAAATGACTCAATACGACATCTCGGCGTATAATCACTGCTGACTGGTAGATTATGTAATTCTTTAAATAAACTCAGGATTAGTTTAGAAAAATATATGTTTTTACAGATTTTGCAAAAGTAAATCTTCTATTATCAATACTGCAACCTCCATTAAACCAGAAATTCTTATAAATACTTTATATTAATTTTAAATATATTTGGCAGTTGAATTAGACCTGCAGTATGTAACTTTTATAATAAATATGTTTGTTACATTTTTGGTAAAACTGTCACTTTATTGTGATAGTAAAATATGAGATCGATAATCTGTGAAAAGTTCAATCTCCTCCACCTCCTCCCTGTTCTGCTACTGATGTCTGAAGAAATGCGCCACGCCCCAATCGAAAGCAACCAATCAGAGTCAGGAGGAGGGTCTTAGCGCTGCCAGTAGGCCTCATGAACTCGCTGCTAAACGTGCTAATGGTGGAGAAACAACTTACCTTTACAGGAAAAACGTTTATCTGGCCATGCTAACTAGACTGAGCATTCATAACAGGCTATGCTAGCTGCAGCGCCACACGAGATTGTGATTGACAGCGCTAAGACCCGCCTCCTAGCTGATTTTTCTTTTTTTCCAAGTTGGCACTGGTAGCACTGTGATTTTTTTTCACTGTGATTTTTTTTCACAGATTACCTGTCCCATGCCATACTGTCACAACATAGAGACAGTTTCAACAAATAAGGGGGAAAAAACATTTCTATAGACGTTACATACTGCAGCTTTGACTTTGAGTCGTGCCTCAAGCACCAGTTCTTCACAAAAGTGAGTGAAAAATCGGCTAAATGTTCCCATTTTGTCAGCCATACGGGTTAACAGTACAACTCTATGGCCCCTGGTGTCACAGTCTCATGGCTCATGCTCCTCATCTCAGAGTGGACATCCGACACAAAGGTCCATAGCAACAAAGCTATGGAGCTTTTCCCATTTATTCACAGTAAACACAATAACCAGTTGCTGCTGACACGCTGTTGAGCCCTGCAGCTTTCACAGATGAACGCTAAAGCCGTAAATAGAGCGTTGTTTTGTGATCCAGTTAGCTAACACTGCGTGATGTGCCCTGTTGTTTCCTTCTGTTGCTTTCATTGCTTTGCTCGACGTCTCTTGGTTTTCTGAATTTTCTCGCAGCTTAAACAACAACGTTCAACAAAAGCGTGTTTGAATATTCCTAATTCCAGAAACTGCCCTTAAACTGCCATTAGTTTGATCTCAGTAGATGACTTACTGTACATGCCCCGGGATAAGCATGAAAAAACAATAATGACATTGCTGCATCAATTATTCAAACAATTTGAACAATTAAATAACAAATACTGAAATAGCAAATTTTTATAAGAAAAATGTCAGAGAATGTTGCCTACTAGCAAAAACTGAAGTTAATGTTAGCCACAACGTTTAAAGAAAGTGAAACTCACCTTCGTATCTCGGTGATTCTCTGGATTTGGTACATTTTGGGGTCTCGGGTTACTTAAAAATATACCACAAAAAATTGTGTTTTTGAACACTGCATCTATTGAAGGACTCTTTGAACTGCCAGGAAAATATGTCTCCCCATCTTATGCATGAAATCCCACACAGTATTACAAATTTCATTGTTGCTTATGTTGCTTTAAATTCGACCCCGTAACAAAACCACTATGTTTGTAACAAGAAATGGGAACATCCATGCGTCTTGGTAATACAACATGCAAATATATTTTTAAAATGATGTTTTGAAAAACATAATTTTATGTTTTTTGCACGGAGGTTATAATGAAAAAAAGAAATTAGTATATGTTTCAAAGACCATTCTTTACTTTTTCCCAAACAACAATGAATATCATTTACATGCGTAACAATGTTGAAAGGTCGAGCTTGACGAAGACGATCTATGGATAAAAATAATCAAATATAGGTGAGAAACTTTCCTAACACTTCAATCTCTTTTACAGTGTGAGCGAGAAAAGACTTAAGTGATGTCACTTCCAGGGTGCTGAGGAAATTGGACTGAACCATTATTTATAAAAAGGAGGGGTTGAACAAAACTGGAGGGACATGATTAAAAAGTGCTATTTTATAAATAATTTATGTATTTTTCTCATATTTCTCTTATTTAGGTTAAAGTATACCAAAAAAATTTTTATAATGGTACAAATAACGTGCAGTTACTGGCTATTTTTATTTGTTTTACATTCAGTGAAAAATGAACATTGGTCAGTGGGGGCATGCTCATTTGGCTGACCTCTACGCTTCAGCAACCCATAACATTTTTCAAAACAGAATTTTTTAAAATATCTTTGCATGTCATATTACCAAGACACATGGATATTTCCAATTCCTGATTTTCTAACAACAACAAAAAATTGTGGTTTGCATTATATGAAAATATTTGAGATAAACCTGTGAGACACAAAATGCACCGAACTGAACCGGATGTCTCCCTTTGTCTACCCAAAATCTAAAAAAAAAACAACATTTTTATATTGTTCTGCATTTTGAATCCTTGCAAGGTCTGCTCTAAGCTGCTTTTTATATTGACAGCATGTCATATTTTATTCTTATTTTATCTTGTCTACAATTGCTACTCAGTGGTGGATGCTGTGTGTCTTGTCTCTATGCTGCTGTAACTGCAAAATAATTTCCCTGCTGGGATGAATAAAGTAATTCTATTCTATTTTATTCTATTATTAATCATATTTTATTCTTAGCCAAATGGCACATTCACAAATGCCATTACACTAATCAAAAACCACTTCTTTCCATTTTTGAACATGAGGTCAAACAAAACATCAAAACTATTGGAAATCCCT
This sequence comes from Xiphophorus couchianus, assembly GCF_001444195.1. Classification (NCBI taxonomy): domain Eukaryota; kingdom Metazoa; phylum Chordata; class Actinopteri; order Cyprinodontiformes; family Poeciliidae; genus Xiphophorus; species Xiphophorus couchianus. Next base: position 27,539,109 of record NC_040245.1, on the reverse strand, counting down.
CCAATACCAAACCTATTAAAAGATGCTCTTTATGCTCTCTTTAATGTGTTTATGTAATGTTTTGTCTCAATGTTTGGAACCCCCTCGCGGGCATTATACCACACTGCGTTTGTACTGTTATGTAATCTGGTTCTCAATAAAGATGTAAAAAATAGTCCTAAACTGACAATCACTTTGGACTATCAAAATAAGAGCAACACATACCCTACAAAATAAAATCCTTCACATTTTTCACAGCAGGTAACTGCTGTTTTGAGTATTATATAGCTGGTGACACCCAAACGCTGCTATACATGGGATTAGTGTGGCCCTTTAAAATGAAGCTTACTGAAAATTTCAAAATAAAAGCATCAATATCTACGGAAGAGGATTAGGGCCACCGAAAAAAAAAAAAAAAAGAATTCTGACTTTAAAGTCAGAATTCTGGCTTTAATCTCAGAACTTTTTTTTTTTTCGGTGGCCCTAATCCTCTTCCGTAAATATCCCTACTTCTTTCCATAAAACATGGAAAGAAGCAATAAACAAATGCTTAGTTTATTCCATAAAATAAGCATTTTAGCTATTATTTTAGCTATTTCGTTCTCCCAGGTTAGTGCAGATTACCTTCATATAAATTCCTCCTTCAAAATACTTGATTTTTTTTTCACAAATATTACATTGACACAAACATATTATCTTGCTTGTACTAAGAAGCAGTAACTAATCGGAATATCTGGCACCACCGGGAAATGTTTGTCGAAAAAGTTGGACTTTCTGAAACGCTCATCTAATTAGCCAGTTTACAAATGTAACAATAGAAGAGTTATCTTCTAAAAAGTGTTTTTGTTTTATGTTATTAACCATGGTAATTAGCTTTCGCACAAAGAAAGGCAATGACAAACTAAAAGTCAACAATGATTTTTTTATTTTATTTTATTTTATCCGGTTTATACAGTTTTGGTTCTGTAGCAACCTACTGGATAAATCTAATGAAGTGCAATTGTACTCAAGCCAGTTACAGTTGAGAGCAATGACAGGCACAAGTTTTGTGCAAATTTAACAGCATCGGAACGGCTCCTACACATACACCGCAAAGAATACATGCCAGAGGAAAAACAGCGCTAAATCAGTTTACTTTCACAACAGTTAGGAAGACGTTCCATGACAAAAAGAATAAGAATTAAAAATCAATCCAAGGTTAAGACTTTGATTAAACATTTCACCCACAACTGACAAATGGGGAACGATAACTTAGTAAACATTCAGTCGTTATGCACAGCGAGAAATGCGTGTTATCCGCCCCCACAAACTAAAATCCCTTCAACCTGTCCAGTCCAAAAGTCCTCAATTCAAAAACTATAGCTTTTTTTTTTTCTTTTAAAAATTGATTATATTGACATTACAAAACTAAAAACCTAAACGCTGTAACGGAAAGGGTAACAGATTAACCTATCTGGCAATTTTTATTTTTTTTTTAAGGAGTTGACATTTAAAATGATTTGTCCGGCAAGACACTGGCCACTAAAACTAAAACTTAAGGTGCTGCAACTTTAAAGGCATCACAAGCCACATGAGACAACACAACTATCTGAAACGCATGGGTGGTGGTAGCCTCATTAAAACTGAACCTCATCTGTTCATCTCACCCGGCTATATCGCAATAACTGGGACAAGACGCATGTTAGCGACGTCCAACATCCACGTACTGTAGAGAAGAAACAAAAAAAGAAAAAAGCTTATTGTTTGCCTCCGAGAACATATTTACGTAGAGTTTTTGAAGCAGTAAAAACCTCCCAAACATGCAGTGACGCAGGATCATGAATAAGATCTAGGTAGGTGAATTCTGGTAACCAGTCTGTAGTCTCAGAACGCGGACGTTACAGGCTAAGGTCTGCTTGTGCAAGCCCTAAACGCTCCATCCTTCACAGTGAAAGTTTACGATTTTGACAAACTTAAAACCTCTCTGGAAATGCCTGCACTCGCTCCAGTGCCTCCTCCAGAGTGTGACGTGTGTTCGGCAATGTGACATCTTTTCTGAACGCGGCTGCTAAAGTTCCACCCTCGGCTGGAGATTGATCGAATATTGAAATGAAATCAAACCCTCCGAACCCTCAAAAAAACAAAAAAAAAAACAGATCTTGTTTCCCGTGCGGTAGGGATGACATAATTTCCTACATTTTACCTTTTTTTTTTCTCTTTACCTTGTTCAAATTTTTCCATGATCAAACTTACTTTTTTTTTTTTTTAAGATGAATCGTCGTGCACGAGGTTTAACGTCACGATTTAAAACACGAGTTTGTCATAATGGGGTTCTGGCGACGCCACGTGATGAAGGAAAGCAGATGAACCACTACATTCTACAGCTTTCCTGTATAGTACAATCAAGGGCCACATTGAAATCTCTCACAACCTAGAATCAACAAAAACTACTTCAAGTTGCCTTCGAATGGCAACTATCGAAAAGTAAACTTACTGTAACATACATATTATATAAGTGTTATAGTCCATGCAGTTTGCGCACGGCAAATTTTGCATCGTTATGGTATGTCATAAGTGTTATGGGAGACATCAGCCACCAGTGCATTTCCGATGTAGGTTCAGGGAGAAAAACTCCTCGACACACATCAGAAACTCAGCCGGACTTGAAGAGCAAGATGGCCACCTGGCCCAGGTAGAAGTAAATAAAATGCTTCGTCTCGTGGGTGACATAGCTACCAAAGTTCCTCCCAACGATGCAGTGCCAGGTGGGGTTGTACTTCTTGTCAAACTCCTAAAAAGAGACGAGGGGAGAGGATTAACGGCTGGGTTGTAGATGTTCACGGCCAAGAATGTGGCGGCCATAGAAGATACAGGGGAAAGCTAGTTTTTAGCATTAGCAGATTTTAATTTATACACACACACACACAAGATTGCATTGAAGTGGAGGAAGGAACCTTCTTTTTTTGACAACATTTTACATTAAAGCTGAAGTATGTAACTTTTATTAAATAATGTGTTTATATATATTTGTTAAAATGATCATTGTGTTGTGACAGTATCACAAAAAACAGATAGCCTGAAGAATAAAAACAGAGTACCTCTGCCTTTTCCCAATGCTGACTGGAGAAATATGCCACTCAGTCGGAAACAACCAATCAGAGTCAGGAGGAGGGTTTTGGCGTTGCCAATCATTTGTACTCACCCCCCCTTTACTCACACAACTTAGCTAAAGCTAGTTAGCATAGCCACCGATGATGGTGGATAAAGATTTCCTGAATGGTAAGTTGCTTCTCTACCATTAGCACGCTAATCATCATTGATTGACAGCAACAAGACCCTCCTCCTGACTCTGATTGGTTGATTTTGACTGTATATCTTCAGATGGCAGTAGTAGCTCACGGAGGTGGTGGTGGAGGAGCTCCATTTTTTTTCACAGATTATCCATCTTAAATTAAACTGTCATGACTTGGTGACGGGTTTAACAAATATGGAAAAAACTAGTTTGGAAAAGTTCCATCCTGCAACTTTAAAACATCTTGCTTTCCAAAGTAAAATGTTACAAAAGCAGGTAGTCAATGAACTAATTTAATATTTAAAATAAGTATTTTAGTTCTTACAGATTTCCTGTTTTTTTTTTTTTTTGTCACACTTAAAATTTTGCGTTTACATCAGAGAAACTTTACTGGCAAAACTAATCGCAACTTCAAAATGATCATTTTATTTATAAAGGGTTAAAAAAAAAAGCTAAGGAAACCAACGTGGCCCTATGTGAAAAAGTAATTGCCCCTTCAACCTGCCACTTTTGACGGCAGCAACCATTTCTGATAACTGGCTGGGGATTCTGTTCCAGCACAGACACACACTGCATGTAAACTCAGACTTTGACTGGACGCCTCATGATTGTGTCCATTGAAGTATTTCATCCGGCTTTCACCAGATATTTTATCCCAGATGTAATACCCTACTTTCATGAACTTTGACTTTAACTAAGAAGAGTGAGGCCTACAGTGATCTAGATGTTGCTCTGCATTCTTTTCTGACCTCCTGGACGAGCAGTCGATGCACTTTTGGAGTCATTTTTGTAGCTGATTTTACAGGCCAGGCAGCAATTACGCCTGGCTATGAAAAGTAAAATTAAACCAAAAAATTATATAAAGTTCTTATTTGAAGCAGCATTTTCCAATGACAGTTTTTTAAAAAAAAAATCTAATTTAAAACTTTGTTTGATCTGAAACAAGAAAACAAGAACAGTTTTTTAAAGGGTTAAATACTTTTTCCCCCCGACTTCAAATTGAGATAAAATTGATTCCATCTGTAAAGAGTAAAGGACGTTTTAATGTTCTAAACAAATCCCTTTACCTAAATTCACTTGAAGTGCAAAGGCTGCAGACCTTTGCAGTGTAAAAACAAAAACAAAACACTTTTGTGTGCGCTGCACATACAAAAGTGTAACCAGACATAAAAATGTATCTCAATTACAGCTAAACTCAGGCGTATCACATTCCTTCCGGTTCACTCGTTATTGCCGCCGCCGTTTTCAAAACAGATTTCACAAGTTACGCTTTTCTTTTAACTTTGGGCTTTTCTGTCCACTTTCCACTGTTTTCCTAACTTTACCCTAAAACTCAAAAAGTAAAAAAAAAAATTAAAAAAAAATAAAGTTAAAGCACCCGGAAGGCCCAGTCTGAACATAACGTGGCACCCACGCGGACAATCATGATTGAATATGGAAAGGGCCAAAATGTCAGGCATAAGGAGCGGCGCGTTACTGCTACATGCTTACAGCAGAGCATCCAACACGAGACGAGACGGTGATGAAGGTCAGCAGACACACAGGCTGCCTGAGACGGATCAAATGAAGGCAGCACTTGCTCAAATCAAAATTTAGGTCTGTCTGAACAGATCATTAAATCATGAGGCTATCCTGAACAGAGAGCGGACTCGTCAAAGTTTTGGGTGTGCTGATGTGGCCATTGCCATCTGTACCCATCCCACATACCCAAACTGCTACTCATTGGAAACTCAAGCGTGAAAATTCATTAGTTATACCAAGAGTTTGAAGGGTTACAGATGGAAGAACGCGACGGTTCTTTGACGACGAGAGGTTCTACCAGCGCCTTGTGCAATGCGGTTCCTCCTCTACCTGTTGCTGCACGTTGCTCCCAGAGTTACACTATGAAAAGCAGGACAGCAACAAGGAGTGCTACAAGGTTGAGCTCGTGTGATATATCCTTGTTTTAATAGTTAGACATAAAAAAATGCTGTTTCCCACACGAGGTTACTAAACCGCCCCACGCCTGGTAATTCTGCCAGCTGCGTCAGTAGCTGCGCTTCCATCGCCCGTATAATTGCGCAAATTGCAATTAAAAAACACATTTGCTCAATGGAAACACGGCAGTTTTGGAGAAAAAAAAGAAAAAAAAACAATACATTTTTTGATTCAAGGTTTTTTGCGCTAAGATGAAGTGGTTTTTCTGCCACATCGGAATTAGCGCATTTCAGCAAAACTGCGATGGAAACATTTTTTTCGCACCACACCAGATCTACACTACTGGCAGAAATGACGAAGAAGACGACAGGAAGTGGAAGGAGGGTGACATCGCGTGAACAAACTTATTCACATGTGTTTCTTATCGCGTTTTTTTTTAACACAACAAAAACGTAATTGCGAAATTGTGCAGTTTTTTCCACACTAGCGGAATATCGACAAATTTTACAGATGTTTGAAATGGAATCGCAGCTAGTAAGCTAGTGTCTGAAGACTTTCACTCACTTATTTGACTCACCGATTGTTAGATGCTCCAGCAACCGCCTGATAGCACAGTAGCGCTAAGCTCAATGCCAACACTTATCCCCTCTGGTGCTTACTCTACTCTTCAGCCATCGCTTTGCAAATTGAATCAGCCAAATACTCTGCTGATCTGAATGTGGACCAAATTATGTCCAAATTGGACCATCCCCTTAGGGAGTTCTACCTTTTTTGCCCAATGAGGACAGGTTTAAACTTTTGTAATTGGAATATTGGAAACATTCAACATGGCAGATTGTAAAATATGGGAAAAATTCCCAAGTTCTTGGTATTCATTTCCAGTGTGTTGCAGGGAAACACTTCTGATGACTCCATTTGATGTAAAACACGGCTCACCTTCTTGATGTAGGCAGCAATGTCCTTCTCTATGTTGTACTTCTCCATGGCCTGGGTGGCACAGTCCACGGCGTCCTGCTGCATGTCCTCGGACATGTCCGCGTTCTTGATCACCGCTTTCCTGTCGGTCATGGTTCAGGCTGCGTGCTGAGGAGGGAAACAGAAAGAGTTAAATAAAATAAAAAATAATAATGTCACTGCACGTGGTGGAGATGAGGGCTCGAGGACGGCTTGCAGGCCAGCCAGATCATCGCAATTTCTCCAGTCACACGCAGAACGTAAAAGCCATTCTGCACAGCGGCTTTTCCAGCTGATCGTTTCGTTTCAATTTTCTACTTGGGGTTTCTGGAGGTTTTTTCTTTTTTTTTTTTTCTTTTTACCAAACAGGGGGTTTAGTTTAGCATTAATTTACAGTGAAACTTGATACAGGCGGAGTTAAATTACTTTCCTATAAATGCATTTGCATCAGAACCGCAACAATTATGAAAAGGTTTCTTTTTATACCCCAGCGTAGCAGACAGTTTAGAAAATAAACCAGTCCAAGTAGAATAAGCCCTCAAGCATGCATGAACGCGTACAGCTAAAAAAAAAAAATAAATAAAAAATAAGCACATCATCACAACAAGAATCCTAAATATGCCAAACCTTGAGAGTGAATGAATCTTCTAGATCAGGGCGGTGCAACTCACCTTTTCCTGCGCCTGTGAGGTGGAAGGAGGGCCCTCCGTTCAGAAATGTGGATTTTAAACGAGCCGGCGAAGGAAGGTGAAGATGATGCTGCGGCTAATTGCTTTTTAAAGATTTACACAATAAGCATGAAGGTAGGTTGGCTCTGCGCTGCGCTGCTGTCCGCGGCGGCTCGCCCCTCCCCCTCCCCTCTCTGCTGCATGCCGCGCCCCGCCATTGGTTGCGGCGCTGCCTCCTCGCGCGGCGCGAGCGTTTTTCTCCAGCTCCTCTCTGCCGGCATCTTATTTCGTCCCACAATGCATCATTCACAGCATACGCCACCGACTGGAGGATGAAGTGGAAACCGGACCTCCGCTTGCTGGAAGGTGTCGTTTGGCTTTTGACAGCAGAGTCACAGCCGGGGCTCTTTGAAAACGTCACGGTAACCAAAAGACCTTTTTTTTTTTTTTTTTTTTTTTTGCTGGACGATAAATTGTCCCAGAAACAAACAATAGTAATTGTTTTGTTTTCGACACTGTTTTAAAGCAATGTATTGGTCATTGCGTAATAATGGAAGTTCGCCCACTCCAAAACCAATGAACTTTAATTTTGTGGCTGGAACTGGAAGACATTTTAATTAGCCCAAAAATAAAGCACAACAGAAAACGACAAAAAGAAACGGAAATAAGAACGACACAAGCAGAAACCATAAATAAACATTACTTATCGCTTGAATGTAGATTATCGAGCTCATTTTAATTTATGATGCGATTAATTTCTTATTGCGACAGGCTTATTGAATATACTAGTCATGGCAGTAGGGCTGTGACTGACATCCTGTTTTGTTTTGTTTTTTATTTTGAAATTCGCAAAGGCGTGTCACCAGCAGAATAAAAACTTTCACACACACCATGAATGTGTCTGGGCAAGAATACAATCCTTCAGTAATATGTCATCAAACTCCAGGGGAAAACCTTACAACTAAATGAGATGTTTTACAGTTCTGGCCTGACAAACTATTTCAATATGTTGCTTTAATGCATAGGAAATTAATTGCGTTTGCTATAAAACAAAATTTACTGTTTTGGTTTATTTTTGAAAGGGCTGGGAAGTAATGACTCTTACCTGGGAGTAGTAGTTTAATAAATAAAGAAAATATACTTTTAATCGGCTAAAAATCTGTTCATTGGATAAACTGAACTTGCATAGTCATTCAAGAACTCACTAATATTGAAAGATCTTTATGTATAAAATGGTTCTCAATTGTTACCTTGACAATTCCGTCAAGAATTGTCAAGGTAACAACAATTACAAATTGTTGTTACCTTGACAACAATTTGTCAAGGTAACAAATTCAACCCTTCCTCCCCTCACACATTACATAACACTAGTAAAGTTTATATACTAGTCTCCCATTTATACATTATTTACTATATTTATATCTTTTAGAGGTTTTTTTTCTTTATATATTTTGTGAACTGCTGTTTGCACCAGATATAAAGAAATTATCTTTTTCAGTTGTTTGTCCTGTACATATAGCAGCTTTAACAATAAAGTTTATTATTAGGCAGATTGACACCCAGCGGTTCACTTGCAGTAGTGACAGCTTCCCTCAACATGTGCTTCTGTATTTTGGTTAAGCCACCAAACCCCAACGTAAAGTTTTAAAACACCCCAGGAACACAGTGTAGGCTACGTTTAGCGTCACTTCAAGTAAAATAAAACACAAATAAAACCTTCACTTATTGTTTTAAGGTTGTTTTATGCATTTACTTCAACCAGCCATTTAGAATCACTGAAAGATGCTGTTTCTGACTATATGGGCTTTCAGGCTGAATTTTCCACCATTTTACTTAAAATAATAATCGCTTCACTTTCACAGAAAGACGCCAAAGATATTAGATCAGCAAGGTGCAGCAAACAATACAGTCTCATCACTTTTTTTATTGTGACCATAGTATGGCAAAAAATTAAGAAATCGTTAAATTAGTGTGTTGTGAAAAATAAAAAATATACAATAAATCACATTTTACACGAATGGTTGTTTTCCCAAGCTAAATAAGTTTGAGAATTCAAAATGGCTCCAATTTGAAAATTAGCTTTTTTTTTGTGGTTGGTTGGCTAGCCCAAACTGCAAATAAAAACAAACTCCGTAAATATGTTTGAAAGTGTGTTTATTGAAAATGCTAAAAGAAAGATTATGCAAAGCAAAAAAATTACAAACTATTCCCAGATTTTAACCCTCTCCCAACCTCCCCATATTTTCTTTTTTAATTCCCTCATACCGGACATCTACGACTCCATCCTTTGATCCAACTTCCTGGTCCTCTGTTTCGTTTTCTTCTATAATAAAGCCATTGGGGCCTAAACCAAAAAGGGGCAAAAAAAAAAAAAAAAGAAAGGTGCTCTGGGACTCCCATTATTTTTGTTCTGATAAATTTGAATCCTGGAAACTCTGCTCCCGTTTCCCGAGCATCCATCCTTGCCTATCCCTTCCCTAATCGATCCACTCATCCAGCTCCAAGGATTGGGATCCATTGAGCCACTCCTCCAATCAAAACCTTGAAATACCAGGAAGAAAATCAGAGGCAGACCGTTAGAATAAAATGTCAAGAGTTTTGGGCCTTTTTTTTTTTTTCCACTGAACACTCAAAAGACACTAAAGAAGAAAAAAAACGTTCAAAATTCCTGACTTCAAAGCATTTTTTTTAACCAATGAGGATGCTCAAAACTGGGACGCTTTTAATACAAAGCAGTTGTTTTTTTTTCTTTACATTTGACAGCAAGGATTACACTTACATCGCAACACTTGATTTAGGACTGCTTATTCTGTCAGAAACCAGAGTAGCATGTTACAGACTGTCTTAACAAAGTACAGTAACACATATCTTTGTTAAATAACATGCATAACATGGCAACCTGTCAAAATGTTCAGTTTATGGAATATGAAGCATACCATTGCCTCGACCTGATTGGTCCTAGATGTCCTATCCTCCTCCTAGATGTCCTATTTGTATCCTGACCATACAAATGAAATGTGCTCCACAATGGTTTTATTCCAAATCACTTTAATCCTTCTCCTCAGATGTCTAAAGGAAGACACAAGGGTAAAATACAGTTAAGTATCGGGCTTCCAAAAAAACCCCAAAAATACAGCCCACCCCACATTTATCCAAAGAGAAGCTACTAAAAAATTTTAAAAGACAAAAAAATCCTTCAGATTAACACTTCCAAAAACATTGAGTGCAGCTCTCACAACTCAACATTTTTGAAGTTTCACCACAGCACAACTTGTAACGTTCAAAATCTGAGATGACGTAAAGAAGGGGAGAGAAGGAGAAAACGAAAGGGGAAAAAGCGGAGAGAGGAGAGTACACGTACACACCAAGATCATCCACAAGGACACCAGGACAAGAAATGCAAAAACCAAAAACCAATAGCTGACATCTGGAGAAACTTGGAGGTAAAAAACAGGAGGGAATACATCAGAAGGTGGAGGAGGGAAGGGAGGAAAACAAAACAAAAAAAATAAACCATTGATGGCGGCAAAGGTTTAAGAGCGGGAACGAGAGCGGCTGTGACGGGGCGAGTAGCGGGGAGATCCTCGGCCACGGCCTCGGGAATTGCTGCGGCTGCGGCTGGCGCTGCGACTGCGGCTCCGGCTTCTGCTGCCACGGCTGCGGGAGCGTGATCGTCCGTAACTCGGGCTGCGGGGACCGTCTAATTTCACACGAATGTAAGCAGTCTCTCCCTGGCGGACACAAGAGAACTTGACATTGAAAAGGCAACATTCCTGCCTCTGGCCGAAGTTACAGACGGGCAACGATAAGGGCTGGGTGTCGGCGTGCGACTAAAGGAACACTTCGTTACGATACTCACCGCGACGCGGCAAAGAATCATCACTATCCATGACAGATCATCAAAACCCCGTACACATACCTCGTGGGAGCGGAATTTGGTGTTGTCCAGCTTTCGGACGGCATAGGTCATGTCCTCTTTGCGCACAAACTCTACAACTCCGGTTCCGTCCCTGTAAACGTCGGCGTAGCAGACGTCGCCCGCCTCGCGCATGTGGTCCTTCAGGTCCTGCCAGCTGCCGCTCTGAGGAAGACCTGGACACAAGGACGACACGCAAGGGTCCAACTATGAAAAGGCACAACAGGGAAAAGTGGAATACTTTTATTGTGATAAAACATATTTCTCAGAAGTTAGTGCACCTGCACAAGGGGCCTGTTCAATAATCAAAAACACATATTTGGTTTATGAATATTGAATTTTCGGAAAATCTGGATTATTCCCCCACCAATACGTTCAGTATAATACAGTCACAGTAGCAGGAAAATCCAGCAGTAAATTTTATGAACATAAAACAAACAAAAAAAATTACGTCTGAACTTAATTTCAAGATATTCCTCTGGTAAAATTGTGTCTTTATTCTGCTGATATGACTTTTTTCTTATAATTAAACAAAACTTCTCATACCCTGGCCCTAATACTCTGTCAACAGAAATAAAAGCCTTTTTTTATATATATATTTTTTATTATTTTTAATTTTGTTTTTGGAAAAGTAAAGCATTTTTAAAGATTAAAATCAGAAACTGGATCTGGTATGAAGAAAACAAAGATCAGACTTTGTTTATAATTCATGGGGAAGGACAGAGCTTTAATGACGGGTGATGGGATAAACGTGATGCTTGTCTCTGTTCAGGTATTTTTAAAGCTAAAAGTTTAATTTCACTGTCAGTATTAGAGCTACACAATATCAGACAAAAGTGAATAGCGAACACACACACGAAACAATGTGATTTGAAGAAAAAATACTAAACACTACAGAGTAGGGCTAAAACAATTCCTTTCATCGAAATCACTGAAAACTCGTTATATTAAGCATCCTTAATATGCTTTTTCCTCCGGGAGCTGCTGGTTGAAAGTGAACGACGTGAAGAGCGAGCGCTGCGGGAGTATTTATACAGATGAGCGGATAGACTGAACACGGCGGGCGGCCGAGTAGTTGATGCTTACAGTGCAAGTTTACGGACGAACCGCACAATGAATTTTATATCATCCCGGTCTGAACAAACGGGTGGCGGAGCGCATCGTAGCGGTAGATGAGATTCTGAGTGTGACAAACGAAGGTGCCGTAAATATCCCGTATTGCTCCCCCACCCTCTTTCTTATGTTTGTCCCCTGGTCGTGCCCCCCCCCACACACACATTAGGTTTGTTCGTTCGCCCGCCCCCCACCCCAAGCCCCCCACTCCAGGCGACACTCAAACCCAAAGCTTGACAGGTATGGGGAAAGGTGAGAGTTCGTCTATTAAACTGACTGAAGATGAATACATAAACCAAAAGCAGGAGCATAGACATTTTTTTTATAAGCGTATTTGTGAGCTTGCCTCTTTATTATTAAATTGAATATAATTTTAGATTTTTGTATAATTTTTCTTCTGGTTAACTTGGAAAGTGAGCTATTATTGTTACAGGTTAATTTTCTAAACTGAGCATCCCTAACTGTTAGGGAAGCTCAAATATGAAAAATTTGACTGATGCTGATATCTGATAGTAACACTGGTGTTATGCCAGATTTACCGATATTTTATTTTAAAATTTTTTTATCCGATTACTCAATTAATTGTAAGAATAATCAATAGATTACTCGATTACTAAAATATTCGTTTACAACAGCCCTACTACAGAGAAAGTCTCCTTTTCATATGACACAGTGCAGGTACAGGTCATCATATTTATTACAGTCCAGGCTGCTCTATTTGATACTGCACACACCGATGTAGTGAGGATGATAAAGCTGCAGTAAATTATGCAGCCCTTGCCAACACGCGTCTAGACTTGAAGCACTAAGTGCGACAGATTATTTTGAGCCTCACATTTAAAGGCCGGTCCATAACAGAGACACACAGGACCAATCATGCACACAGAAACCTGGAGAGAAAATTCTCCTGTCACGTTTATGGACTGCGGCAGAAAGTTGGAAAAACCCCACACATGCACATTGTTTGGTATAGGGTCCAGCTTACATTTGTGATCAAAGAAAATGCAAGAACTCCCGAAAACAATGTTCGAATTCTTGTGACTTAGTTTGGTGAAGGTATTGGACCAGAACTCAACCTTACAAAGAAACACGTTTCCGCTATTGAATATGGACTTTAGAAAAGCCAAATCAATATTTAAAATAAATAAAATGATCTAATATTATGTTACTGCTCTCTTTTAACTCAATATGTACAATTTTCATAGATATTCAACATAAATCACTTTAATCGGTTCTATTTACCAACTTCCAGCAGCGAGGTAAAGGACTCTTTCACGGTTCCTGTGACGCATTCAGGTGTTAGAATCATGTAGTTTCTAATAAAAAAAACAATCTGGGACACAACACTAATTTGGAAAGCTGAGGATTTATTGCCTACCATAAACTCGGATTTAATTTAGTTTGGTTATTAAACATTATGAAAATGTAAAAACTAAACTGCTAATTTGCACTTCCGGTGAGCTGTGTGGAATCAAACCAGAGGCGGTGGAAGACCATGCTGAACACATTTCTTTATCATTTGCATATGTAGAATGTAGAGAAATATGCAGCTGTCAGCTTGGATTACCATCAATAAGCAGTTTGGCCAATGATCCCAACAATTAGCCAGTCCCAATGGCTTTGAGCTGCATTCAGTTGGATTTGTCACTCGCCGTGACGCCAACTACTAGCATCCAAAGCACTCCTTATACAATAATTAAAACAATTTACTTAAACATGGATTTAAATAAACTGAAAAGATAAACAAGGGTTGAGATTACATGTAGGCCTGTCGCAATAAACGATAAATCGATTAATCGTACGATAAATTAAAACTATCGAGGTCATTTCAATTATCGGCATTATCGTCTCTTCCAGCCTTTTTCTCTTTCTGTTAATGACACTGAATGAAAAAAAGGCTCAACTCCGGTGCTCTCCACTGACCCTCCCTTCCTCATTTCCTTAGTGTAAAGCCCAGCAGCACAGGACACGATCTTACAGCTGTCGGCCCATTTTTAAAACCTGACAGACCAAACATTAGCTGACAGAAATCCTAGGTATAACGGTTCGATCGGGTTCGTTCCTGCCGTGTGGTGTCCAACAATGGGCACAAAATAATGGCTACAAGTTCAGTGAACTAATTTTAAAACCAGACATTAATCAATGCTTTACTACAATCTACCTGCAATGCATGTGGCTAGTGTCAGCGTAAAGTCCTGACTGAATGAAAATCATTAGAACCTATAGTATTTATGTCACGTTAACGAAGAACAGCTGAAAAGTTACCGGGTTTATCAACTGCGGTAGCAATTTCGCTCCAACTCCTCCTCTTGTCATTTCTATATTCTTTGCATGTTGAATAAACATTAATGTTGTTTCCACATATCATCTCCAATGTCCGCTGGACTTCGGGTTGCGCCGTGTCAGCTGTTTGGGATTCCCCGACAATGTCCCCTCAGAAAACACAGAGGAGAATCCACGCTTTCTGATTGGCTGCCTGTCACATTGAACAGGTGTAGTTAAAGCTCCCAGTCGGGGAAAACCCCTGATTTGGATCGGAGCGGCAACGACGATCTACCGTAACACACCACACACTCTTAGAAAGACCAACTTTCTAAGATTGTCATAAGGGGAAAAATAGGAGCAAAAAATCATGTAGTGTGAATTATTGCATCAGGTAGTGGATGTGACCATCTTCTCTATTTAAATCTAATTATTACTGAAGGGCAACATAATATACAGACTTCATAATCTGCCCTCTTTTGGTTGAATGCACGATTTATTTCCACTTTTACTTTATGTTGTTTAGTTTTTTTTTTCAAGTGCGTTTTTTGTTAATGGAGACCATTTTATTTTCGTTTTTGGTTGTTTTGTTTATTTTGTTTTGTTTATCAGTTCCAGTGTTAAATATTCTTTTGAAAATAAAGTGTATCTATCTTTGGCAAGAAATCGCATGCATTATTACGTCATTTCCATTACATCAGTGTAAAAAGGTCTTCAAACAATATTATCGTTTATCGCAATAATTTTTGAGACAATTAATCGCTCAGCAAAATTTGCTATCGTGACAGGCCTAATTATATGGTAACATTTCACTGTTTGTTTAATAATTCATTAATAATTCAATCTTATTCAAGGTTTGTGGGCAGGACAGCTGTTTTAGTACATAAAGCTGGTCTGAAATGTACAGCTGGGCAGGTTAGCCAATCACATGTTAGTGTTTATTTGACCGTTTTAATTACTTCATTGTATATATGTAATAATTATATTAGTAGGTTTCATTTAACACACAAAAAGTGTTTTTAAAAAGCTTAATTTAAAACGTTTACCTCTGCATGCATTTAAGTCCTGCTTTATCTGACTATAACAATATGAAACCAATGTTATGTAATGTTAATTATTGCATAGCAGCATTTAATGCTAGCTGCCAGACAAGTAGGAACCATTGTATTTCTCTTAATTTTACACTTTCAAGTATTGAGGAACACTTTTTGGAGATGAGGATGTCCAATACCATGTGCATCATTGAACTTACAGAAATTAGACTTGCTGTTATACTTGGCTAGTTTTCTGATGTTTTTTTTTTAAATGTGAGACACCCATATTGGATTTTGAACTACAGCACTTTTGTAAATAGTATCCCAACTAAACATTACTTCATCAAAATTGTAATTTTCACTGGGAAGTCTTATTATACCAGTTACAGAATGCCACAATTCAACCACAGAGTGAGAGTGTATTATTAACGTGGTGTTTTACTGAGTCAAGAGACAATAAGCAACAAAGCGGATCGTTCATTTATTTACCTGACACAACGACCCGGTACTCTGAGCGTCTGGACGGAGGTCCATATCTCCCCCTCGGTGCTCCACCGATGCCCCCATACCCGCCTCTGGAGCCTCTGCCGCTCCGTGGGAACTCCACCCGCAGTCTGTAGCCGTCGTAGTCGTACCCATCACGTCCGTAGACCGCATCGTCGGCGTCCCTGTTGTTAGAAAACAGGACCATGTCATGAAACCCATTGAGAGCGTTGATGCCGACAGCATTGCATGGTAAATACTGAGACGGGTCGTCGCCATATTAATGCATCTCAATCCACGTTGGAGACTCTCGCAAATCACATTATGAAATTCAATATAAGAAATCGACTCGAGGCTGGGCAGAAATAACACTGCCGCCAAAATGGCGCAATTAAATGTATGGATGTGCATCAGGAGAGGCTGTGAATGTGTGGAAAAGTGTTGCGATTTCAACATTTATAACAGAGTGCAGCATGTGATGCGACCGGACAGCCGCGTACTTTGTGATTTTAGGAACAAGTGAAAACACATGAAAGGCGAAACCACGTTTGGTAAAGAGAACAATGCACGTCCAGGAAATAGCCGGATCCCCGAGCAACGCGTTAACAACACAATGGCATCGGTTACGGCTCGGTGGGCTAGCCGCTGCTAGCGCCTCACCTCGGGTCTTCGAACTCGATAAAGGCGAACGGCGGACCTCCTCTGCGGTTCTTCAGGTCGATATCTCGGATCGTCCCGTACTTGTAGAACACGTCCTCCACGTCTTTGGTGCGAATATCCGGTGGGAGATTCCCCACGTAAATTCGGCAATCATTGTTCCCAGCGGGGCCTCGCACAACACCCGACATGGCTGCTGCTAACTTGGGAAAGAAAAAAAAAAATGACTGAGGACGGCGGGTTGTTTGCAAGCTTCAAAACTATGGCGTCCAGAAACACCTAGAAAACCAAGTGACTCTAAAAATCAAGGATATGGAAAGAGAAACTAATCAGAAAAATGTGTAGAAAAACCTAATATCGCGACTAATGTCTCTAGAACAGACAAATGTCTTAAAAAGTCAGGATCACTTCTCAGTTCTTCTTTAGTGATACGCCCATTAAAACACACTTCTGCCAGACCTGACACATCCGCCATAGAAACTAGTCCAGAGAAAATAAATGCAACAAAAGTCACCGGTCTGATGGATTTAAATTTAAGTGAATATAATAATAACGATAATAATAATATAATTAATTATAATTGATAATTAATTCGTCACTGGCTTAAACGTATTGTGTTCAATGCATAAAAAGGCATTGATCTAATTGATAAAATATGAAGTCTTGGACGATCCTGCAGTGGACTTACAGCATCTTACACAAGCATTCTAACTCTTTGAATTTTTTCACAGGTTTTCATACTATCACCGCAAACTGTGATGTATTTTATTTCCCAGATTTTATGTGACAGAGCAGGAAAATGATGAACGATTTTCAAAAACTTTAAAATACTGTAACCATAGAAAGAATGTGGGCATTTTGACATTCAATTTAATACAAAAATGCTCTCCTTCTCCTAAGGGGAATCTAAATGTTACCGTAACCCATACTACACTTGGATAATATGGACTTAGAAAAACGGTTAAATACTGTTGCTGACCTATAAATGTGTGCATTAGCAGAATCTGTTTATAGACAGACAATAAGGCTTTGGGCAAACAGGTCAACAGCAATTGCATTGATGGAGTTAACTAAGAAAATCACAAACTGTGTGCACTTTTCTTTATTGTCTAAGGCAAAACAAATTAAAGCTACTAAGTGTAATCCAACAATTAACACAAAATTATCAAATATTGAAAAACAATATTAATTCAACAAGTCTTACCAACAGAACTGGTTCAATATATGAAGTCCCCAAATTAGCTAGTTAGGTAGTTCTCCAACCACCACATCATTACTGACCTTACTTTTATGTTAAACACGTTTCATAAATTTTTACATTATTTAATTTAACACAACTTGTTTTAAATCAAAATCAAATACAATTTTATTTGTATAGAACATTTCAGCAGCAAGGCATTTCTAAGTGCTTTACATCATACCAAACACAGAAACACAATGTCATCAAGTAGGGGGTTCTTGCTTTTGCATCCATAAAAGGTTTACCGGTTACACTCCTACTGTGTTATATGGAGCGAAATACCTGTTGGTATTAGGTATGTTACTCATTTGTTCAGTAGTTAGTAACCTATATTACCAATAGGTAATAGGTTACCTAATAACATACTTATTATTAGGTATGTTGTCAAACATACCTGTTTGACAACATACACATTTGATTCTATAGTACATTTGATTTCTATAGTAATTATAGCAACCCATCTCAGCAGATAACAAAGGGTGAAGCTGAAAGGGATCAGACAGGGTTGTCCTTTCTGCCTCATTTGTTCAGTAGATAGTAAATTCAAGCATTTTTTTTTTTTTTGGTCTGATTATATTTATTTCAGGTGTTGTTCCAAAAACACATCTTAACTTTTACAAGTAAGCTGGAGATGTTTTCTTTCTTTAGTATGTCCAGATAATTTAGTACTAATTTATTTATCTTACAAAAATGCATAATGTCATGTTTTAATATGCAACAACTACTTACTCTTTAAATTAAATTCAAACATGTCAACCACAGAGGTCTGGTCTGTTTAGCAGTAGATAACACTTCAAGTTATGGCTTATATAACTTGAAGTTTTCTGAGCTTTTAGAGTTGCATTCAACACATTTCTGCCAACACTCAATAAACTCTGATTCCACAAACCTGAGAAGATGCAGTGAGGTGGTTTGACTTTTAACAAATGTTGTCTTCCTATGTTTTTACACATAGGATAAAGATATCATGAATGTTTAACTGTGTTTTAAAGATTCTCTATTTACGCTACAATAAACCCCTTCACATCTGACAAATATGTTCTTGCTGTGGTTCCACTGCTCAACACAAGAGGGCGCTCACTCCCAGTTGATCAGTTATGCTAACAGGCAGCGAGAAAGATTGTCACAAACAGAAAACTCCTCCGTTCCAGTAGGATTTTAGCCAGGATTCTTCACTGTTTAATCGGAATTAAAATCTATTTTGCAGAAATTTCATTTTAGTGTACAGTCAAAATAGGTTATTAATACGGCATTATTTGTAAATATACTAAAATTAGTTTTTCAAAATGTTAAATGAGAAACTTTATGATCAAATTAAGTCTATAAAATGAATAAGTAAAAGTATAAGTATATACCTGAATATATTTATATATTGTATATTGTAGTTTAGTTTTAAATGAGTAATTGCATACATACCAACGACAGTGATCTTGTGATGTAATGTGGACTATATTAAATAGGATGAGGTGTTGCTAGGATTGCTATTCTGAGTATTTCACAAACTGGAAGTATATGTAGGCCCATTTGTTTGTTAATTATTAGCTGTTTGCTATGTCAGAATAAGTGCCCCATAATCACGTCACTTTAATTTGGGAAAGTGGTGTTAGCCTGCTGTAATCACTCTGTTGCATTGTGCTATTTTTATCGATTTTATTACAGATAAATTGGGAATGCACCTATCTGAAAATTTGGGCCGATGTTATAACCAATATTTACCAACGTTATATAGAATATATATTGTCCTTACACTTATGACACTATTAAATGATCTCACCACCTTAATTGCTTCTCTCCTTAAGTTAGACACCCCAAAATCCTGCAGGGGGGACTGAGTGTGTTGTTTGCTCAGAGCACCAAACAGGTTAGGAACAGCCCTGTTCACAAATGTAATTTGAGAGCTACTAAAAACATTTAAAATACTAACTATTTAAGGACTCATACTGATAATTATCCTGTTTAATACGTTCTTATTACACCTAGTTATTCTTTCACAACAAAAGCGTGCCGTTCCATAAACAAACCAGACTTCAACCGACAAGCATTTTTATTGCATTTGATGTTTATTGTACAGAGAATATTCCTGCGACTGACAGCATGATGCATTCAGAGGTCAGCAGGGAGCGCAGGGGCTCGTTAGCTCAAAGCTAATGCCAGGCGTTATTGTTTATACCTCTGAACAACCAGTGCTAAACGCTAAGCTAAGCACATTCATTCCACTCAGAGAAGCAATAGAGATTTTCAGACAAGGGGATGAAGAGCATCATTCGTTTGATCACATAATTAGCAATTGACACTACTAGATGTCAACTGTAGTCCGTGCTATGAGATCAGTATTCTCATAGGATTAAAGAATTGACTGAGCACTGCATTACATTATGCAGAGGAAGTAGACATTTCTTTCAGACATGAGAAGTCCTGATTACATTCCTGATTGTCTTCATTAAACATTGCAATAAAACACTGTCAGCTGTTGTCATTCAATATATTCACACGTCACCTATTTTTATCTAGTCTAAGGGTTTATTGTGCTACTCACCGGGGATATAGCATAAGAAATACAACATAATGCTTAATAATTATGTCTTTGTTCAGTAAGCATGGCAGGAGCCAAAGGTGCGATGTCCAGCCTCGCCATAGTTATCACCACCGCTGTATTTCCCCTGACATGCCAGACTGTTCACCTGAGAGGAATAAAATAAATAAACGTGACACAAAAGCAGGCAGCTACTTAAACCTGGCATCATAGTTATTTTTATGTGCAGCACATGTCAGGAAAAAGTACCTCTGCTCGCTTAACAAACTGCTCCGTGGCGGTTTTTTCGTTCTCCTTGTGCCCTCTCCAGGCTCTGAGGGCAGACACCTGCAGGGCCCGGCCGAACGAGAACGTCAGGACCCAGGGCTTGGCCAGGGGGCAGTTGTTGATGGCGTTCAAGTGGACGGAGGCCTCTTCTTCACTCTGACCTCCAGACAGGAAGCAAATCCCTGCAGGGAGTAAACCATCAGTGTTTGGCATCTTTCTGTTAGGTAAATACAGTTCTTTGCAAACGGGGATTTTACATAAAACCAGGGGTAGAATGGAGTGTTTTCAAAAGTGTGTGAGTGTTTCTGGTCGGCAGTGGGTGTAGTGTGACTGACCCGGTACGGCCGGGGGAACGGTGCGGCGCATGGCGGTGACGGACGCCATTGCCACCTCCTCTGCGCTGTACTTGGTGGGGCAGCTGTGTCCAGGAGTGACCATGTTGGGTTTGAGCAGACTGCCTTCCAGATAGACATGGTGGTCTGACATGGCCTTGTACACTGCAGCCAGGACCTGCAGCACACAAAAAGTTTGAACTGAATGTTGTTTTTTTTGCTAAAGTCTTAAATAATTCCATATTTTTCTGTGATGTTCTTTCCAAGTAAATTTTTTTCCCCCACATTCCTGAGGCTCTTTTAACTCTCCAGCGGATCTGAGGAAAAAGGCTTTTTATCCTGTGTGTGGTCTGTCGGGTCGCACTGAGCACCGTGGCATGCACTTTATGAGGTTTTTTTGTGTGTGTGGTTTCGGAAACTGATGGTCTGACACACTGCCTCTTTCCATTGTCAGACCGTGACATTTGCCACGCTCCTCCTGAGCATTACTCTAAATCAGTGGTTCTCAAACTTTTTTCAGTGATGTACCCCCTTAAAAATATATTTTTAGTCAAGTACCCCCTGACACGGGCAAAACATTTTTGGAATTAAAAAGAGGTACAGTGCTGTAAAATCACTGTCTGATTTATTAAAGCCAAACAACTTATATCAGTGAACCTGACAAATACATCCATATTGCAAACATTGCATGGTTAAACAAAAAAGAAAAACAGAAGACGGTGACCACCAGGAAGGTATAAAACCAGTCAAACCGTTTTATTTTAAAGGATATTGAAACTAAATACTGAATATAAAATTCAGTGCATGAACACACATTTATATTTTATCAAACTTTTTACAAAATAATTTTTCCCAAGACTTATTATGAGGAGCCTACTGAGTTTTTAAAGATATTTTGAAAAGCTTCACGTACCCCCTGCAGTACCTCCACGTACCCCCAGGGGTACACGTACCCCCATTTGAGAACCACTGCTCTAAAAGATTCTCCATTATCTTTTGGCATATATAAAAGATATGTGCCATGTCTTTTATATATGCTTAATCACCCGGTACGGCCGGGGGAACGGTGCGGCGCATGGCGGTGATGGACACCATTGCCACCTCCATATATATATATGCCCCACCATTTTAAAGTTAATTTCAGACCTTAATTTGGGATACATATATTAAGTCTTTTTAAGTGTGTCCGGACAGCCTGATATTAAAAATACAAAAACCTCACCTTCTCTGTGACATACTGGCAGCGTTTCAGGTCGTGGTCACCATCAGGTAAAATCTCTGGCTCAATGACGGGCACAATGCCATTCTACCCAAAACATCAAAGATTCTCAATCAATCTACACAGGAGTATCAGTCCACAAATAACGTGCAGACTACTGATCCCTCTAACCTGCTGGCAGATGCTCGAGCAGCGCGCCAGCACATTTGCATTTTCTGTGATTGCCAGTTTCGATGGATTGGAGTCGCTGATTTTGAGCACGCAACGCCACTTTGCAAACACCGCTCCATCCTTCTTATACTGCGCACAGCGCTCCGCCAAGCCATCCAGACCTGCAGAGAAAGGTTTAAAGCTGAGCTGCAAATCCTTTAAAAAAAATAGAGCCAATCTATAAAGATGAGCTGATCGGACCTTGCGTGGTGGTTTCCCCGCATGTTCCCGCCAGAGGAACGACGCCTTTGTCAACCTATGAAGAGAAGAAACTTTGGATTAGTTCTGACCTGCATCACGCTGCGCGTTCACTGGAGAGCGGACGCACCTTGACCCCAACCAGGATCCCCCTGTCCCTGATCATTTTCACAAAGGGAACGCCATTATCAGAGTGCTGGTAGAGGGTCTCATGGAAGAAGATGACTCCCCCAATGCAGCTGTTGATGCGATCATCCGCACTGAAGAGGATTTGACGGAACTGCCTGCGGTTTTCCTCTGTGTTCTCCACCCCGACCTGGGCCAGCCGCTTGGCCATGCTGCCTGCAGAGAAAACGTCCAGATTTATCCATCAGGATAATCTCTTTGGAGTTCAGACAATGTGGTTTTAACCAGGAATCAGAGGTAATCAGAGTGCTACAGACCCACAGACTCATCTGCAGCCAGGATGCCCTTCCCTGGAGAAACTATGCGTAGAGCCGTCTCATGGAGCTCCCTCTTCTGGGCCTCGGAGAGAGTTGGGAACTGGTGCGTCATCCTGGGACTGGTGGAAGAGTTGACCTTCTGATTATCCGGTTGCTGGCGGCAGGAGAAGGGCGGCCGCCATGGCATTGGCAAAGCACAGTCAGTTGTATATTTACAAGAAAGGGGAAAAAAAAGGTTCTTAGCTGGAGCCTTTTTGTATGTAGAAATTTAATTCTATACAGTGGCGCAAAAAGTGGGCGCTGCTAGAGGGGGCGCCAAAATGATGGTGGAAAAAAAATTTTTGTGGCATTTTCAGCATTTAGCTGCTTGTGAATGTGTAGGTAAATAAGAAGGGGGGGGGGGGGGTACCTATACTGTGTCTCCATACACATCAGACAATACATATTTGCTCTCCTGATTCTATCTAATGTTTTATGTTTTTCACTTCAAAAAACATAAAAATCTTACCAAGTATTTTTGGTCTAGTAACTAGACTAAAAATATAGTTCTAGCTTTTATTAGTATCAGAAATAATTATTTGAACATTTACATGTAAGTCAATTAATTTTATGCATCTTTTCCATTCAATTTAAAATATGAATGGTCACTGAGTCTAAAATAAAAAATAATAAAAATATCAAGGGAAATTAAATGGTACAAAAATATCTTAGCACATTTGAAATAAGACAAAACTGACTTGACTTACATCTAACTTTTCAGCAAGAGCTTGTTTTAAGTCAATAATTCTAAAATATGTCTAAAATAACAATAAAAAGAAGGAAAATTGAACTATACAAAATAATTTTTTTCATATTTGTGTTTCAAAGTACAAAACAAAACAAATATTTTTGTATCGTTTAATATTCTTTCATTTTTATTTCAAACTTAGTGACATTCATATTTTAAACTTAATGGAAAAGATGCATAAAATTAATGAACGTTCATGTAAATGTTCAAATAAATATTTCTGATGCTAATAAAAGGTGGAATGAAGGTTTAAAAAATGTTCTCCATGCACAATAAAAAATTTAAAAAAAACAGTTTAGGTAAAATCTGTTACCAGACTGCAAACACAGTCAGCCAAATATCATGCTATCAAAAGGAAGGAGAGATAAACCATCTTACCTCCCCTGATGAGGTGATGAGCAGTGATAGTGTCTCTCTGTCAGCTCTGGTTTGTATCCAACTCAAAGTGTGTCACACCTTACATGAATACACCCCTGGGCGGAGCTTACACTCCCACCTCTGCCCTACATAAGTTAGAAATTTTGATGAATCATTGTTCTAGTACGATTTGCCAACATTTTCAGGTCCACTTCCGACTTCCTTTTACACAAGTGAAATAATTCCTATATTTCTTATAGAAAATCGCAGAAGCCCACCTAAATCTGAAGCTCACAAGCAGCTTTTAATGAGAGGAATCCTTCTTTTTCTCCCTAAATGCCAGTTCCTATCACTGTGCTGACAGCAGCCATTAGGACTCAGGCTACGTCTCAAAAACCTACATCATATATCCATAATCTCTGCCCCTGTTGCAGATTTATTTAACCTCTCCCCTGAGGGGTTTTATTTTTATCTTAATTAGTAAAGGGAGAAAAAAAAAAGTGCCCAAAGGAAAGTTTCTGGTCTCCTGATAATTTGGTACTCACACCCTCAGAATCTCAGAGGGTTTCACACTCAGGCCTATACGTCCTCTCACTTTGATTACGAGGAGATCGTATGTACATGGAAATAGTAATGGTTAATTCCAGGTTTTGGTCACTCCTGTGTTAACGAGGCTTTAAATGTCAATTTGTTTTCAATTTGAAGGGTTGATTTCCTACACAAAGCTTTGACTTTAGCCACAAAGATGTGAAAAAAGGGCTTTTAGCGGCACAATTTTTTTGCCCGCCCTTTTCTTATTATTACAACTGCATACTTTTACAACATATGATGAAGCTGGGCATTATATATATGTGTATATATATATATATATATAGAGAGAGAGAGAGAGAGAGAGCGATGTTTGTAGGATTTAGATTATTTTAGAGTGCATTCATGCCAGGAAAGTCTTTCGGTCCGCTTGTTTAGGCCGGACCAAAAGCAGTCTTTATTTTTCTTGTTTGGAACGGTTTCACATTGTGCTTTTTTGCAAGTGGACTGTACTTTGTAAAAAAAAAAAAAGTTTTGAGATGGAATATTAATTTTGGCAGCAATTAGACCAGATCTTTGCCTGTCCCGATGCACAACACGCTGGCAGCAGCATCGCTATCAGAAAACAGTACAGTCACTACATTCAGCCAGTAGCATCACAGAAAGGCTCATTGTACCACAAAGCCCAGCAGTGGTGCCTCATGAAGTCCAAAAAGACTTACATTCCCTGTAGTTTGTTCAGATTGAGACCGGTCAGTATTCACACCAGAAGCGAACCGCACCAGAGTTCATGTGGAAGTGGACCAGAACAACCTCAAAAAGTGGGTCTCGGTCCGGTTGTTTGGTCAATAGGAGAGTTGGCTTGAGTTTATTCACACCTGCACAAAACGTCATGATCAACGTGGGACAAGGCTTATGTGAAGTCTAGGGTACATGTCTCTGTCATTTGTCTTGGATCATTATTCTACAGAAAGATCCAGTGATGGCCTATTTACAGTTCATTAATATTGTTTTTCTAAAAGTGTTCTGGTGTTTCAGAGTCATGATGCCAGACGCCAACAAGATTCTCTGTCGGAGAAACAGGCCCGCAGCGTGACTGGGACGCACCGGTCCACTTTTTTCACTTCCGATGCCGATATCTAAGGTTTAGCATTGGCCGATCAGTGCAGTTAGGAGTAAAACAGCCAATGTAAAACAAATGATAAACTGAAACAATAGTCCGACTATCTTGGTCAAACATGTAAAAATAAACAGCAACATGCTATCTTTGAAATGGTTCAGAAAGAGCAATTAGGAATTCTAAATATAATGTAGAACAAATAATAAAGCATGATGTCACTCAGAGCACACAGCATAGAACTAGACTGAATAAATGTGCCATTATGCAGGCACGTGCAGAGAGGGGGGCGAAGGGGGCTTGAGCCCCTGCCCCTTTTATTCTTGATGCCCCTAGTGCCCTTTTTGAGTGTCTTTTTTATATATATGTATATCAGAAGGCCTGCTTTTGCCCCTCAGCAATAATATTTAGCCAAATATAATAATTTAGCAAAAGTCTGGCTGCCCTCAGTCCAATAATGACTCTCAGAGCCTCCATGTTGTTCAGACTCCGGGTCCAAGGTGAGGAGGGGGGCGGATCTGTGTCCTCTAACTATTAAATTATGGGCAAGAATATTTTTTCATACTCTGGTTTGTGAATAAAAACTTAGTAGGTCTGATGTTGACGTTAGAAAAACTGTTTCTATTTATATTTTCATAATCGTCCTCGCAATAGCGGGACAAAACCCGCCTCACCCATAAACTCAGAAATGCTTCGGCTGCAGAGAAACTTCTGACTTTAACTTCATCATTCTGCTAAAGGCCCGGTTCACTACAGGCAGCTTGAGTCGGTTCCACCGACAGATAGAAAGAATATCTGATTTATATCAGACATCCTGATATAAAGACACGGTACCGACTGTCACCGCGAGTCGCAACGCAGCTCAAAGCCCCGGTATCACCTGGTACCACCTGATACCACCTGGTACCACCTGGTACCACCTGATACCACCTGCTCTCTGTTCTCTCTGCTTCTCCTTAACGTTTCTACCAGGCGGGTTAAAGCCGCTGCTGACAGGATCTGGGCTGGAGGTTCTGGGCTGTAAATAGAAGTTACTGCAGAACCTCAAGTGTTAAAGGAAGATTCGACCCAATTAGAGTCACAAAATAAACATCAGAGAAAATATTGAAGCAATAATTAGAACCGCAGCAAAAAGCCAAACATGAATCAAAATGTCTCCAAAGCATCGGAGGACTGACATAGAGGCCACCGGGGGATTCCAGGTGGATTCCAGGTAGATTCCAGGTGGATTCCAGGTAGATTCCAGGTGGATTCCAGAGATGCTCATTGCAGCAGTTGTCCCTCCAGGGCCGGCCCAAGGTAACATGGGGCCTTAGACAGAACCCCTCTCCCCCCGAAACCCTTCCTAGCATCACTAACATGTTTAAATCTAGATCAGGTGAATCTGTGAGAGGGAGACCAGGTTTATTGGCTGAATCTAAAATCAGTCACTGATTATTGGTTATTGGCTGTGATGTATTTGTGAACAAACCCAATTCAAACACAAAGATTACACCATATTGTAGCCATGGTAACACAACAATCAAACTATCAAGATGATTCTTTAAACTTTTACAAAGTAAACGTCCTAATTAAATCCTAAATGTATTTATTTTTCTCAGCTGAATGTATTAAATAAAATTTAATAACATTGTAATTCTCTATAAATGATGCTACAGGTTTAGATCTATGGTCTGTGTTACAATTAAACCATTTCTAGGGGCCACTGAATGTCTGGAGGCCCCTGAGTGTCTGGAGGCCCCTGAGTGTCTGGAGGCCCCTGAATGGCCCCTACCAGCAGCTACTGAGTTTTCTTTGCCTTGATATCTCAGTCTTCAGAGGTTTAACATCAAACTATTATATAGTTTTAACCCCTTTGAGCTTTTTGGATCTATAAATCAGTCTGCAGCCAAGTTGTTCTAGAGGTTAAATAGATATTATTAGGGCTTCATTAGTAAAATAGCAGCAAATTAGCTTATTTCATAACTTCATAACCTTTGACCTTCTCTCCTCTGGTCTGTTTACCAGCTACAGTCTCAGATCAGCTCAGACCTCCAGGACTGTCAGCAGCAGAAACAGAAACTTTATACCTGTTGGGGAAAATATAGACTAGATTTGCTTTGCATTGTCCCCACATGATGGCAATGATATAGTAGGATCCAATTAGATTCTTGATCAATATGGTTCTTGCTATGTTGTTGTACGGAGTTTTAAGATCTTGTTCAATGTGCCATTTTTTAACTTTGAGCCCCTGCCCCTCCAAAGGTCTCTGCACGGCCCCGTCATTATGGATCAGGCACGTTGTCACCAATATCCGATCTAGAATATTTTTTGATATCAGGGACGATAAAGATATTAATATCAGATTGTTGTACATAAACAACAAGAAACTTAGTTTCTAACCAAATTTTAGATAAAATTCCAACGCAGTACACATTTAAAAGTATAATCATAAGAGCCAACATATTTTTTCCTGGCGTCTCTCCTCAGCCTAACACTCAGGGGTTAAACTGAAATTGTCCCCTGCTGTGTCACAGTTATACTCCAGGGAAACAGAAAGTCGGAGGTTTCTAATTAAACGTTCCTGGAAAGTTAAACTTACATATACTGCTATAGGAAGATAATAAAGGGTAAAATCAATTGTGTAATCAGTGATTTTGCTTAAATGTTGCTCTTTAACACATCCTCCACCCCCAGTCCGAGCCCGAACTGTTTACTTCCTGTCCTCGGTTAATAAAACTGCTTATGTCGCGCGCTCAGTTACGTAATGGCGCTATTTACCAACCCTCAGGTGAGTCGACTCATCCGTCTTTTCCGGGGGACTCCTCTCTCCTCTCTCCTCTATTTTGGGTCAGTGTGCCGGCGAAGGCAGATGTGGGTCACTGGACTGCGTACCACCCGCACAGCCACAACACAGACTTGGCGGACCTGTCTAAGACAAAGGCCTGAGAGGGAATTCAGTGTCAGGGAGGAGCCGACGCTCTCCCATTCAGCAGACACGGTTCTGAAATAGACCCACGGCTCTGCGAAGTTCAGCAATTATACTCGGCTATCTCCCGTGGGAACCTTAGGGGTTATTTTTTTTCCCCCACGCTAACTAATTAAAGTCGTTTAATGATGATACTTTATCTGGTGCTCCATTTTCCATCCTATTATGGATGTCCTAAATGGGTTTTGGAGGGATCCTGTAAGTAGGTCGTGCGGAGGCTTAAAGTTGGCCACCAAACGTCAAGTGAACCCACGGCTCCCAACGCTGTGGGGAAAATATTCTAACTTTTTCAAAGCTGAATGTTTTGTTACATCTAAAGAAAATACAGCATTTCAAGAAAAGAAAAAACAACAACATAATACCTACTGTCAAACATGGTGGTGATAGTATGATGGTATTAGAATACTTTAGTTCTTCAGAACTTGGATAGAACCAGAACCATGAATTCTGCTTTATGGCAGAACATCCAGCCGTCAGTCTGTCACCTTCAGTTCAAACACAGTGGGGCTATGAAGTGATGGCAATGATTCAAAGCCCACCAGCAACTACACCTCATAATAGCAAAATAAATATGAAATATTCTGGAGTGACCTAGTCAAAGTCTGGATTGAAATTCATGCTGTGGATTGACAGCATGGTTACAGAAAACTATTTCTGTAACGTAACACCTATGATTAAGATACATTTGAGTCTGCACTAAATATGGTTTAAAGGGGCAGTATTACGGGGCGTGCCGTGGTGGTGTAGTGGTTAGTGCGACCCATATTTGGAGGCCTTCAGTCCTCGACGCGGCTGTCGCGGGTTCCACTCCCGGACCCGACGACATTTGCCGCATGTCTTCCCTCCTCTCCTTCCCCGTTTCCTGTCAGCCTACTGTCATTTAAGGGACACTAGAGCCCACAAAAAGACCCCCTGCAGGGGTAATAAAAAAAAGGGGCAGTATTATGTATTTTCCAGCATATAGTGCCATTTTATAGTACAATCAAGTATTTATTTTATTTTCAGTTGTTATAAAATAAAGCTAAATACACTGCTCAAAAAAATAAAGGGAACACTCAAATAACACATCCTAGATCTGAATGAAAGAAATATTCTCATTGAATACTTTGTTCTGTACAAAGTTGAATGTGCTGACAACAAAATCACACAAAAATCATCAATGGAAATCAAATTTATTAACCAATGGAGGCCTGGATTTGGAGCCACACACAAAATTAAAGTGAAATAACACTACACGCTGATCCAACTTTAATGTAATGTCCTTAAAACAAGTCAAAATGAGGCTCAGTATTGTGTGTGGCCTCCACGTGCCTGTATGACCTCCCTACAACGCCTGGGCATGCTCCTGATGAGGTGGCGGATGGTCTCCTGAGGGATCTCCTCCCAGACCTGGACTAAAGCATCCGCCAACTCCTGGACAGTCTGTGGTGCAACGTGACGTTGGTGAATGGAGCGAGACATGATGTCCCAGATGTGCTCAATCGGATTCAGGTCTGGGGAACGGGCTGGCCAGTCCATAGCTTCAATGCCTTCATCTTGCAGGAACTGCTGACACACTCCAGCCACATGAGGTCTAGCATTGTCCTGCATTAGGAGGAACCCAGGGCCAACCGCACCAGCATATGGTCTCACAAGGGGTCTGAGGATCTCATCTCGGTACCTAATGGCAGTCAGACTACCTCAGGTGAGCACATGGAGGGCTGTGCGGCCCTCCAAAGAAATGCCACCCCACACCATTACTGACCCACTGCCAAACCAGTCATGCTGAAGGATGTTGCAGGCAGCAGACCGCTCTCCACGGCGTCTCCAGACTCTGTCACGTCTGTCACGTGTGCTCAGTGTGAACCTGCTTTCATCTGTGAAGAGCACAAGGCGCCAGTGGCGAATTTGCCAATCCTGGTGTTCTCTGGCAAATGCCAAGCGTCCTGCACGGTGTTGGGCTGTGAGCACAACCCCCATCTCTGGACGTCGGGCCCTCATACCATCCTCATGGAGTCGGTTTCTAACCGTTTGTGCAGACACATGCACATTTGTGGCCTGCTGGAGGTCATTTTGCAGGGCTCTGGCAGTGCTCCTCCTGTTCCTTCTTGCACAAAGGCGGAGGTAGCGGTCCTGCTGCTGGGTTGTTGCCCTCCTACGGCCTCCTCCACGTCTCCTGGTGTACTGGCCTGTCTCCTGGTAGCACCTCCAGCCTCTGGACACTACGCTGACAGACACAGCAAACCTTCTTGCCACAGCTCGCATTGATGTGCCATCCTGGATGAGCTGCACTACCTGAGCCACTTGTGTGGGTTGTGGAGTCCGTCTCATGCTACCACGAGTGTGAAAGCACCACCAACATTCAAAACTGACCAAAACATCAGCCAGACAGCACAGCTACTAAGAAGTGGTCTGTGGTCCCAACTGCAGAACCACTCCTTTATTGAGTGTGTCTTGCTAATTGCCAATAATTTCCACCTGTTGTCTATTCCATTTGCACAACAGCAGGTGAAATTGATTGTCAATCAGTGTTGCTTCCTAAGTGGACAGTTTGATTTCACAGAAGTGTGATTTACTTCGAGTTATATTGTGTTGTTTAAGTGTTCCCTTTATTTTTTTGAGCAGTGTATATCAAACATGGCTTAAAAGAAATTTGACTTATACAATTTAACGCCTTGAAATTGGGCTTCTGTCTCTTTAAGAGGGTCCTACTCTTTCTGACATCCTGCCTCCAGGAAGTCATCACAACAACATTAAGCGTTTAGCAGCGTTCTTAGAAGCGTCGGACTGAGAAGTAGCTCGCATGATGAGCTCATCAGACCAGCAGTTCCACCTGGTGTTTGCTAATTGCTGCTGCCGCTAGTCTGGAGGAGCTGAGTAGGGAAAGTGGCGGAAGCTCAACTACAGATTGCAGCTCCAAGGAGAAACTTTGTGGAAAAAGGTGGAACTTTGTGAGAGCAGAAAACACAAAGTTCTACGTTGCTACGGGAGATTCAAGGATTTCTCAAACATGTATAAAAAAAATCAAGGCAATACTCCAGGTGTGTTTTTGATGAGGGAATAACATTACAACATGAAATAAAGCTCAAAGAACTTGTTTTTTCAAAATATTCTGGAAGTTACAAAAGCCTCTTCAGCTCTAGCCTTTTAATAAAGTGTTTAACAGCTTCAAGCATGTAAAGTTTAATAAAAGCGCATCCAGAAACACAAAGGTACAAAATGCAATAAAGTTGCAACATATCTGTAAATAAAGAGAAAAGACTGAAAGGTAAAAACATGTTAAAAAAATGAAGATGTTCGTCAGTCGCCTAGTGACTGAATTCAAACCTAGAATGAGTCGCATGGTTTCTAGTCCTGCTCTGCAGTCAACGTCACGTCTTGGCCGGGCGAAGCAGGAGGCAGTTCAGTGAGAGTTAAAGGAGCGCTCAAGGTGTTATTAAAGTCAAAGTTCTCGAGCCAGTCCGCCACGGAGCCTCTCCTCGACGTGGCTGCCCAGTCAGGGTGGCTTCTGAGCTCCAGGAGGAATTGGACCGGCGCTTTCTGGAGAATGTACGAGTCGAAGGAGGCGCCCCTGAAGAAGGCCTGAGTCTTGAAGCGCTGCAGGTCACGGAGGCGGCTCCCTGGACTCTTGCACAAAAGCTGAAGCGGTGAGGAGAGGAAAGGAAAAGAAAGAGACTTAGGTGTGAGATTTTCTAGCCCAGAGGTGAACTTAGGATGTCACTGAAGCCGACTGACCTCACTGAGCAGTAGGGTGAGGTCAGAGCTGAGGGTCTTTGGTGGAACATAAGGGCAGTCTGTGATTTTCTTCAACATGTTGATGTGGTTCGACTCCGCAGCTAGTGGAAACTGCAAAAGGAGAAGCAAAAACCAATAAAATGCGGCGTTTGTTACGAGGGAATCAAAAGAAAGTTACCTCTCCTGTAACCAGCGAGAACAACAAAACCCCGAGAGACCACCAGTCTGCGGCGTGGCTGTACGGACCCCCACTCAAAACCTCAGGAGCTGTTTGAAAAACACAAGATGAGCATGACTCAAAGGAATGAAAATGAAAAACAACACATAGAAAGAAGTTCTAATAGATCCCAAAGACAAAACGTCACAAATGTTTCGGTTTTCTAACCGGGTCAAATTGAATCCGGAGCGGCAAAGAAACCGATGTGGCTGTAATGATGAAAACGGGGGGTTTCACTCATTCACAGAGTCAAAAGCAAAGCCAACATATAACTTAAAAGAGCTGGAAAACTGGAACGTTCTCTTAAGAAGCTTAGGAAATCTCACCCATGTACTGAATCGTTCCGCATACAGTGAACGCTCGTCCTCCTTGAGTCAGTCGGCGTGACAGGCCAAAATCAGACAGGCGGAGGTGACCTGAATCGAGACAAAACACAGCAACTTTTGAGCAATATCTGCAGTAACATTTGATTTTTCTATCCAGCTTAGTGACTGATCAGCAATGAGTTCTTGATCTGAGCATTTCTGGGCATTTTGCTATTGTTTTTTTAAATTTTATTTCCTCTTTGCTCTCTGTTTAGGGTTCGTCTAACGAGTACACATGTAGCTGGGTCTTTTTAAAAGAGAATATCTCCACCACATGGATAATATTATTAAAACAATAACCTTGCAGACGGGATCGGTTTCAGAAAGGTTTTCATCCAGACAAACCCGCACAAATCCGCCCTCGAGTGTCGTTTTAAACATCCCAAACCCATAGGGGGCAGTGTAGTGCAAAGCTAAAACCTGTCAACCAATCATATTGCTTCAAAACAACCACAACTTCCTGTTAGGAATTAAGCATGGCAGCAGGAGGTTCATTTGTATGTACAGATATGTAGGCTGAACTACTTTAAAATAGCTTATTACAATATAAAGTTATTAAAACACAAGAATGTCGACGGAATCACGTCAAATCAAGTATATGGATATATTGGTACATTATTTGTCACAGACTAATGTGTGAAGCACTAAATCTTCATTTTCCGATTTGTATTTGTGTGTACACAAATACAAATATAATTTTTTTAATAAGCATTTGTAGTGATACTAAACAAAGTTTTCATGTGGATTAAGGGCCAAAAAAGGCATAAAAATGTATTTGTTTTCACAGATATCCGGCTACATGTATAAAAAGAGATGAGCCTTACCTTGATCACTCAACAGAATGTTTTCCATCTGAAAAATAATGGAAAAATGTATGAACATAACTCAGGTTATACCCAAGAAAAATAAACTACACTCTTCAAATAAAATCATACCTTTACGTCTCTATGGACGATTCCCAGATCGTGTAGGAAACCTTTAAAAGAGAAATGAATCCAGTAAACTTTACACAAAAATAAAAATTTGTTCTGATGAACATTGTTGAACACACACACACACACACACACTTGCATGGTATATTTGTGGGGACTTTCCATTGACTTCCATTCATTTCTACAGCCTAAACCTTACCCTTATTCTAACCCTAACCAAAACTCAATTCACACCTTAGTCCTAAATCTAACCCCTGACCCAAAAACAGTGTTTCCCCTTGTGGGGACCAGGCTTCAGTCCCCACAAGGAGCAGTGGGTCCCCACAACATAGTATGTGGCAGGAAAATGGTCCCCACAAGGTATTAGAAACAAACCCACACACACACATATATACCCAAGGCACTGCCCAGCTCTGCAGCAAGGAGTCGAACCTGGTCCTGGTCAAACTGGCCCTTCAGTAACCAGTACGTGTACAAGTCTCCAGCGCTGCAGTATTCGAACACTGCAGGGGGATAACACAGATTAGCACAGATACTTATTAGGTCTCCGCTGACGAGTTCAATCAGGTCAGCACAGTGAATATGTGAAATTGGAAGATTGCAAAAGGAACCACAGAAAATGAGATTTTTTTTCCCCCCACCTAATGTTGGTGAGGAAGGTGAAAGGTCAAAAACACAGTCATGAACCTGACATGAATGTTTTCCACAGTTGGTCACATTCTAGATTTTTTTTTTCTTGTTGTTATTTTCTGTCAAATGTCTAATTTTGCTACTAGCCGTTACTGGATCTCAGAGTACTTCCTTAAAACGGAGGCCTGGGATTTGGATGTAGCAGGAATCTTTGCAGCTTTGACTCACTGATGAAGAGGTGGTGCTGTGTCTGCCAGCAGTCCTGCACACGGTGAATAAACGGATGTCTGAGCTGTCTCTGCAAAGTAGAGGCAAACGAGCAGGAAGTGGACAAATGAGACTAAACAGCTAAACGTGGAAGTAGTATTTAAACTGGCTTTGTTTTAGGATTAAATGCAAAACAATGCATCCCCCCTTTAAACCGTAAGAAAGCTCTGATCTACAACAATTAATAAGGTTAGCATAATTTTTGAGAGCCATTACTTTTCTAAAAAATGGAGTAAAATTACCTGAATTATTACTTCTTCTTTCGTTTGCTCCAGCACTCCCTGTCTTAAGATCTCTGACTTTGGTAGAACCTATGTGACAACACATATCCGTTATTAAAAGCAATAAAACTTGAGAAATTAGTGCTTTATATTGTATTATTTCAAATTGGTGCATAAAAAAACTTCTGCCTTGGTTTTACTGAATCTCTGGTGTTGTGTGCCAACACCTTTCAGAGCTGACACAGAGGGACTGCTGAAAATATACTACTACTACTACTACTAATAATAATAATAATAATAATAAAAACAATAATCACTTGTGGGATTCCTCAAGGCTCCAATTTTGGCCCACTTTCATTCATAATCTATGTGATGTCCAAAAAGCTCTGAGTACATGAACATAACATAGTACATAATAATCATTGATTTGTTTTGTTCAAATTATCCACGAATGAGTCTGAATTTCCTTCAGCCTCGAGCAGAAAAGACAAAAGTCGTTATTTTCTGTGCTCTTCAACTTTGAAATCACCTTCACGGACATCTGAGCTGTGCAGAAACTATTGTCTTTTTTAAATCATTACTGAAAATCTTTTTGTCTATCACATTTTCATAAATATATATACATTTTTTAAAATAATTTCTTAGCTACTTGTTTCTTTTAAGGTTGCATTTTAAAGGTTTTTCTTGGTGATGCCTAATTTTACTATTACCGTCTAATGCATTTCATAATTTAATGTCATTTTCTTTCTCCTTTGTTTTCCTGTAATGCCTCAAACACACTTTCCTCTTTTAGAGTTGCATTGTCAACCAACCTTAGCAGCCCAAACCTTCGCCTGACGAAAAAACCTGACTTTTAGGACCGGTCCAAGAGAGCCTTTAGCGATGACATCGAGAACCTGAAAGCAGAAAAGTTGAGGTCACTTTCACACGCCAGCTAGTTTGGTTTAAATACCAACTCCCCACCTGAAAACAGTCCTCTGATGGAGATCTACGTTGCGGAAACTCGGGCAGGAAGAGCGAAACGAGGGCTGGAGGAGGTTTCTCTTTCTCAGACGTTCCTTCCCTGTCACCCGGGGGAAGCAGCTCTAGGTCCACTCCCACAGCCCGGGGAAATGCAGCAGAGTGTCCGGGTCTGCGAGGGATGGAGACCCGGACGTTTGATAGGAAGCCACGACTGAAGCGACATGGAGCTGCTGGATCCTCTGTCTGATGAAAACCGAAAATCAAATCGCTTTCGTCAGGTGGAATCAACAGGATTCTTAATTTGCCCTGTCATAACTACAAACTTGTCCAGATCAAATTTCTGAGATTATTTATTCAATTTGTAAATTAAACAACATCTACAGTATTTGGGCTTAACTATCAGATTATGTTTGTTATGGCTTTGGACTCAGAAATGATTTACTGAAGTTTTTCACTGTTTGGTCATTTTGGCCTGCTCTTCTTATCAACATTTGATAGTTGTCAATATTGTTTGGGATTTTCATGCCTACTTCATTTTGTCATACGGGTTACGTAATAATTTTTCTAACAATATTACGTTTAAAAATGTAGGAAACGTGTTTAATATACGTTTAATTTGGCTCTACAGTATATTTTCTTATAGCCAAGTTCGGTCAACGTTCTTCCTTTAATAAATGATTTCAAAGCTGATTTTTGTTTTTGAAATGCGCAAAAAAAAAAAAGAAAAAGTGGGCAAATACTTTTAAAGAACAGCATCAATTCAACTGTATACATTTTATTTTCCACATAACTGAAGGCTCGAGCCACGTCTGCGACAAAACCGCGCGTGCAATGATCACAATGAAGGTCAGTAAGCACTTATCCAATCTATAATCTATTTTTGACTTTCACCGATGCCCATTTGTGGAGCAAAGTAAAAACTGGACCTGGATTAATTTGTTTTCTTTTTTTGTTGTTCTTGTTGCTGAGCAAAGAAAACACGTTTCACTTCTAGTTGCACAAGAATCACTGCACAAACTCTGCGTACAAATACGTAACCACCTCCAACGCGCGCGCATCTGAATCACTCACTCACCTTCCTGTTTTTACCGACTTCGCATCCCATCGCACCTTCAAGACTTTCACTCACAAAGATTTTTAAAAAAAGTCTTCGTGTTTTGGTCTCGTAAATCCACGCGTCTCTGTGACTGGAGCTGCGTCCCGCGGATGGATGGATGTGACGCACCTGATTTACGGGGAGATTCCGCTCCAGTTGAAGCCGTCAGATCAGGGCCGGCCCAAGGCATTAGCAAACTAAGCAGCCGCTTAGGGCCCCAGGACCACCAAGGGCCACCCTGAGTGGAGTGGATTTTTTTATTTATTTTAGTAATAATTTCTATGTCATTATATTATAAAAAACACAATTTCACTATGAAGTGATTTGTTTTCACAATAACATATATCTGGTAATGTATGTAGAAATCATTATTTTATGGACAAAAAGAAAAAAATAAATTGCTTTTGGAGGCCTCTGGAGGCCGCGGTAGGTACCGCACGCTTCGCCAGTAACGAGCTGCCATGTGGTGAGCAGAAAGCATCTGAACGTCCAAAGCTCCGGTCAGAAGATAAGTTAGCAAAACAATGTCTCAAAAAGGACTTGTCCTTTGGGGAGGGAGAAAAGAGGAAGAATATAAAAAAGCCAAGATAAAGGTTTGTTTTAATGAGCCTTGGTAATGTAATGAAATGTAAAAGATTTGTAAAGCTACTAATAGAAAATTAGCTTGATAGCGACCTGGAGCGGTCCAGTTCAACAGCCAAACATTTATGCTAGAGTCTTTGTGTGAAACTGAGTTTAAACTTTAAATGAGTTGATTCTCATGGTTGGTTCTGTATATTTCTGAGGTATTTTGGCTTCAAAACGCAGCGCTTGATAAAGTTTGATAATTAAAACTTCTCAATGGTTGACATTGTCTAGCAAAATGTTTTTACGTCAGGCTAATTAGCTGCTACATCGATGAGCTGCTCTAAGCTGTAGTTGGGGATTTGCTGTTTGCTGCTGAGCAAAATCATTTTGTGGCCAAAACAAACAATATTTTTTACATCAACTTCTAAGTTATGTGAAAGTTTTGTTAAAATCATTTGAAGGCTCAGAATCAGTCCAGGACCGGTACCGGTCCACATTCTCAGGGATGAAAAACTCACCTGATATACATTACATGTTTAGCTATTGGAGTAACGCTTAAGAGAAATTTATTTAACCAAAGAATGTCATGAATAAGTGTGTAGGGCTGCACAGATTGTAGTTTTCTGACCAATCCCTGGTTACCGATCTTTAAAAAGACTGACCTGCCAATTAAGATTTTGGCTGATATCCATTTTTTTTGTCTGAAAAGTGGCTAAATGTAGCAAGAAAGTCGCTGAGTTGGCAACAGTGGGGTGAATATTGTTGACTGCAAACGTTCAGACCTGACCTGGTCTGTCAGTCAAACCTCTCACTGTAGAGCAGAAGAGGACAGAGACTGATTTTCACATGGAAGTATCAGCAGATCACGATCCCCCAAAATTTAGCAAATCGACACCCAGAAACCAACTGGTCGATAAATCAGTTGGCCAGTAAATGTACCATATTATACATGTATATAATGTAAACAGCACTGCCAACAGAGATGCAATAAATTTATAGCAGGTGTGTGAATGATCGGACTGCTGATTGCAGCCAGTCCACATTGTTAACAGAACTAGTTGGCCCCAAACCCAAATTTTGCCTAGGGCCCCATGGAGGGTTTGGCCGGCGTCAGGTCGATGATCAATCAGCCCTCAGAGAGGCGAGCGACTTTAACCGCGATGTAAACAAAAGGAGCCGGCAGGACGGAAGCGAGCACAGCTGCTGTTGCGTTACTCTTTAATCGAAACGTTCAAGACAAGTGACAGAACAACCGTGGTTACAAAAATATCAAATACTTTGCATGAAAAGTGCTTTAGTGTTAAAATTACAGAAGACTCTTCTTTTTTTTTTTTTCAACATAACCATCAAGTACTCGAAGATGTTTTTCTTCTTGATTAATTGCAATGAGGTAAGTCAAAGTAAAACAGCAGGCTGAGTGATGCAGTAAAAATCGAAAACATGTCGGCCTTCATGTCAGTGACAGTCATGCAGCCCAGATCAGCTTCTTCCATACATGGTAAAACATACACTGATAAATTTAGGTTTAGCAAGAAATGAATGGAATCCCAGCTGTTAGTAGTGAAAGCGGTGTGTGTGTGTGTGTGTGTGTGTGTGTGTGTGTGTGTGTGTGTGTGTGTGTGTGTGGTGGATCTGCAGCGGTGTTCCTGAGCCAGCAGGAGAGGAGCAGGAATCTGCCTCGCTACGTTCAATGCAACAAAACACTTATTACATCCGGTTCATCAGTCTGACGGAGCTGGGAGAGAAATTAAGGAGCAGCATCGGTTTTTTTTATACATACATACATACATGTATATATATATATATATATATATATATATATATATATATATAAACCAAAATATTTTCTCCTTTAACAAGAAAAGTTGTAATGGTAAAACAGCAAAACCTCTTGGGATTTTTAGACGTTGTTGAGAGAATGTTTCCTGTTACAGGAAAACGCTTCACGTTAAAATGAGAACGTTTCTTGTTAGAACAAGAAAATATCTCGTTAAGTAAGACATGAACCTTTCTAGTTGTAATGAGATGCCAAACGAGAACATTTATTGCTAATAAGAACGACTTTCTTGAGTTTCTCATTAAAACGAGAATGTTATAACTAGATGCAAACTCGCTAAAACGAGTATATTAAGATGAGAAGGTTTCTCGCTTCACATAAAACTTGTGTCGTTATAATGACAAAGTTTCATTTTAATGAGATAAGCTTTACATTTTCTCGCTTTACCAATTTACTGCTCCTCAATTTATTTCTGAGCTCCATCAGTTAAATGCTTTCGTAAATCAGAGCTGCCCAGTGTATGAAATGCTATAATTGGCACACAGATAAACAAAACAAAAAAAAAAACACAAAACCACATATTTGGTCATTTTGACATCCAGATATCCATGGAGATCCTTCGAAAACAAGTTCAGCAGGCTCATGTGATGCCGTGAAACTGCAGGAGAAGCTTTGCCCGCTCTTCCAACGTGGTTCCAGAAGCTGGAGTGACGTTGGGGTGTCCCTCGGAGGGAGCTGCGACAGTGAGGGGTGTGGGGTTTTTTTTTTCTTCACTTGCGTCGGCTGAAGATGCTCTTCTTGCTGGAGCTTTTGTCCGCGGTGCTGAGGCCGATGAGGAGCCGGGCCTTCTCGTCTTCCTCCTGCTGCTGCTGGTTGTTGTCCGTCTTGGCGTCGGACGCCTTCCCGCGCAGCTCCGCCACGGAGGCCGGCTTCAGCCGCAGCTTCTCCTTTATCATCTAGGCAGCAACATGGAGCCATTTATGAAGAACGATAAGCAGCAAAAACAAACAAACATGCACCTTTCAAAAAATGTTAAATAAGAAAAAAAACAAAAACCTAATGATTTAACTTTTTTTAATACATTTGAAATTGTAAAATTCAAAAATGTTTGATTTTCCTTCAACTTTATAACTATCTTAGCATTTTATGTTCTAAACTGGCAGAAAGTAACTAATAAAATACACTAAGGTTTGTGAAATGTTGAAGACAGGGTGTGAATATTTTTTGCAAGTGTTGACACCTGCGCTACGAGGGCCTTCCGGCTGTCCCGTTTCACTGCCATGGCGAAGTCCAGCCACGTCCACGTGTTGTTGTGGTACTCCAAACACGGAAGAACCAGGTTCAGGTCTTTCCAGTCCACACTGCTCTTCTCTCCCTGAGGGGGAAAAACAAATCCAACACATTTAAGCCCCTTTTGCACCGCACAGCCAGACCCGGACCGACCCGGGTTCTGGCTTCAAAGCAGGGCTGATCGTTTTTGCATTAGCACTTCCAGCCCGGTACCGCCCCGCTCGCTGGAGCGCTAAAAGCTGCGGTTCTAATCGGGCCGGCCCGACCGGGCTGGTTTGGAGTTAGCTGTTAATTGGTTAGCCTAGATCTCTGGGTCAGAGGAGCGTCTGTCATTTTAACATGTGGTGTCATAAAATTCCTGTCATAATTTATTCCTACCTGTAAGGTTTTAAATGATAATGACAGAATATTCAATTGCATTTTAGTTTCTTTCGGTTAAAATCATTTTAAACAAGCGGAAGGAACGATCCGCATCATGTCACCAGATTAAACAGATAAATATGCAACTTTTTCTCGCATTGAAACAAAACAAAACAAAAAATCTACACAGACTGTGGTCCCACCACAGTCTGGATATAAATAATAAAATGTGATGTCTGCATCTAAATTATGAGCTATTCATCGGCGGTATGCAGAATGAATATCTCAACTTTGTGGTCTGCATCAGTTGTACATAATCATAATCTCAGGGTTTTGAAGTTGATCTGAATGATGAATCTGCGCTCTGTGCTACACTGGGATTACAATCGCCTCGTCTGCCATAGATATCAATGGTAAATGGAAATAACATTTCTCCAACTGAACCGATCAGAAGTCGGTAAGGCTGTGAACGAGGGGATTTTCGCATTTGGCGCCGCTAAAGCGGGGAAATCCCGCAATCCGCAGCGGAAGTTCAGCTGGCTCCGAGTCCAGCTCAGAGAACATAACTTCGATGAGGGAAAGACCTGAAGGGTGAATGTTTCCCTCAGCTTCCTCGCTGACGAGCGAAGAGCATGCAGAAGGAGCTGGACGGGAGACCCAAGAAGGAAACTGTTCTGCTGTCACTGGGGAGATCGCCTCGGTAGCTTTAGCAAGAATTCAATTTATGTGACAGCCTCCCCACCGCACCCCCCACACATTGTATACCGCCCAATGCAAAACGACCAGGGCCATAGTGCCAATAGGACCGGGTCGAACGGAGCCAGGCTGGGCCAGGCCAGACCCTGCAGTGCAAAAAGGCTTTAGACATTAAAAATGAAGGAGAACCTTCGAAAGGGAGCAGATGAAAATGGAAAGGCAAAAGGGGGACAAAACTTGAAGTCATTGGTTTAGATGTTGGAGTTGTGGATGGAGGAATCTAGTGACAACGGGTCAACATCCAAACTGATACCGTTGTGCGCTAAGAACATGACAGCATCTGAAAATCGACAGAACTACTAAAAATAAATAAACGGATTGATGTGAGAAGTTGAGGTGGATTCAGTGTTAAAGGTGAAACCCACCTTGTAGCTGACACACAGAGGCACTTGGGGAATCTTGATGTAGATGAAGGAATTGTTCATAGCAGCTCTCTCCTTCATCTTATCGATGTCATCCACAGGATGCTGAGGGGAGAACACACACACACACACCATCAGTTTGTTTCTTTCTCTCCTTCCTGAACAGCTTAAATTCACAATCCCACCTCTGGAGGCTTCCTGAACGACCTCCTGACCCCTGCCGTGCGGTTCAGTCCCTGGGTGATGCTCTTACTGGGGCCCATGGCGCCCATGGTGTCCTCCGACAGCGGCCGGGGTTTGACTGGGATAGCTGCGACACACACACAGACACACACACACTGTATTAGTGTCAGCACCATGCCCTCTGCCTGACACTGAAGGCTACACCTAACACCACCACAGAGCCACTCTCACACACACACACACACACACACACACACACACACACACACACACACACACACACACGAGACCACAGTTCTCAAAAACACACGAGTAATTCAACACTGCGCATGGAGAAAATAGAAGCTGGTATTGATCGGTCTGCTGCAGGATCCACACAGTCAGGATCATTTTTGCTGGACAATAAATCGTCCTAATAATTATCACAATTAATGATAATATTGTTGTTTTGACAGCATTTTCTATATATAGATAATGGTACATATGTGCAAGTTCGCGCTCTCAAAGATCAATAAACTTTCATTTTGCAAAGAACACAAAATTGAATATATCTGAATTATCCAAAATAAAATGACAACTAAAAACAACACAACAAAAATAAAAACAACTTAAAAACAAAACCATGAATAAAATGGATCATGAAGTCTCCGTAAACAAAACTGCCCTTCAAAAAAACATTAGAAAAAAAATGTGCCTTTTAATTAGGTGGATGAAAATATCTGGCTTTACCTAATTTATTAATTTAGGCTTTTAAACGGATGTTAGAATGCACTTTATTACAAAACTATGCCGTTCTGAACATCAAGCACTTTCAAGGTCTTGATACATGAATAACGCTCTTTCCAAGCCTTAAAATTCAGGCATTTTCAAGGACTTCAAGTAGCCGTACA
This sequence comes from Xiphophorus couchianus, assembly GCF_001444195.1. Lineage (NCBI taxonomy): Eukaryota > Metazoa > Chordata > Actinopteri > Cyprinodontiformes > Poeciliidae > Xiphophorus > Xiphophorus couchianus. The sequence continues at coordinate 27,496,066 of NC_040245.1, read as the reverse complement.
AACTCTGTACAGAGACAAAAACTGCCTTCATCACAAAGCAACGTACCAGTAGTGACCATTCTGGACTTGTCTTCCTCATCCGTGACGTCTTCCTCTTCAACGTTTCGGCCCGGGAAGAAGAACCCCATCATCCGTTTGAAGAACTGGTACATGAGCTGGATGGTGAGCGGCACCACGTTCACCTGAACACAGCAGAGAGGCTCAATCAAAGCAAAACCGCAGGAAAATGTGCTTCAACAACAGCAGCAGCAGTGTGACGCGATTCTGACCTCAAAGTGCTCCTTCACGGAGATTCCTCCCACCGGGGGGCGCACTTTGCTGAAGATTCGCAGGGCAAACTGTCGCCCAGACTGGCAGTTGCTCTGAGGTCGAAGCACAACCTGGAAAAACGAGACGAGGTCAGCGGCGATGAGACGCGGCTCGGACGGGGTCGGAAAGGTGCGCCACGGAAACGGGGGGCGTGGGGGGAATGATGACGTGAACGTGGTCATGAGACATCAGGAACACATGCGGCTAGTTGCTTTCAACATGCGACACAGTAAAAACTCTCAGAGGAGCTGCGGAGTGATCCCATCCAGACAAACAAGGTGGGTTCAAACACAGACATGTCTGTCCTCAGTACGTACCCTCACACGCTGCACGGAGGAAACCAGGCAGAAATACATGAGAAAACAGCAAAAGTAAAAAAAAACAAACAGTACAACATGTTCCAGTCAGACGTTTACATGCACTCATCACTGGCATGAATGCTGTTCATTTAAAGCTTTATTTAATCTCTTACTTCTGGGTGGAAGGACGTCTGCGACACACAACAGTGGAGAGTTAGTTCGAATGGTGCGACTTTCAAATGTGGCTCAAATGTATTCATACGGCTCTTCTCAACTTATTAGGAAAGCGCCGATCAAAAAATTGGGACCGATATCAATATCTGATAAAAACATTTTAAATATGTTTAAAATTGCTGCAGTTGGTCAGCAATTTACAGATAGTATAATATAATATCTGTAAATGTATAATACTTACAGATATTATACATTTATATATTTTACTTTCAACTTCTTGAAAGAAAAAAAAAAAAGTCAAAAATACCTTATTGATCCCAAATGGCCGTTAAATGTTAACCACATCATGGCCTTTGCTAATGGTTCTCTGTTTCTGTTAAACCTCCCACAATCCTTTGCTGCATCACTATCACTCTGTCACATGACAAAATAAACACCACATGGCCAACCTTCTCCCGTCCAGAAACAAATGGCAACAAGATGCCAATAAATATCGGTTGTTTTTAATCGGCCCCGGTTTTATTTATCTGATCGATAATAATAAAAAATGACTAATATCGGCCGATATCGATGTTAGCGCCGACATATCATGCATTCCTACCACTAATATTTAGCAGGTATGCACAATATATCTGCACTACGATCAGTATTGGCCGATATTAGTCACTTTTTAAACATATCAGTATAGATCAGGCCAATAAATTCAAAAATCTGATACCGATGTTAGTGCCAATATATCGCGAGTTTCTAAAAATGTCTAATATAAAATAGGCTGAGTTTTTCCAGCACTGTTCTAGTCATACTGTTGTGTGACGCAAAGTGCTCCAAACTACAGGCCACATTCACTCGTCACACGCAGAGTCGAACCCACGACTTTTGGATTGCAAGATGATAATCTGTGCGTCCAGGAAAAAAAAAAGCATATATCTTAGAAAAATTAATAAGAGCCTTAAACTTGACATTAATTTATGCAGATGATGAGTGCATTTAACCTTCTAACAGAGCTGTAAATTATTCATATCTTCTCACTACCTTTACTGAAATTATAAGATCATATTTACCTTGTAAGCTGCGTTTGGGAGCAGGTTGTTCATCGTGAACCACCCGAGCTCCAGCAGATGTTCGGCCGTGTCATCGGACTTGTTCAGCTACAAAGAACCAGAAGTGGATATTTAGTTCCTCTGTGACGTCTCGAGCGCTGGAGATGGTGAATTTTACTCGCCTTGCTGTACATGAACCTCTGCAGCTCCAGCTCTGCGATGCCCAGCTGCCCATCCTCTTCGGTTAGACACCAACGAGCCTGAGCGAAGTAGATCTCCGTCCTGCGCACCACACCCACGTCTTCTGGCGGCTTTCGCAGCTCCAGCTTGTTTGCCCGCTGCAGCTGGAAATCTTTAAAACACCTAAAAACGACAGAGATTTTTTTTACTTCGAGCCGTTTCCCGCTCGTTGCTAGAAAGGTCCGTCGGTCTTGACGAGAGACCTGATGAGGATGTTGAGCTCCTCGCTCTTCATCTGCATGTCATTCTTCTCCTGGTTCAGCTGGTTCTGCAGCCGCATGTTGATGTCCATCAGTTCGTCGCTGTTCGCTTCGTCGGTTTGAGCCTAAAGGGAGGTGGAATTTAAAATAATTCACATTGGTTCAATTGAATTTCTCCTTTCTATTTATAGCACTACCAAAACAAAGTTGCAACATTACCAAAATAAAGTTGCAACATTACCAAAATAAACTCGCAACAACATTACCAAAATAAAGTCGGAATATTACCAAAATAATATCACACAAAAGCAGTCTTATAACTGAAATAAAATGAGGAACACTGAGCATTTTGTGAAGTTATACTATAGTACTGGTTTTACAAATAAGGAAGTAATTCATCTATTAAAACATCAGCATAAGATTATTATCAATAGCAGGACGCTGAAACGATTGTGGAAGATTGTTTTTTTCTTAGCTTGGCCCTAATACTCCATTGTCAGAACAGTAGCAGTGATGATGCTAAAGCTAAACTCATGTTTGTTGAACTTTTTCCACACATTTTAATGCTTTTAGTTCCACTGTGTGGTCTCTACCTGTGAAAAGGGTTGTATAAATACATTTTCCCCCTTTTTACAGCAAATCAACTTTAAATTTACTGAACAACTATCATTAAGAAATACAAAAACAGACCAGGTAAATAAGCAAAAAATATGTTGGGAGATGTCAGAACCCAAATTAGCTCCATTTAAATACATGAATACAGTTAATTGCTTTCTACTAATGAAGTTATCCCACTTCTACCATGCCCTCTTCATTTTCTGTTGAACTTCTACGTCAAACCATAAGACTGTTGATCTTTGTGGGGGCTCAAAAGCGAGGCGGCGAGGCGGCTCACCCTGATGTTGGAGTAGATCTGCTTCTCGAGGCGTCTGATCTGAGCGAGGTGCTGCCTCACCGCCTCCTGCAGGTGCAGGATGCTGCTGCGCTGCTCCTCTGGGTTGCTGGAGATCTCCAGCTGGAAGCGAACCCGCTGCTTCTTCTCGCTGTGCTCCTGGAGAACAACCGTAAACCGTCAAAGGATGCCGGAGAAAGGAGAAGAAGAAGAAAAAAAGATTCCCGGCCGGCTGACGTCCCTGCCCACCTTGCGCCTGGGCTCCACGTGAAGCAGCAGGTTGTTGACGATGTCCAGGATCATGGCGTACTGAACCGGGTTCGTGGAAATCTCCAGGTCGTGGTGAATGAGAGTGAACGTTTCCACGGCACCTGAAAAGAAATAATTTAACAGATTTTTTTTTTTCCCTTCAGTGCTCATGATTTCCATTATGCTTAAAACGCTGACGGAATCACAGAATGTAATGTGCAAAATAAAATTCACAATGAAATGTGGAATTTCACAGAATTAGCTGATATGTGCGATAAAGGAAGGATAGACAGTAGTTTCTGTGGTGTTTAGCGTCCTGATCATTATGGAAGTCTGCACAAGCTTCTACTATTTATAGTTTGTTTTTATGCGAGAAGTATTTTTATTGTGTTTTACTCTAAAGCTTTTTTAACAGGGACATTTTCTTTTATGTTAAAAATGGGATTCTAGTTTTTGCACATAATGTTTGAGTTCTTCAAAGAAACGAGAAGGAAACATGTTTTACAATCTGGTAAAAATAATGTTCTGTTGAACCGCAGCAGTTTGTTTCATTTGTGAAACAAACTGCTATTGGTCTGTCATATTTTATGCACTTTTTGGGTTAATAAAAAAGTGCAAAAATAAAAATACAATAAAATTACCAACGTCGAATTTGGAAAATAATAAAGCTGGATTTCAGTGCCGCTCCTGTGATCACACACACCCGCCTGTTTTTTCAGCAGGTCCTCTTTCTCGTGGTTGTTCCTCATCTCGGGAGGCTTGATCTGCGTGGCCAGCTCTGGGTTGATGTCGTGGCTGTAGCTGATGTAGTGCATCCTGCAGCTGCAGCGCGAGATGATACGCTGCACCTGCTGCGACTCGTTCACCTGCGCGGGCTGGTTCCAGTCTGCCAAACGCAAAATTCAACAGTCTGATACGAGCATAATTAAATCTAATCAGAGAATACCGGAGCCAAAAATGTGCTCCTTTTCTCACTCCTATTATTTGCTGAATTTGGAAGACACTTTAGTAGCATGGTTACGAAAGCACCCATCCACTTTTCTTTTCCTTTGTTTACTACCAGTACTAATATCTAAAGTTTATTATCGGGCGATACTGAACAAAACAGAATAGTGCTGTATTGACTTAAAATTAATTTTTTTTCTTTCATTTAAACAGGCATAAATTTACTAAATTACTAATTTATTTGATAACTCTGAACCACAACAACACAACTTTAACTTTTTCAATCAGTGCAGTATGGAGCGTAACAGACAATGAAAAATAAATAGCAGAGAAACTGAAACAACAGGCTGACCATCTGGGTCAAACATGCAAAAAATACACTGCATTAAATGGTTCAGAAAGTGCAATTATGAATTCTAAATATAATGTAAAATAAATAGACAAGCCTGACATCGCTCAGACCACAAAGAATTAGCCTGAATAGGTTTTTATTTTTCAATATTGGGACTGATACAGATATTAATAACTCGAAGCACAATCAAGTCTTTCCGTACCTGTAGTGGTGCTGACCATCCCTCCCACCGCCTGGCCGCTCTCCATCAGCTCCTGCACTGAGTCCAGGTTACGCTGCCTGTGCTCCTCAATGTTTTTCACCTAAACAAGAAAAAAAACCCCCACAGATTAAAGATGCTGTCCAAAAATTTGCAATCCCAGCATTTTTGGAAGCAGTGTTTAGCAGAATATGCATAGCCACTCAAATGACGCCCTTCGGCCACACACCGTTTACTTTTGCTCTTGAGAGCAGAGCCTACCTCCAGCCACAGCTGCCGGTCCTCCTGCTCAGAGGGATTCAGCTCCATGGTGGCAAAGTACTGCATGCCGTCTAGCAGGCAGGTCCAGGTGGTCTTCTGCTTCAGCGTGTCGCTGTACCAGGTTGGGTGGTGCTCGCACTGCAGCAGCTGGGCCTTGGCTGCAGACACCAGCACACAGCCGGCTGTTTCTGTGCCGCGCAGCATCATCTAGGTGAAGATAATCGCATTCAGACTGATGTTGTGGTAACGCCCAAGACTGTCTCTGAGCTGGACAAGAGCTGGACTAGATGAAATAAATATCGGCCAGAAAACTGCAATCGGAGAACCCCTACCCAGAATATTTCCTAACTGAGTGCTGAAGTTTCTGTGGTTTGGCTGCCCAAAACCTGGATGAACAGAAATCTTGTAATCTTCTGACATGTGGTCATAAAAGCAGTTCGATCAGTTCTGATAAACTTAAAAGATCATAAGCCCTGGTTCACTAGGCCTACATGGTGGAAATACTGTAATTGATACCAGTCTGCTATATGGCAGCTTGTGGTTAAATTAAATAAAACATTTATTTATTTCATCTTTTATTGTTATTCCATGCTTTATCAAACCTGGAAAACACTTTGGTCACATCAGAGACCTGTTAGAACCGTGATGGTTCCTGAACGCAGCGTCAGAGCGATTACCTGACAGTTGACCAGCTCTATGAACCAGTTACGGTTGAACACGTCGTCGGTCTGACAGGCAGCGATGCCACACAGCTGGTCGCTCACTCCAGAGTCCTCCTCGGAAAACACCACAAACTTGTCCGTCTCCTCGATCAGCTTCTGCAACATCGACGTTCCTGCAAAACACCGAAGAAACAGATCCGGGTGAGCCATTCCCGATCCCCCGACGGAGATCGTCGCCGTCACAGCGGCTGGGAACGCTCACCTTCGTTTTGACTTTTCTCTACTCGATTGGCGGCGGGAACGACCGGAGTGACGAGAGCCGCGGTCGGGGAGTAGTTGGAGGGGGAACGCTTGAGTTTCTTCGTCTGCAGGTGTGTGTCGATCTTCAGACCCTTCAGAGCTTCGGTGGAGAGATTCCTCTTCAACACGGACGCCTTTTTATAACCGTCGTACAGCCCGAAGGCGATGTTTCTGTTTATGGTCGTCCAGGACGCACGGAGGTCCACCAGGCGCAGTTTGTGAGTGTAAGAGGCATTTGTTTCATCTGTTGTGTTCACTTCCTGTCGAAAATTACACACAAACAAACATTATGGTTTGACTTTTTGAACAAGAATGGGTACTTATCGTATTGTTTAACGTTTATCGTGATATTTGTCATGGTAAGAATCCTGGTTTATCGCTGTCACAATAAATTCCAAGTAATGAAGTAAAAAAAAAAAAATTGTCCGCATTGTCTGTATCGTCAGTTTTACTATTTTCTCCACTGTTTGTTTATTGAAACACCAGTAAATACCAATAAATCTGAAAATATCCTGTACAGTTTAGTGATACAAATCATACTTCGTTATGTGACCGGTGTCCTAAAAAAGCAAAATTACAAAATGGGAATGTTTTTCAAGAGCTGTGTGTCTGTTTGAGGGGCTATAATTGTTGTGACACACAATCACAGTCATACAATTTCCTACAAAAGACTAAATAAGCAGTTCTCATCATCACCTTTACTGGTGTCACAACAGTTTGACAAAATATCGTGATAAAATTTTAAGCCTATATCGCCCGCCCATGAAAAACCGAAAATGGGCTCCAGCCGTTACCTCCTCCATGCGGTTGCTCTGCCGCTGGTAGCTAAGCGACGACAGGCTGAGCAGGTGAGTCTTCTTCACCTGAGCGTTCATCTGGTGGTCGGCCGTCTCGTCCCAGGTGGAGGCCATCAGGTGAACCGTCACCTGAGACAGCTCACTCACCATCTGTGTCACGTTCCACTCAGAGATCAGCCTCCTCATCACAGTGCCAGCTGCAAGAGCAACACACGAGAGTTGGCTTTAAAAAAAATGAAAATATACAAATAAGGTAGCTTTGTGTGCAGAGTCTGAGAAAAAAAAACAGAAAAGCTTTTTTGTTTTAAATCCCATGATGCTTTTTACCCTGAGGGATGAGTCTCTGAGTCCCACGAGTGAAGACGTGACCTTTGTTGCACTCCACTTGGACTCCTCTCTGCTGCGCAAAGGAAGCCCAGTAATGCACCTGAGGAATAAACAATACATGCATGAACCCCATTAAATACAGATGTTTGAAACCTTTTTGTGGGTTTAAGCCTCTAAAAAAAAACTAGTTATGGGCTCAACTGTCTCGAAGTCACACGGAACAGAAGTTAAGAATATTCTGGTTCTACAGCTAACTCCTTATAACAAAAAGCTTGTCTGCAGAACAAAGAAGAAAGATGCAGGTTCCTTTGTTTGGATGGTCGGCAAGAAATGAATTATGAAACTCTGAGTTTTTTAGATGAAGTGTAAGAAGACTGGACGTTTTCTGAACCCAGGTAAAGATGCACTAGGTAGCTTTCATTAAAAAATATATGTTTTCGTACATATTTCTGTCACCATGAGACAGATCAATTGTGAAAAAAGTTATTCCTTCTTCCTCCCTGTTGTCCTACTGCCATCTTCAGAAATACACCACTTGGTCAGAAACAACCAATCAGAGCCAGGAGGAGGGTCTTAGTGCTCCAGTACGTACTGCTTAATGTGTAAATGACAAAGAAAAAACTTTCTGTTCCAGGTGGTGTTTATGATCCCAAACACCTCCGCTAACAGTCCTGACACATTTCCAAAGAGGTTTGCATCTGTTTATCAGCTAGCCTTAGCATTTACAATAGGCTTCTGCCAAGCAGAGAGGGGGAGGGTGTGAGCAGCATGTAGACGAGGGTGACTGACAGCGCTGAGACCTTCCTCCTGGCTTTGATTGGTTGTTTCTGATCAAGTGGTGCTATCAAGAGGAGGTAGAAGAGCTACATTTTTTCACATATCTGTTTCATACTATACTCTCATGACATGATGACAGTTCTAACAAATATGTAAAGAAAAAAAAAACTGTTTATAAAAGTTACATGCATATAAAAGCTTTAAACCCATGTGAGAGCTGGTACAGGTGTAAAGATAAGTCACATTATGCAGTGTGTTTATTTCTAATTTAATTTAAAATGTTTAAAACATACAAGTACTTATTTGATGCATTTATATGTGGCGCTAATTAAAACTTTGAATTATGGCACTTTGGGCCTTGAAGACTTTGTATCTAAAGAAAATTTTTAAGCACTTTGAAATGTTAAGCACAATGAATCAATTTTGTTTCAAGCTAAATGAGTATTTCTGAAAAACAATAATAACGTCATCACTGAACAACAAGAATCGTTATGGCGACTATCACCCAAGCGGATATCAATTCGGCCTCTTGACCGATAAAACACCGTTGTCGTCGGGCAGCTTTAGGGAAATAATCAAAACCTCACTTGCAGCTGAGGGAAGGCGGCTGTGTAGGACATCTGCTTGTAGTGCTGACCCAGCTTTTTGCGGACCGGCCTGAGGCTGTGGAAGAGCTTGCCTCTGCAGATCGGTCGAGAAACGCTGGTCCAGGTGGCCCAGAAGTTCTGCATCCAGCGCAGGGTGCTGCTGTACAGCAAGATTCGAGGCTCGGGAGGTTCTAGAAGACAAGATGAATGCCGTCTTTAAACATGCCGTGGGTTCATCTTTGAGGTTCGACGGCTCTCACACACACCAGTGGAGCAGTTCTGATTGAGGTCCATTGTGATGGAGAGGTTGAGGTTTTCAGAGCGAAAAGCTCGGTAGGAGTCGTGAGGCTGTCCCGAGGTCACGTCCGCGATGTTCTCGGCGCAGCAGACCATGACCGCGTGGTGGTCGTGGGGGTTGCCGTGGCAAAGCCACTGAAGATCAAGGGTCATGCAGAGGTTGGGCAAATGCAGGAAACAGATGTCGTCGTACCTGGAATGGAAAGCGGGGATTTTATTTGTTAAAATATAATCTATGAATGTGGGAAAAGATTTCATTCCAAGTGTTGCTGCTTACTTTGATGCCGTCCGGACATTTACATCCAAATTCCCTTTAAACACGAACTCCCCAGGATTCCAGTCGAAGTTCAGCTTGGTCCATTCCCAGTGCAAGTTCTCGGTTGTGTTGTACGGATCCTGGGAAAGCCCAAACACCGATTTTGTTAAAACAGAAACACTCAAAACAATAGAAAGAATTGAGGAAATATTCAAAAACATATAAATAATCTCAATGACATGAGTAGAGTCAAGCAAAGACATAAAGAAGAAGTTGCTTCACCTCGGTAGCCAGCTGATGCAGGTTGGCGTGCTCGATGTTCATGAGCCAGTGTCCGTGCAGGAGCAGACGGCTTTTGTCCCACCAGGCCAGAGGGGGAGACGGATCGGCTGTGGGTTTGGTCAGCAGGTCTACCGACTGCCCAATCAGCGTCCAGGCAGGGTCCCAACATGGCCCCCACACGATGGTATACAGAGAGATGCTGGCTGCAGAGAGAGCGATTTCATCAGAACCGGAAGAAAATGTCATGGCATCATTCTGTGCTGGTGACGAATTTCCTTGTATTATATTTAATAATTATGTATATTACATATATCTTGTTACCCTTTCAACACTGAAAAAAAAACAAGACCAGCAAAAACAAGGAAATTATACTGGTTGTTAATATCAGTCCCATTTTACATATGGGATTGACAAACAGAAGTGTAAAAATGACTAATATTGTCACAGTATAACTCATGGTGTTTATTTAGCTTTTGATGAACTCTACGCATCAAATATTAAACAACTAAATCTAATAACTTTCTTAATCAATGTTTTACAGTGTTTCATTGGCTTTAGTAATATTAGTAATAAATGTTGCTCTGCTTTAAATAAAAGGAATTAGATTATACATTTTAGCAGTGATGCACCGATGCGCTAATAGCACAGCTAATTCTTTTGTTTAGCGCTTTAACATTTTTGCTAACTTTGAAAACATTTAGCACACTTCTCTTCTGCTAAATTAATTTTTCTTAATAAATTCTAAAGCACTAAATTACTTGACTGTTATGAAAACTTTCCATTGAAAAGGAGTTTGATGTCTGTGTTGAAGTTTTGGTTACTGACAGTTGAGAACTCTTCAGGTTGTTAGACATTTATGGTCAATTAGCCAAAATTAGCAACAGAGTTAGTAACTGAAACCTTGAGGGAAAAAGTCTGTTACAAAGTGTCACTTTCTGAGATGCAACCACACAGTGAGGTGTGCAATGACCAATTTGACCCTCCTGAGGGCGATGTACTACGTATGTAACACAAGCTATCAACACATGGTTGAATTTAGCGCTACAGCAATAGCTCCCGCTAAATACCAACCAACATTGTTGAATTTAGTGGCTTAGCATTAGCGTCCACTGAATACCATGTTGATTAGTGCTATTGGATCTACTGTTCATGATTAGTGGTTTATGGTTAGCGTAACTATCTTTTTACTTAGTGGCGCGCATTGTTGCATTTAGATTAAAATTCTTGCAGAGAAAAAGAACCTGTTAGTTTTATTATCATTATACAGTGAGAATGTAATTAGTTTATGCCTACAACCGAATAAATTAAAACAATACTGTCAAAGTTTGGACAGTGAGAATTAATTTTGCTATAGGAAAACAAAACTATACTTTCTCTTTGACCTAAAAATAATTGAATAATTTTCACAGGATCTACAAAAATGTGCAGGACTTACATTTGAAATCATAGTAGAACTTGAGTGGAGGCATGTTTCTGTGGACCGTCACATCTCCCCACGGCGCTCCGAGCGGGACGGTCTGCTTGCGATGAGCCCTCGCCTGACCGTCCTGCTCCGTCCCGATCAGACGTCCCGACAGCTCCCAGTCCCGGATCTCAAACAGGTAGCGGGGATAATCTCGAATTCTCACTGACAACATAACACGTCTGAAATTTGTTTTTCAATTTTTTGATTTAAATGTTATTTTTTTTAAATGATAGACTTACCCAAAAAAGCGCCTAGCTTAAACTTGACAGCACGACACCACTGAACCACCAGAGGTAGCCCGTCTCGGGGGAAGGGACTGATCCTGTCGATGTCTCTCAGCTGCTCTCTGACTTTCTCCGGACCGTGAAAACACTGATCGGCCAGGGCGACGAGCTCCAGGTCCGACACGTTCCAGGTCAGCAGAGACTTCCTCATGGGAGTGTTGGCGTAGAGTCGGCGCGAGCGCTGGATGTAGATCTCTATGTGCTTCTTCTCCAGCGAGCTGTACAGCTCCTCTATCTTTCTGGCAGGCAGAAGTTCTCCGTGCTGCTTCCTGAGTTCTGCCACCTTCTTGTCCAGGAGCTGCAGGCGCTTGGCGCTCTCTTTACTCTCGTCCTTCATCAGCTCGTAGTTGTCTCTCAGCTTGATTTCGAAGACGTCGTCCAGGAAGACGAAGGAGAACTGGCTGATTTTGAACACAAGGTCGGGAGGCAGCCGTTGCTCGGACGGCGGCGGATTCCGAGGGAGGTGGAGAGTCTTCAGCCACTTCTGCACGCCGATGGCCATGTCGAAGGTCTTGGAGAAGTTGTACTGGTAGGGGAACTCCACGGACAGAGATGGGCAGGTGAGGACCCAGACTCGGTTGTGGGGAGTGGCTAGGAACGGGAAGGCGTCCCTGTGCAGCTGCATCTCGGTGAGCTCGTCGTGAGTCTCCACGTCCAGCTCGTTGAATGAGACGATGTTGTTGCCATCGAAGTTGAAGATGAGCAGAGGGGAGCGTATGTGTATGGAGCCGACGTGCTTTGAAAGGGAGAAGGCCTTGGTGTGCAGGAGGATGTAGTTCTTCTCGCTGACGTGGGCCGTCAAATGGGTCGAACCCATTTCCAGGCGTATGGAGAAGCTTCTGGTCTGACCCAGCATGGCGTCTCTGTTCTCTTCCTGTTCGCCACGGAGCATACGCCAACAGGCCTGAGCTTCGGTCATGTGCTGGAACAAGACCATGTGGTCCTGTGGAGCCCAGTCTACAGCCAGCTCGTCTTCACACTGAACCTGTACAGACATGGAAGTACAACCATTCGTACTCTGTTCGTTCTAGCTGTATTTAACCGTAACAAACTTGAGTAATTCATGAGGCTTCTGTGATTTAAAAGAAGAATTGCAATCCACAGCGCCCAACGAGTCCAAAATGTAACAATGACATCCAACATAGCTTTATTTCCAGATTGTCTAAGAATAACAGCTTAAAACTAGGTCAAGTCATGTGGATATGTGTAACTGGAATCTGTTTTGCATGAATTTAACTGAGTTAAATTCATGCAATAAAGGATAATAATAAAGGATTATTTATTCAGCTGTTTAGTGTGTGGGAGAAAAGAGACAAAGAGTTCCAGTCACAAAAAAAATCAATGATTCTGTCACAGCGACTGGGCCTTATAATACATGGCAAGTAATGGTATACTGACATATAAAACTCACAAGTAGAGGAAAAAATACTGACTTCCCCCAGTTTGGTTTCCATAAATTGAAATAAATTAGCCTCAGAAAACTAGCCTTGTTTCTGGAAAATGGTGTGGAAAACGCATCGTTAGAAACCTGCGGCTACCTGTAAGCTGGGTGTGGTGACGTGGTACCAGACGGTTATTGCGGTGAGTTTGAGTATGGGGTTGAGGACCTGGGAGGCGGGGCAGCACGCTTCCATGTTCTCAGTGAGCGTTTTCACCAGAGACAAGCTCATCTCCTGGAGAGACACTCTGGAGCTCTCTGCAGAGTTCAGCATGCTGACGGTGTCCATGCGCAGGGACACGGCTCCTGAAACACAACACACTCTGGTGAGATGAGATCAGTCTGGGAAAACGGTTGAAATTTGAGTCAAACGATGACATCCAAGCAATAAACGAGTTTTCCTGTTTACTGCTTGCTGGATTTGACAAATTTGTCCACAACTGGTTAACTCCAACATGTCCTTGATGGAATCTACCCTTTGGAGCATCAATCCTTCAAACTCTAATAGACAACTTTGCATGATATTCTGCTGCTTGATCGTCTTTTAGTTGAGAGCAAACATGCATGTTTACTTTTTCACATCCACAAATGTACATCCCTTTACAAAAATAAAAGAACGAGAAATTCTTGTGTTTATTTACGAGACTTGTTCTTCCTGAATGCAACAAAAGCTTCTACTCAGGTGGCAGGAAAGTATTCAAATAATCTGCCTGTGGAATCAGCTACATAATCGTCTGAATTTGAACTATTATTATTCATTTAAATATACAAACGTCTCTTTGTAAATGCTTTTGTCTGAAGCAGCTGCTGCAAGCAGATGTAATAATTTCACACTCATATTTTTCCTAACTTTGCTCTTTTATTATTTTTAAGGTGCCGTTTGTAATGACCAGGATAACATTGCAAAAAAAGATTTAAATGGGGGGAAAAAACGTAACTATTTAATCTACTGGTTAAATAAATGTTGAAAATACAAATAAATAAAACCTACATCTTGAGATCATTTATGCATTTTCAAAAGAAGTAATAGGGTAAAAAAAACAAAAAACATGTAGCATTAATTGAAATTACATTTTTCTAAAATAAGTTGTGTTTTTAAATCTATCCCTAAAGTATTTTTTTAGGTTTTGCCCATGAGACCAACAGTGATGAAGAAATCAGGTGTTGGGTTTATTTCACATTATTCCAGCATTTACCTCCTCAGCAGAAGAAAGGTAGATAATCTAATATTATTCCTACATAGTGAGTAATTTAAGTTTCATAGTGACAGAAAAGGGATCAAAAGCTAGAAATGTTGCCTCTCCCACCTTAACAAAGCAAATTGGAATCAACTTTTATCTGGTTTATAGTTTTAAAATGAAAGGAAGTCACACTTTTTTTCCAAGTACTTAAAGAATCCTACCTGAGTAACGTTAAACGTCTGACTCATGACTGTTTTTCTCAAAGAAGCATCTTCTTACCCGCCACATTGGAGACTGTGAACACATTGACATCGTCCAGACAGCAGTCCAGTTTAAAAAGCAGGCCGGGCTGTGAGGAGGAGTGGCCTGACTTGACGGCTTCGTCTCCAGAGGGCGAGTCGGGCGTCATGTCTGGCAAGTGAGGCTGAGGGTCAGCGGAAACCCGCAGGAGGGACAGGAGGCGAGAGAGGCACAGCGTGCAGGTCTCCGACAGCTCCACCTGGAGACCCTTCAGACTGGACTCCACGTTCAGGCTGGGAGGCTGGCTGCTGCAGGCGGACTGGGGTCTGTTCAAACTCCCCTGGAGCAAAGAAAGGGAGAATATTCATGACTAAAACCAGACTATTTCTACTCAGACAAAAGCTATATATATATATTTTTTTTTTTTTTAAACAAATTTTCTGTTTGAAATTAACTTCGCATAACAATAATTGTTCAAATTCAGCCTTTCATCACTTTTACTGTAGGTTAATGCTCAATTTTGGAAATTAACTCAATTTCAGCAGACTTTTTGAGAAACCTCTAAAAACACCAAGGCTGCTGCTAATGCTTCCAGGAAAAAAGTCAGAAAAATCCATCCTTCCAGACTGTTGCGATATTTGTTTTGACTGTTGTGGCCTGAAAATTACTGATTTTGCGGCACCTTTTTCAAATTTAAGCTTTATTTATGCCGGTCTTACAAAAAAGTCGCAATCGTCCCCAAAAGTGTTGCCATGTTAACAAGTTTAGTTTAACATGGTTAATATTTATAGTTAAAACTCCAAAGAACATTTTCAAATACCTTCTTAAAATCCCTTAATACAAATAAAATCATCAAAGTGCAAAAGGAGAATTTCATATTGGTCATTCAAGTTAACAAATTGCATACATAGTATAAGCAAAACTTACAAAATATCTCAAAATGGTTTAAAAAATAATAATAAAAAATTAAAGACAAATGTATCGTTTAGGGTCTCGTATGCTTTCATACTACAGGTTTGGCTTTCAAGAGACTTTTGAAACAGGAAGTTAAATTAGAAGGGGACAAAGGTACGGGTCAACATTCAGCCAAGTGCAACGACTGGACATACAGAAAATGTTCAAGTTTGCAGATAAGTTGCGATGAAAATTGCAAGTCTGTGCAAAATTAGCAAGTGACGAGTGAATTTGTATTAGTAGAATATCATTACTTCCTGGAGGGACTGAAAAATTAAACTACCATCTTGCGAGTGTTTATTAAGTTGTATCATTATGCTTTTTAACCTAAAGAGAAAAGCCTAAACATGTCTCCAAAAAGCAAAGTAAACACAAGGACAAGACAAGAAAAAAAATATATGGGAAACGCAAAGAAGTAAACAACTCCAATTACAAAGGTCTGAATAGTTACAAAGCACAAGCACTGATGAGAAGTGATGATTTATGTTTTCCTACCTGGAGACTTAAGGTGTCTAGAATTAGCGCTTCGCCCCACACGTGTTTACCCGGCGGGTGAGGAGCCTGCTGGATGTGAGAGCCTTGACCCACTCTCCACCAGAAGCTGTCCAGGGTCAGTGAGGCCCGCCGGTGCAGGTTCTGAGAATCCGAGCTGCCGTTGTCGACCTTGAGGTCGAGAAGATGCTGCACTTCTATAAAAATAAATACACAAGTGAGAGCAGGTCTATCAGAATGCTAGGAACTTCAAGTTACTGTGTGCAGAACAATGGTGTACCACAGGGAACAGTTCTTGGTCCTCTGTTGTACATAAATGACTTTAGTCCAACGTGAAAAGATTTTTTTTTTTTTATTTCTGATCTCAGATGTTCTTTATCAGGCAGTGTTTCGGCTTTTTTGCAAAAAGAAATATGAAAAACCTTTCAGTCTCTAAAGATGTAAAGCCAGTAGAAAAGCTAAACCATGCATCATTTTTCCTCCACTTCACAGGAAAAATGTCAGTCTACTACAAAATTCCTGTTTAAGGCATAAAGGTCTGTTGGTGTAAAGTGGCAAAACGTGAAAAAGTTCAAAGTGTATGAAAATTTCACAAGTCCCTTTACAGGAGGTTGTTTGGGGTTATAAAAAACAGTGTTAATAGCAGCAATATACTGACTCAGCAGTGAAAATGAAAGCCATATAACAATCACATGCTGTGCTGCGGACGGACCTGCGTTAGCGGCGATGAAGCCCAGAGCGAAGGGCGTGGTGTCCCCCAGCTGCACGGACACGTTGACGTTGGACACTGAGGACGAGATCATCACAGGAGCGTCCAAGTGGGGGAGACGCCTGAGGAAGACCAGGGTGGGAAAATAATCTAACGGACTGTGCAAAACGGAAGGGTAATGGGATAAACAACAGAGCGAATGATGCAAAAAAAAATAAAAAATACACATTGTTAAGGAAAAACAAGGTAGAACAAAGAGTTTAATAAATGTCAAGAGATCTAATAAAAACCCGGGATTGTTCATTATCGTTTGGCAGCTTGCCTCTTTCTGTGGGCTTCCTTCCTGTGGAGCAGCTGTTGCCAGGGAAACAGATTCAACCAATGGGAGAACTCTTGGTGGCGATAGTGCACGATGCAGGTGTTGACTGTGAACGACCCTGAGATGTCAATGGACGTAACCTGTTGGGACAAAAGCCGTTTAAAAGGCAGAGCAACCCAACGATCAAGACGAACATGGAGAGCCGGACGTCTGGTCACCTGCAGGAACGTCTTCAGCGTGTTCACGCAAAGGATCCTCTGCCTGCTCTGAGAAAGAAGAAGTCCATCTGACAGTAAACAACAAAAAAATAAACATGTTACTTATTGCTTTTTCTTTTTTTTCTTTTACAACTTATTTAGAGCGCTGGAAGGCCAGCTGACCCTCCAGGATGAGCTCCAGGCTGCTCTGAGGAAAGCTCAGCTCAGGAGTGAAGCTCTTCAGGGGATGCTGCTCGTCGTCACGTCCGTAACTCATCTTCAAAGATTTCAGAGTCCAATTCAGGTGTCTGTATAGTCCCGAAAAAAAAAAAAAGTTTTATTGACGAGAAAACTGATTTAGATTCTGATAAATAATACCGAGGTGTAAGCTCCTGTAATTTGACGCCGACTCGCCTCTTCTGGCTGTGCATGGACAGCGTCACGTTTGTGTTGTCGAACTCCACGTTGACGTTGTGGGGGAGCAGCTGGTGAAACTTTTCCACCGTCTCGGTGCGGATGAATTCGGCGTCGTCGCACTCTGACAGGAAACGGGATCGGGTTTAAATAAATCCAAAAAACAAAAGAACCGCGAGGAGCATCTGGACAGAACGTCTGCTAAGCAAATGTAGCAGCAGAAAATATGCGGTGAAATATTAAACCGTGCGATACATGAACTAGATTACTAATCAGCTGAATGTTGGCTAGAGCTGCAAGATGTTAAATTGTGCATATCATAGGGAGTGAGTTAAAAAGTATTCGTGCTGTTTAAACAGACTTACATTTAGTCACATTACAACCGGTAGCTTTACTGTATTTGTTTGGTATTTTTTCTTTTCAGAACAGAAAGTACTGCATTACTGTGAAGTAGGAGAATTTATTTTAACAAATAAAACTGTGAAACAAGTAAAGTACACATGCAGTTAGTTTCCTTTAGTAAAGGTAAACAAAAGCCTTTAGATTAGATACAGTCAAAGGTTTGATCACCACTAGAATTTTCTAGCTTCTGCTTTTGCTAATCAAATAGATAAACTTAATGTATGTTATTTGGGTTTTTCTCCAAACTCTAGCTGTAAAGTTGAGCCATTTCTGCTGGATGCAACACAGAAGTATAAAATGTAATAAATTGAACCCACTGTGACGTCCGCCAATACAAGTCAATTTAGCATTTAAAAAAAATAAAAACCACACACACCTTGCTCACCAGATACAGCAGGGTCTTTTTTTTTCTGGGACTTGGGCGACATCAGGAGCTGGCTGAGGAACAAGCCCTCATGCAGCTCTGCTGTGAGCGTCCTCACATTGAGGGACAGGCAGCCTGGCCTCATCTCTGGTAGAGCCACGTCCCCTGACAGCAGCAGGCTGAGGGCCAGCTCAGCCAAACATATATCCTACAGGAAACAGATCATCACAAACACTCACTCAATTAAACCCTTAAAAAAACCAGCATAAAGAAATAAATAAAAACTCACCAACTGGCTGCTTTTGAGAACTTTACTACTTAGTTGCCCCACTGAGAAGTCCCACGCCAACCTTTTAGCAAACAAATAAAATTTGTTTTGTATTTTTACTTTCTACCCCCCTCTCTGTTTTGAATCTTATTAGTAAAAGAAATGGGGAAAATTCTCACCTTTTACTTTGATGGTCAAGTAATAAGGTGATGCCTGTGACCGTCATGTGCCACAGCGACTCGGAGAGAGCCAGGTTCAGCACCATCACGTTGACTGAGCTGATGTGGAAGGACAGCAGCTGGAAGGAAAAAACATGGAGGAAACGACAAAGCTAAGTGGCGGCGACCCCTGAAGGGAAAAAGCCAAAAGAAGACGGAGAAGAAGTCAGATGGACGTAGGATACCTGGGATAGAAAGCGGAGTGTTTTGGGGTTGACTGAAGTCTTCTTTGTCTTTTTTCCATGACCGGTCTTCAGCAGTGGGCCCAGCGGTACTTGAAGGTCGAACCTGACTCGGGTGTCACCGACGCATAGCGCTAGGTATCGCCTGTAGACAAACACTGATCTCAATCTGATGCAGTTATTATTTAGTAGTTAAATTATTATTATTATTTTTTTGCTGTAAAGTTACAAAAACAGAGCAGGCCAACTTACGGTAAGTCCTGGTTCAGAAGTCTACTCGACAACCAAATCCTGTCGATTTCCTGACCAGAGAAAATGAGAATCGCAATAAAAGTTCAGCAATTTCCCAAGAAAGCATTTTCTATTTTATTCTGTAGCATGTTGCGATAACTTAACTTGGTATTTACTACACTGGTGCAGCTCAAGTAATTAGAAAATAACAGAAAAGTCAGAAAGGTTTGAGTGATTTAGTTTGAAAAGTGGAACACATCAATTCATCACACACAGAATGGATATTCAAACATTAATTTTTGTTTATTTTTCCTGACTATAGCTAACAGCTAACTTGCAAAGAGAGCCATTAGCACATTTTACAATTAAGTCAGTCACAAATGGTCTCTGCAAAATATATTCCCCTGCCAAGCATGGAAACTATGTGGAAGGAAAAAATGAAAAGGAAAAAAGAAAACATTTTCATTTTATGCTGTAATAGAATAAAATAAACTATTGAAAAATAACTGTCTGGACAACGACTAAAGGCTTGAAGAGCCTAAAATCACAGACTAATTTGTGTTTCTATCTGTGAGGTCAGTCAACAGAAACGGCAGACAAAATGAAGATGAGCTAGCATTAACTAATTTTCTGAAAAAACTCATTGGATGTAAGATATAATGAGTAAAATTAACCAGAGCTGCAACGAACCATTTTTGGTCATTGATTAACCGGATTAAACATTTGGCACATTCTGTAGATTTTACACAATATTAGAAATACAGTAAAAGATACAAACAAACAAATAATTAAATTCCTTTTTTAATTTCCCCCCTCCCCCATCTTAAGTGGAAAATGTATATATTTTTGTGCAGATTTGGCTTAATTACAGGTCAGAGTAAGTCGTTCTTTTAGCAAATTGGCTGTTTTTGAGTCTGTACACTCCAGCTAACGATTAATTCATTGCTAAATTAGTTGATGATTATTTAAATCATCAACTTATTACGATTAATCGTTTCAGCCCTAGAATTAACAATAGCAAGTTGTATGTAATAATATATCTGTAGGACAGAGCATAACCTTTTTGAATTTATAAGTGAAATAAACAAACTTTTCAGTAATTGCTATAACTTAATGAGATTCACCTGCATTCCTGACAGGAATTCATGATTTGAATGTCATGTTTTTCTTACCAGAGTGTGCTGGGGGTGAAACTGGATACTGACTCCTTTGACGGAAAACAGCCCTACTGATTTGATCTTCAGCTCTGCGTTCAGCGCAGCCCGGAAGAATCGGACCGCCAAGGTGCAGAACAGCCATCTAAAAAAATATATATCAACAGCCACACAGTTAGAGCCAGTTCTTTCAAGTTGTAACAGTGAAAACATGGCAGGGCTCACCTGAACAGGAAACGTAACAGCACAACCCCCGACAGGAGGACTAGAAGAAAGGATACTAGGAGGAGAGACATTGTTCACACCCAAATGTTGGACATTGAGTGCGGCTGCCCGCTTATCTACCAGCTGCTGTCAAAGAGGAAGACATAACGGTGTCATTAGCCGAAAGTCCGCAAAGTGGGACACACGAGTCGTCACCGCGACACCTTCTCCAAAGGTTTAGCGGCAGGTTTGCGTTGAGGAAAAGCCCCACTGCGCTAATATCGCTAAAGTAGTTCTAGAGAGGAATGCCACATAGCACGTAAACTTTGAGAAGTTAGCTAATGATGGGGAAGCATTTACCGAAACCTGCTGCCTGTACGCTTGTTAGTAACATGAAGAAACGCGAGTCAGTAAGGCGAGGGGACAGCTTTGAAACATACCATCGGCACAGGCAACAGTTAAACCCACTTTTCTCGCCGCGTCACCCCAAAGTAAAATCAATAGCAAATCAGAGCTAACAAGTTAGCGTGCTAACGCTACCGCTAACAGTAACAGAACAGCTGCGATGCTGGAAAACAACAAATTAGCGTCGCTTTTAGGAGCCGCTGGATGCGTTTGTGGTCTGCTCTGGTTGAAAGTCTTTGATTGGCGTGCTTACCCAGCCCGACACGTTGAAGCGGCGGGCTGCCCCTGCATAATGCCGCAGAGAGAGCGGGTTTACTGACGGATGACTGCGCAGGCAGGCAGGCAGGCAGGCAGGGTCAGCACGGTTCTGCTCTGCTCAGCTGGCAGGTCACTTGACACGATGCAGGAACTTTCTCACTGATAATATGTTTATTTTCTTTATTTTATGCTATTCAGCCATATTCTATTCAATTAGTCCTTTTTAGCCTATTAAAAAAAGAACAATCAAAAAAAGGGGGGTTAGTTACAAAAAGAGTTTTAATTTTGAACAAAGCATTTGTTCAGGGCAACTCAGACTTTTATTATAGACTGCATTGAATTCCACTCAGAAAACTGTACAAAGTTACTTTTCGCCCTTCAGCCACACTTCGTATGACAGGTTAGTCATTTACAGAATCACCGTAACAGCGCAAATCAAATGACAAACTATCTTGAGTTCTTTGGGGAATTTCTCTTCCGGTTTCCAGGGTCGACGCCAGAGAATTTTTATAGGGGTGGCGAAACCACGCCAGAAAATGTTTTTTTAAATAAAATTTTAAATCTCATACATATTAATTTATAATATTTATATATGGGTTATAAAAAAATAGTCTTATTTTATTTTTGGGATATCAAACTGACGACAAGATAATTACAAATGTACACCACACTTTTTCATATTTTTATTCATATCTTCCCTTTTGGGAAATTGACTTTCTGTGAAAGCGGAACTGAAATGACATTATGAAACATTTTTCTCTACAGGTGCCGTATTCGGAATCTCATCGCTGCTGGTCCGCAGTTATTGCCCCAGAACGGCTCCGTCTCAGGCTGCGGGCTTTTGCATTTTGTTTTTGGCGAACCACTCATTGCTTTTATCTTCCGCTATAGCCTAAAAAAAAAACACAAGTGGAAAAACAGAAAAATCACAGTATACAACCAAAAATGTAGACTGCTTAGCCTAAAGAGAGAAATTTGAAATAATTCCAACCTTATCAAGCAGTTCGTTTCCTCTGGGATCCACAGCAGACAGCTGCCTGAACGCCTCATCTCCCACAAAACAAATTTCATGCCCGTCCTAAAATAATAATAATAATAATAATAATAATAATAACAACAATAAAAACACGCTTACTATTTCCACTTTGATTATTTTGAAAAAGATTGCAACATTATTTGAATAAATAAAAAAATTTAAAAAAACCACTTACGGGGTCGGCTAAAATAACAACTTCGACCGTGGCTTTCCCAGGGGTGTCCAGGCTGACCAGTGGGTTGAGAATTTTTTCTTTTTCCTTTTTCATCAAGGCTTCAATATCGGGCAACTACAAAAACGGAAAACGTCTGTCACGTTTCTTCAAAAGAACCAGTCCGGAGACGGTCCAAGGAAGCGCAGCTTGCCTGCCCGCGTGGACACGAAAACGCCATCCTCCCAAACGCCGTTCCGTGATCGACCTTCCCGCCAGTGTCCCGAAGCTCGAGCTTACACTGAACAAATACAAAACATGGAAATATACCAGGCCAAACTAGTAATGTTTATGTCTTTATTATTCATTGGTAACTCACCTGAGAGTCAGAGTAACCCAACAGCACAGTGTTTTCGTCCTGACTCTCGTCCATCACCGTCATTCCCAACAGAGTGGCCCAGTAGCGGGTGGATCTCTGGAGGTCCGACACGCCAAGGCAAACCTTCTGGACAGGGTCTGCAGACAGACGATCAGTGATTATAGATGTTGGCCTATTGAAAGTGATCACACAGGGCACAGGTCTGACGGTGGACAGACACAATCTGACTAATTTGCTAATTTCGTTATTCAGGCGCCGCCGTCTCCTTCCAGAAACTTGAGTGCCAAGACGATTCATATTGCTCTAAAATCTGATAAATCAATTCAGCTTAATTCTCATTGGAAAGCATTTCATGGAGGCGGTTGTGATACATATTTTTAACTTTTTCCACATGTTACCCACTTTCAAACACCCCCAATTTACAGGTGTTTCACCAGAAAAGAAAATATGTAATTATTAAAAATGCAACATGACTTTATGAAGACCTTTTGCTAAAGAGGTCAGGCTTTATATATATGGAACCTTTAGAAAGTACGGACTGTAAGGATGGATAACAGAGCTCATAATGTAGGATTAATGTCCTGTTTTGAACTTATGATGTTGCTTTTATGTCCAGTGCTCCATATTTAAATGTTTTTTTATCTTTATGTTTGTGTTCTGTAATTTTGCTTGATTCCTGTAAAATGCATTTGAGTTTTTAGAAAAGCTGTACACAAATTAAATTTATTATTATTAGTAGTATTGGTCAGGCGTCAGCAACCTTTTCCATACTATTGCTGCTGCAAAATAAACACTCACTAGAGCAACAAATGTTTTTAAAAAATAAATATATAATACATAAAATGTTTTATGTAAACTAAGAAATTTAAGCTAAAATTTCTTTCCATTTTCAGATTTTAGAACAAAATGAATTGTCTATTCTAATAAAGAAAAAAAAGCTTTTGTAGAATGGGGCGAGTTCTTTCCATAACTGTGGAAAACGTAAAAAGATAGGCAGCATAGAGTGAAGCTAGTTACTTCTAAAAGCCTGATAGGTAGGCAGAGAGAAAGAAAGAAAAACATGCAACTTTTTAAAGAATGTGATCAGAAACTATGGATAAACAAAGAGCCACAATGGGGGAGAATCATTTTAAAGCAGAAGCAGGAGACGGTCACCGTGGGAAGGCTGCTGTTTGTCTAGAATGTAGAAAGGATATCCTCCAGGAGCCTGGATTAAATACACAGCTTCCTCCACCTGAGTCAGGGGCCACCCAAGGCGCTTGGCGTTGCTCACTGCTTGGCTGGATTGCAGGGTGAGGCCCTAAACACAGAAATGTCTTCACCGCTGCTGCTTCATTCCACAACACAGATTGCCCTTCACGATGTGTCCAAAATCCACCTTCACCCACCAAAAAGTCGTTGCCCAGCCGATACTCTCCCACCCCGTAGTTGTACGTGAGCTCCGCCACAAAGTGGTCGTCCTCCGGACCAAAGCCAACCATTGTCTTGCTCCATTTTCCGTCATAGGGGCTGAAAGATTTAAATGTGAAGAATTATTAGCCCTGTGGGTGCGAAGTGCACGCAGACTGGTGTCATTATCTACCCGTTGCAAGTTGCTTTGCATCCTTCCTCGAACTCTTCGTGTCGCAAAATCTGAAGGGAAATAGGAGAAATGCGAATGTAACTGAAGAGGATTCATAACCAAAAAACCAGCAATTTCACATCCTCAACTAAAGAGGAATTCTGTAGGGATTGTGCAAAAAAAAAAAAAAAATCCTAATCGTCATAAAACCTGAAGAGAACACTGAACAACTGACGTTAAACTTGGACGCTATGTTCGGTTCAGGTCGACTACCTTCATGCCCAGGACGTCCCGGTAGAACGTGGCACTTTTAGTTCGGTCGCCGACTTTAAAAACAAAATGTAAAGCTCGCCTCAAAGCCATGATTGCTGTTCCTTTACGCAGAGCTCGATTAAGCTTCCTGAACGATCGATTTCTCCGTCGTCGAGCGCTAAATGGAAGTGTTGCGTTCCAATTACCTCGGATTTTTCACCAACTGTTAGCAATGCCGCCTGACCAAAAAGGAGAGAAAAACAATGTTGGAACATTTGAACTATAATGCAATGTATTATTACAATAAAATTATCTTTTGACCTGATCGTTTATTAATTTAATGAGACAAAATATAAATTAATAGTTTATTAAAATACTAGAAGCTTCGATTATGTATGTACACGATGGCACCTGGGTATAGACACTGTAATTTGTGAAGATTCCGTTTTCAGTGTATAATAATTCCGTATAACTTGGTGGAGGTTTTAAGCTAGAAGACATCTAGACATGCAGTCTAGATTCCTTATAAAACCAGTTCTTTAAATTAGCACCGATTGGGAATCTTGCACACCCAGAAGTTCTTATCAGAGGTGCAATGGACAAAAGCGTCACAAACATTCCAAGAACACTGCAAATGTCAATAAAATGAGCGAAATACCAAAGACATCCTGCTCAAATTCGGTTGCAAATCATCAAAGAGAATTCGTGCTCTTTGCACAATTGCAAAAGTGACTAGAGCTGCGGTATGTTTTGTCGAGAGTTAATTTATTTACAGTAAAATGAGCTGAGGGTTGATCAAGGTTGCCATTTATGAAATGCTAAAACCGTTAATACCTTTGATAATATAAAAATGTAGTTTACGACGTGTACTTGAATGCACCATGTGGTTAGAGACCGTGGCTGACAGAGCACCTGTAGGTTTAATCGCAACTTTAACAAACAATTATATCCAACTAAATTGAGATATTAATTAAACAGTTACACATTATGGATCATTTGAAAGAAGAGCGGGTTAGTAACTTACTGGGAAAGAAAGAGTAATAATAGACGTAGAAATGCAGGTAACTTACGGTAGGTGGCGGCACCCAGCCTTTTTGTTGTAATAAAAAGTTCCTCCAGACAAGGGAAGAAGAAATTTAAAAAAAAATGGCTGCGCTCATAAGAGGCGTGATACGTCTTTTGCCCGTAGAGAAAAATGTTTTTCTTTCCACCAGAAGCGACATTATAGTGGAATCGAAGCGCTTTGTTCGCGGCCTGAGGAGGAAACCAGTCAGGGTCCTGTTTCCTGACAATGACACGGGTAAAGTTGTAAAGCAGCAGCAGCATCATCCACAGGCAGCAGAGAAGAAGAAGGCTGGGACCAGACCTACAGCTGGAGCTGGAGAACAACCCGACAGGAGCGACGCTGTTAACATGAGGAGTGAGACAGCAAAGCAACCCCATGCTAACATTACAAAGGATTCAGTAGACGGACTGCGCTATGAGAGGGCTTTACCAGGAGATAAAAGATTATCGTAAGCAGTTTCTCTACTTTAGCTTTGTTTTGTTTATTATTATTATTATTATTATTATTATTATTATTATTATTATTGGAGTGGCACAGTGGTTAACAGGTGTTGCTCCCCGGGGCTACATACCTCAACTCGGCTTTCCCGAGTTGGACCCCCTTCCTCTATTCCTTTGCGGCATGTCTTTCTCCGGACATCCTGACGGATTGACTAGTGCCGAAAAATAAAATAAAAAAATCCAACTGTTTTTCCTTTTTTCATGTCCCATAACTGTATTTTTGGGGAGAAACATCACTAATTCTCGTTTATTCATGCCGTTTGTTCTGTGGATTTCCTATAGACACTTTAGTTATTATATTGAATAACTGAATTTTTCTTTCTTTATTTATTTTTTTAAACTTTCTGTTACATTAGAACCACAAAATGACTTTTATCTTACAAAGTTTTGCATAATTGTGAAATGGAAGAAAAATGATTCATGATTCCATTTATCTCTACGTCAACTCCTCATTCATCTGTTACAATATTTTCTGTGACCGCAAGGAGGCGCTGTTGCGTGTTAACACTGTGCTACGCCAAAGACGTAAGCTTTACAAGAGATGGTAAATAAAACCGCAAAAGGAAGAAGAAAAAGCCGAACAAAGAATTTAAAACTAATACTATAACTTTTGTGTACATATACACGGCACGGAATATGAGAGCCCTTATCAGATATTGTGACCACACGATAGTAAAAATAATGAATTATACTGCTCAAGTATTTAATGTTTTTCTGTAAGTAACAGTGTGGTTACAACAGCTCTACAGAGCTTTGAAACTGACGTCACTGCGCATGACGTTTACGTCTCGCGCAGTCGCTCTGCGCCATCTTTAAAGGCCACAGAGCAAAACAAACTTTATTCCGGCGTTTTCATTGTGTTACCGACCGCAGTGAAGTTGTTTCAAGTTGGATATTGGATATTCGCGCTCCGCGGAGTAAGGGGCGTTTAGCTCAAGGTTGATCCGATTTATGAACGCTAATTCCGGCCAGCTGTTCTCTACCGCGTTCGGAGGTTCACTTGGGGACCGTCCATTTCCGAACCAAACACTCCTGTAAATAAATGCCTTGTGACAAACGGGTACAAAAAAGTGGTAATTCATGCTATAACACGAGGCACACTATCCTCCATTAAAATTTTAAGTCATATTCAATATTTTAAATAATTTTAATATTAAATATGTTTTCTTCAATAGCTTCCAAATCGTGTCCCATTAACTCAAAATCTGTGTGAAATTATTCTACTAGACTGTGTATCTTTATTACATTTTGACCCCTTTATTTAACTAATTCTATATTTTAACATTTTTATTTTTTAAATGTTCATAAAATGTATTAGCTCAGATGATCATCACATTTGTTACCTGTAATGTTCAATTGCATAAAATTCTAGGACAGGCTCTATTTCATTACATGTTCACTTCTTACAGAAATATGTTAAATACAACAAATATTTCCTTTAAGTGTGATCTATTTCATAACATTTACTTGTCACCTTTATTGTTTACTCTGACCTGTTTAATTACACATTAAACGTTTAAAGATGGGCTCTTTCATCTGGTTTGATTGTTTACATTAAATGTTTACTGCAAATGTCTGATTATATAATTGTTTACTTTAGTCACATAAAATATTGATTTAAAAATATAATCTTTCATTACATGTATGTTTATTACTTGAAATATTTTAAATATCAAATTTTTTACTTAAAATGTGATTCATCTCATCTGTTTACATGCAACTTGAAGAGCTTGAATCAAACATTTTATGAATGTTTACCACATTAAATTATGAAATGAGAGAAAACAGCCACTTCCAACTGAACACATTTTCCAACACAAATGGTTCCTGTTCCTCTACAACAGGGGTCTCAAACTCCAGTCCTCGAGGGCCGCAGTCCTGCAACTTTTAGATGTGCCTTTGCTGCACCACACCTGAATAGAATAATTAGGTCATTAAGGCTCTGGAGAACTGATCTACACAAGCAGAAGGTAATTAAGTCATTTCATTCCAGTACCTGTGGCACATCTAAAAACTACAGGACTGCTGCCCTCGAGGCCTAGAGTTTGAGACCCCTGCTCTACAGCCTTGCTGAGCTCCTCTCAGCAAGGCTGTGTTTTCATTACTTACATCTTCTGGTGGAAATAATGAAAACACAGTCTCTGTAACTTGTTGATCCACCATGGTTTTGCTGTATCGCCTCTTTAATTGACGCGCAGGTCGGGCCGATGTTGCGGCGTTTACCTCGCAGTGACCCAGATTCAGTCTGGATTGAGCTAATCCATTTCATACGTCGGTTTGCCTTGAAGAGGACATATTGGAACACACATCAGTATTAATACTGTAAATTTGATAACACTAGTAAAATAGTTTACTACACAATAATGGAATAACCTCGATGTCCACTGACAAAACTCGGACTAAAAAAAATATAAGCCCAACTTAAACAAGGTTGACCCACTTAAATTAACTCAACATAAACTGAACATGAGTCACCCGGACAAAATCATAGCAAAAAATTATGACACACCACCAACAAAGTGAATTTAGACACTCACCAGAATGGACATGTCTGGAGCAAACTCGTAGATATCTTGGGATGTTGGAGGACGTAATATCAGGACGTCTCACCGCTGACCTGGGACATTTGTCTCCTTTTCATTAGCTCCAATAGCTTAGCCTCCTCGCGTTGTTTACAGGCAGGAAAACAGTACAATGAAAGTCCGTTTTCCATCTTTTTACCGTTTTGGTTGTGTGATGGGACATTACATGAGAGGGAGTGGAGATGTTTTTGGATTTTGTTTGGGCCCAGATTGTTTTTGTTTTAGTGTTGAAGTTGTTAGTTGGAATTATGTAAATATTTTTCTAGGGATATAGTTTAGTACAAATGTTTTTCCTGTCTGGAAATGTAAATGTTGTCTCTGCCCCTTAATTAGTCCTTGTAGGAGGCAGTGCTTTAAAAGTCAGGTGGTTTAGATCAGAGGGAGATTCTCCCTCCTGTTGTTTGAATGCATGTCATGCTATGAACTGGAATTAAATGTTTGAAGAACTGCATGAAGGAAAAAAATTCATAGCTCTACAATTTCTGGATTCTCTCTGATTTCTGATCGCAAACCAACACTCTGGATATAGCTTGATTTAGATTTTTTTTTATTACCTCGCTGTGCTCGCTCTGCTTCTCTGCAGGCGGCTGGTCAGCGTTGCTCGATCCAGGAAGTTTCGGGAGCAGCAGGGTAAAATCCTCCTGGAGGGCAGGCGACTGATCTGCGACGCCCTGGAGGCCGGCGCCCGCCCTCAGATGGTGTTCTTCAGCATGGCGGATCGGCTCCGAGAGCTGCCGCTGGACAAGCTGAGGGGGGCGACGGTAGTCAAGGTCAAGTTTGAGGATATCAAGATCTGGTCCGACGTCGTTGCCCCACAGGGAGTGATCGGTAAGGATCGTTCGTCCAGTTTATGAAGATGCAGATGTGTTTAAAAAGTTCTTAATTTGATTTTGTTGTTTTTCTGCAGCCATCTTTGCCCGGCCTGATCCTGCTCGGCTCAGTTTTTCACAGAGAGGTCTGTCGCTGCCGTTGTCGCTGATATGCGACAACGTCCGTGATCCTGGTAACCTTGGGACCATGCTGAGATGTGCAGCTGCTGCTGGCTGTCATGACGTCCTCCTTACCAAAGGTAGATTTCTTCCGTAAAGTCCATTTATAGTGTAAATAGAAAAATTAATCTTAAATCTATAGGAAATATTTCCACAGTGATCAGATTTCGACATGAAAGAACACATATGGTAGGAAGCTGGTGAGTTTTGTATCCTTTACAACCTAAGAGCCAATAAAACTCATTTAGGGATACAATTGTCACAACGTTTTATCTACTGTAAGAGATTTGTCATTTTCATAGAATCAGCGTTTTATTTCTTCTTTTAGGATTTAAACTAAAGGCAAACAGATCTAAAAACATATTACTGGTACCATTTAATTGTCATTCTTTGTGGAAATTTAGTTCAGGAATGAATTGAAAAATGGCTAAAAACCACATGTTAGAATTTGCTAACATATCTGTATGTAGAAAATAACCGTTTTTAGTTTTTTGAGTCAAAGTTAAGAGGCATTATGGAAGGTCCAAAGAGCCACGACATTAAATGCGTAGACATTTAATATATATGGGTACATTTTGATTCACCATAAGAGCAATATTTATGTCAGATATCGATATCAGCCCAAACTCTCACATAAAATTTGCGCATTGTTTAAAAGTTCTACATGACTTTTAGAGACTGTCAGAGAGAAGAAAGTCTAACAACCACAGTCGGACAAACGACGTGATGATTTTATACAAGTTATAACCATCTATAAATCTAAAAAATGCAAATATTTCTCAATTTTCACATCGTTTTTTTTCTTTTCAATATAGGAATTCTAATCGTTTCATTGACTTGTTAACAGGTTGTGTTGACGTTTGGGAGCCCAAAGTCCTGCGTGCAGGAATGGGCGCCCATTTCCGACTCCCGGTTTATCCCAATCTGGACTGGGACGAGATCAGAAACCATCTCCCTAAATCGGTGACTGCGCACGTGGCTGACATAAGAGACACTGACGACGAAGACGGTACCAACAAGCTGTCCAAGCCGGGAGATTACGGTTGGGTCAGCACGTCACCTAGAAGGAAAACTATCGAGTACGAGGAATACGATTCGGACTCCGATTCCGACTCGGAGGACGAGGGTCTTTCCCTCCCCAGAGTGGAAACCAAACTGTACCACGAGAACTGGGCCCAGAGTCCCACGGCTCTGGTGATAGGCGGAGAGACACGCGGCCTGAGCACAGAGGCGGTGCAGCTAGCTGAGAAAACCGACGGCTCCAGACTCTTTATTCCCATCGTCTCAGGCGTGGACAGTCTGAATTCAGCCATGGCCGCCAGCATCCTTCTGTTTGAGGGCAGGAAGCAGCTGTCCATGCTTCTACAGACTGCTGGGAAGAAGAGGCAGTCTAAGGCTGAGAGGAAGTTCTCATGAATAAGCTGAATAGAGTGTGTAAACTGTATAATTATGAGTCCTGTAATAAACCCATAAATTTAAACTGAAGATCTACTTTCTCCTATTTTAAAAAAAAATAGTGTTTCAATAAAAGTTCACCTTTTCCTGACCTCAGAATCCTGGAATCCTTTTGAAAACAGAAGCAACTACTCTCAAGGCCGGTTCAAAGGTCAAACTTCGTCTGCAGCTCTTCAGAAATTTCTATGATAAAGACAAAATGTGTTTGTTCAGACAACCAAATTTTTGCTGTGTCGGTAAAAAGAAAGTATACTCTTAATTTGAGGGGGTTTTGCATCAGGACAAAACGATTTGGTATGAACAAGTCATTTAGAAAATTTAACAATGGTATTATTCTGCCCAGTGTCTGTGAAGCACCTTTTATCCTACAAAAAATCTGTTGCTCTATTAGCGGTTTTCCAATTATTTCTTGGCTCTTAGACCCTCCGCATTGGCTATTAATAACTTTAGCTAACAATAAGAACCAACTGTTTTAAATATAGAGAAAATGCAGGAATCCTTGGAATAATTTAACTGCAATGCCACTATTGAATTTGAAACTTAATATCAATATTTTTAGATCCAATTTGTGTCTTTAGGTTGGAAACTGTGTGGCATGTTAACATTCCATGAAAGGAAATGCAGAAGTTTTGTTTTTCTTTATTTTTCAACCTAAAATAAATAAAATTGTGCTTAGAAAAAATAATTTCCCCATGGTAGACATTTTGGCTTTTTTTCCTCAAAAGCTGATGTCATATTTGTAACTTTAAATTTGTTTTGTTTAGCTGAACTAAGGCCAAATGTGGCTGTTTGGACTGTAAAGGTAAACTATTGGTCCAAACTAGCTAGGCTAAGTGCTAATGGCAGAGAAACAATCTACCGTTAGAGAATAACTTTATCATCATTGGCAGCCATGCTTATAGCCTTGGCACTCAGCAAGCTAGCTGTCAAAAGTTGATTTAAAAAAAAAAAAAAATCCCAAAAACAAACTTTATACTTGCCAGTGAGTTTTAATGTGTTAGAGAAGTCATGACTGGAGTAACAGAATATAAGAGTTTATACATTCGACGCTTCTCAAAACTGCCTCTTGTCTTTTTGTGATCGTAGAAATATCCCGTCCATTTTTTTTTTCCCCATTCGGGGACCTTCACAGAAAATCCTCAAAACGACTTTGAGATGAAACCAGCATGAACACCCGGCGAGTCGTTTGGCAGTGAGCTGCACGCCGATTACAGTGAGCACCCATCACGGTTTTGTTTAAATAGGCCTACAGCTACATCCATCCGATCCTCTGTTATACAGGTGAATTACCACATGACTGCATTTTTATTCTTTCTCAGCATCATACAGAAACCAAAAGCAACACAGATCTTGCAGTGAGATTAGAAAGCAAAGCATCAGCTTCAATAAGTAGGTCCACTGTATCGATTCTCAGGTTGTCTCCACGTCTCAAAAAAATGCTAATGTGTGTATATATATATAAAAAAGACAAAAACAGAATATCCTTATATATTACTGTATTATGATGGTGTAGTAGGGCCATTGTAGACAGAAAAAAAGGAGTACATTTCCACCAAAACATCTGAAAATATCTAAAAAAACCAAAAAAAAACAAGGACATTTCTGAGGTCCAAAGTTGAAAATTTGGTAGAAAAACTCAAATTTTGAGATTAATCGGAAAAGTTTTCTAGAAAAAAACCCCCAAAGAAATTTGAGTTTGAAAAGTCAAAAAAATTGGTAGAAAAACTTTCAATGTAGAAGATTTTCAACTCTTCAAACTCATTTTGAAAGTGGAAAATTTTACACTTTTCAAACTCAGAAATTTCCATATTTTTTCTAGAAGATTTCAGGAATTAATCTCAAAATTTTTGAGATTTTGGGCAGAAATGTACTCTTCTCCCCCCCCTCCCCTCTATCTGCAATGGCCCCAACACGCCGTCGTACTGTATGGACTATGCAAGGCACCACGGGAGAAAGAGAGGACTCCATAAAGAGAGGAAAAGGACTTTTAAAAAAAACATGGTCAAAATGTCCGTAAGGAGACATTTGTTTCTAACAGTCAGGAGTGGAGGTGAATGAGAGCAGGGGAGACGGAGAGAGGAGGCGAGTGTGTGTGTATGTGTGAGAGAGAGAGAACGGATCTGGGTTGAGCGACAGTCTCATTCTGCATGTCCATTTCCTGCTCAAAGCCTCTCTTTTAGATGGGCTCTGGTTTGAGCTTTTCAGCCAGGAACTCGTTGACGAACTGCTCCACCACGGCCGGCGTGATCTCCTCCACGTCGCGGACGTACTTGGCACGAGCCGACATGTCCAGGATGGTGAGCAGGGGCGCCGCCTCTGGGAGGTTGGTGTAGTCCCGCAGCGAGTCGCTCATGTCGTCCTGGAAGAAGGAAACAATGTTGCGTCACGTCGCAGGGAAACATTCCAGATGTGAAGACGCAGAGCAATTGTAATTTAAAAAACCCCCAACTTTTTTAGATATTTCTACTTGACAGTAGAGGATTCTTATGCTAGTCATTGTCAAAACTCAGAGTAGTGGAAGTGTTAGATGACTGACTCTTTGAAAAGCAACCTGTCTCATGAAATACAGTAGATGTACACAGTGTTTATATTTGGTTCACATATTTGATTATCTGCCATAGGAACTAGACCTCATCAACTATATCAGAGCAATGTTGCTTACACTAATAATAAACAAATGCTTTTTATGCTTGGTTAAAATTATTTTACGCATAAGGGCCGAGACATGTTTCTATTAGAGGTGTCCGATACTGCACACTTTAGTATCGATCCGATACCAAGTAGACACAGGGTCAGTATCGCCGATATCAATATTGACACCGTATCGGTTAAGTTTGATGTATCATCAAACTTCTGATTGTTAGGCATTTTTGTGGCTCTTCTTTTGATTTATTTTGTTAAAACCTAAGATAGAATTTAGGTTAAGTTTATAGGTGTCTACAAAATACTTTAGTGTCTTATTTACATGACAAAACAGAAACAAGTGAGCAAATATATAATCTGAGAGCAAATCAAAGCAAAATCTTGTTTATGGTGGAGCTGAGAAACTGCAATACAAAAATAAAATAACATTTCTTCTCCAAGTGCTTACAAGAAACAAACCAATCAAAGCCAGGAGCCGGGTCTTAGCGTTGTCAATCACCCTCCACGCGGCTAAGCTTCAGCTAGCAGAGCCAGTTGGGAATGCCCAGACAAGTTAGCATAGCCCCTGATTACAGTGCATAAATAGTTTTCCTACTATGATGTTTGTCCTCCATTAGCACACTGAACAGAGAGTGCATCAATCAATCAATCAAATTTTATTTGTATAGCACATTTCAGCAGCAAGGCATTTCAAAGTGCTTTACATCATCAAACACAGAAACACAATGCAACATAGAATCAACAATCAAAACACGACATTAAGTCAAGTTCCATCAATAAATTTGTAATTGATTACATTTCAAATACAACCCTAAAGTGCATGAGGTTGATTGACAGCGCTAAGACCTTTCTCTTGGCTCTGATTGGTTGTTTTTGGTTGGTGCATTTCTTCAGGCGGCAATAGTAGCGTGGAGATCAGAATCTGTCTTTTCACAGATCATCTGTCTCATAACAAGCTATCA